>NW_025765048.1:1225000-1825000 GCF_003918875.1 Haliotis rubra | reverse complement strand
TAGCAGTCCTTGAAGATTCCTTGACCTTGTCCCTAAATGAAGACATTAATGTCGGAAGAGGCTCAGAGATGGTGCTAGAAGGAGCTTCCTCTGAGGAAGTAGATAAATTATTCACATTGCTGTAATACTCCCCACACTTGTTTCTAATACTGTTTCTGTACTCTCGTGAGATGTTGTTGTCTGTTCCACTGTTTGCCCTTCGCAGAACACCCTCCCCCGCAGATCGCTTGTCTTCTCCATTATGGACATCCACTGTGACATTCATCATCTTTGCTTCTGGAGTTGTCCGCCCATTAACTCCGCCTCTGCCCCGAGGTTTACCATCCTCCGAAGACGTGTTGCTGCGAACAGATTCATCAAATGTAACTCTCTGTCCTCCATTTCGCCTGTTCCTAGACTTCCTCATGGCTCCACCATTGGTCGCTGGTTGATCCATGTCTGATAATGGATTTTCAGTTAAGTTCATGTTATCAGAGTTGTCAGTTCCATCTTCTGATGGCATGTCATCAGTTCCTTCTGTAGAAAGAGCTTCCAAATATCCTGGAGGGGACTCACGTTGTCGGTTCCGGCTTGGTGGTCGCTCTTTGTGGAGTTCATGCAATTCCATGTTGTCTGTCTCAAACGATGGGTTCTTCATGACATGACCATTCTCTGAGGAGTTGATCATAAAGACAGGCTGTCCAAGAGGAACATAGTCAAGAATTCGGAACCTCCACTGTTGCTTTATTGTCAGCCCGAACCAAAGGACAATCCAGAACACCATGTAGCACACCTCACAGACAACACAGGCCAGGACAAGGCCGTCTTTGGTCACACGATACAGACTGACCAAATTGTACAATATGGGGCCTTTACACACAGCAAAGAATATCAGAGCAGCCATTGCACAAGAATGAGGAATATAGCCCTGGCAGCCACTGTGAACTATCACAGTCTGCTTCACATAAGTCTCTGAGTTATGTTTTCGTTCGATGATTTTGAACTTTTCCTCAAAGTAGTGTGCACCATATTTAAACACTGTCATGGTGGACAGTACCATGATGATTCCTCCAATAATGTACAAGGCGATAATTGCAGCACACCCAAGAGACAGATGAACATTCTGGTAAAGGTGAAGGTTGTAGCAGACTTTGTACAAGACAGAGAAACCACAATAACCAAACACTGAGGTCAAGGTCATGAAGAACATCTGGAAAGCAAAGATGGCTGTGAGGATCTTGTTAGTGAACCAAAACACAGAGGAGTATCTGATGGAGAAGGTGATGAGGGCAGCAGCGAAGTTGACAAAGGCCACAGTGAGGGAGTATTTGTTGGTCCAGCCCCAGGGAGGGGGTCGGGGCGTGGGGATGACGAGCAGGGTCTCATTGTGTGCCTCCGTGATGTTGATACTGCTCTTCACGTCACTCAGGTGTGCTCGCTCGCGCGCAAACAGGAAGTCCATGTCACTGGTCCACACAGCATCTGGCAACAAGTAAAGGAGCAGGTTAGTGATATTTGGAATAAATAACATCAACTTATCAAGCAAATGTTTTTTCATCAGAAACTTGTTTTGAAAATATATTTCAACCCATAATGGACATTCAATCACCCTTTCAGCTGCTCTTCACAACAACATGGAGTCAGAGGAAGCACCTTCTCCATGATATCCTCACTCAGACTGTTTGGATCATAAATAGCTCTCAGGAAACACATGCTACACTATCCATAGCTTCAATAGATGCAAGAAAACAATCTTCCTCTATCATATTTGTTGTGATCCAAAATAAACCTTGCGCAAAGATGCATTCATTCAGAAAACATTCATATTTTCATTTCAAACAATCAGCGGCACTTCTGCCCTACAACTTCCGTCTGCTGAAACTAGGAAATGGCAGACATGTTTTCTCGAGCTGCAACAACACTGTTCTGTAGCAAGAGCTTTACCTATATTGTAATATCATCACAATAACTTATTACCAAACGTAGGCCAGTTCCCCAGCAGACATTCCTTGTGTAACAAGCTAATGGGGAGGCAGCAGGGGAATTAACCTGTTATTCTGACAGGAATTGTGAATATCATTATCCAAATAACCACCTCCTGAGACTTAAAATCTGCTTCAAACTGGATCGTTACATTTACAGAACAATCACTTTTAGTAGGCATTTTCAAACGAAGATATGTATGATGTAAAAGATGGTGTGAATGATGTGTGTCAAGCAAGAGATACTGACTGCTATAGGTACATACAGTTCAAATGTGGTTTGAGAGTGTTACCATGGAAGGTTTTTCTCATAGTTAAACATTCCTGCCCAATATGACTTACATGAGACTCCATTAAAACCATCTTGAAAAACACTCTACATACATCAAACGACTGCTCTCAACACATTGCATTTAATACAAGATAAAACATATCACATGATTCCCACTTCAGATAAAGAAAGGTCATAGATATACAAAAATATTTCCTATATTC
This sequence comes from Haliotis rubra, assembly GCF_003918875.1. NCBI lineage: Eukaryota > Metazoa > Mollusca > Gastropoda > Lepetellida > Haliotidae > Haliotis > Haliotis rubra. The sequence goes on along the minus strand of NW_025765048.1, from coordinate 1,822,544 downwards.
TTCACAGCATGACAGTTTCCAACAAACTGCATTTTTGTAGTATCACTCTGTTTGCCAGATGATAGCGTCTCATGGAATCAAAGCGAATTAATGTGCTGCGGTGGTCACATTGCATGGGATTAACATTCATTGCCTCTGTTGGGCTTCAAAAGACTCATTACTCTAATTTGAAACCTTGGTAAATCCTGGTACTGTCACCAAGAGGGAACTGGTTAACTGGGCTTATACAGAAGGAGAAGTTGACCAAGATGGAACTGGTTAACTGGGCTTATACAGAAGGAGAAGTTGACCAAGAGGGAACTGGGCTTATACAGAAGGAGAAGTTGACCAAGAGGGAACTGGGCTTATACAGAAGGAGAAGTTGACCAAGAGGGAACTGGGCTTATACAGAAGGAGAAGTTGACCAAGAGGGAACTGGGCTTATACAGAAGGAGAAGTTGACCAAGAGGGAACTGGGCTTATACAGAAGGAGAAGTTGACCAAGAGGGAACTGGGCTTATAGAGAAGTAGAAGTTGACCAAGAGGGAACTGGTTAACTGGGCTTATACAGAAGGAGAAGTTGAGAAATCTTCTTATGGATTTGGCAGGTCAATTGGAATGTACTTTGCACAGTTTGCTGAAACACCCCTTGATCCTGACAACATTCTCGGGATGCACCGGGAACCGGCTGCCGAATCTTGGCCAGAGAAGTGGTTGGTTGATGGCATGAGCAGACTTGTGGAATATGACGAATTGGTCATGACACCACTGTGCCCAGTCAGGTCTTGTACAAGAAGCTGGGGATCTACTCCAGTGGAGCTGAGTGGAGCTGAGTGGAACTGAGAGCGATATGCTTAGTGGGAGGTGGGTTAACACAAGCTATCAATTAATCACCACGGGTGTCATCCATTAGGCACTGCAGACCCTCAACATAGATTCACAGAAAGTTTTAATCATCTGAAAATAATATGGCTGTATAATTCCCTGAAATCAGAAACATCCTCACTATGATTGAAGAGATTGTTCAACTTATTGCCAACAGACTTTGTAGATTGAATGTTTACGGAAATAGAAACTCTCAAACAAACATTCTTCAGGTAAACTAGATACAGCAAATGTAAAACAGGTTTAATTAGAAAACACTTCAGTAGAACCCTGATGAGGCTGAGGTCTCATCCAGTGAGATAGACATTGAGGCAGACGGCTACCAGCAGACGGCTAATAATGACCTACTGCTGTTGGTGCATCCAGACTAATGACATAACGAGAGCCACACTCTGCACTTCATCAATGACCTACACTCTTGTGTGAACTACCTTCATGATTCCAAAACAATTACATTAAAATTCTAAATGAGCATCTTAAGGAGGTGTTACTAAAAAGTCAAGTTGTTAAATGTAGGGATTTCCAATGATTGATACAAGGTGTCCAGGACTTGAAGACTTATCACAGAAGCAGTTGGTTCTGAAGGAGAGCAGCACCATTTGTGCTAATAAATAACCCAGCATGCGTGCAGGGATTCCTGTACTCGTCTTGAATGAAGAAAATGAAGATTAATGCTGGTAGTGGGTGGTACACAGTGGGCATGAACATGGATTTAATCTTTAAAGTTTGTATTGTTTGAATAAAACATATTCTTTTTATACATTATTGCCAATAAAATACTTCAATATTCTTCTGCAAATATTTTAAAAAGATAAACCTGTAAGTTCTGATAAATATATTCTCACATGAAATGGAAATAGAATCCAATAAATATTCAAACAACAGTTAATATCCTGAAATATTTTGCCCCTCTACTGTTTTAAGCCACATGTTCATACATTAACATGGTGGTTTTGTTGCTTTCATTTACTGGAAGAGTCTCCAGACAAGTGTTCAATCCTTGTGATTTATCTGAACCTAGATGATACTGTGAATGACCTTTTGAACTATTTGTACAAACATGGGTGACTTTAGTAAACTGTACAACTGTACATCCAGCCCATCAATCAGTCAGTTGGTAAACCACAGGTAGCAAGCTGGAGTTTTACCATAATTTAGTTCCAGTCCTTGCGTCTGGTTTCCAAGACTTATGGAACTGTTGGGACCTGTAACAAACTCTGTTGTGGATCAAACACATGTTCAACAAGCCTCCGTCTGACAGACAAGTACAAACAATTGAAGTCAATCCTGAAGTAACACTCTATTCATGTCTCCTCTTTATTACATTACTTTGCATTTCAAGACCCATGGAATCGGTTTGTTTGTTTGTTGTTTAACGCCACATATCGCAGTATTCCAGGTATACGGTGGGTGTCTGTAAATAATGGAATCTATACCAGACAATCCAGTGATCAACAAGATGATCAAAAGTGTTTTTTATTAGTCATTGACCGAATAGTTTCCATTCAGTCCAGAACATTCTCAGACTAATGGACATTGACAAATTGTTCCTCAAAGCTTTGCCTCTCCAGACAGTGTTCTTAAAGGTAAAAAAATATGCAATTACTTGTACATATAAGTGAGTTTGTTTGGTTTTATAAATATGCCCCCCAGGGCATAGAGGCAACTCATACTGATCATTTCTGACAAGAGTAGAACATTTTCTGTGAAGCTTTCTACATTTTTGGACAATCTTGAAAACATTCTGTTTGTGTAAACATTCTTTCACACTCTTCAGAGAGAAAGAGGATTTCCTGGATATATCCCTTTAGACATGACCTTTGACCTCCCTAATGACTGTCAGCTGATGAAGGTGTAACCATTGGTTGGTTTCTGTGTGGGGGCTGGGCCACATGTGGATGGGTGTGGCAGTTGGGGAGGTTGATGCTGTTTTGATTTTTTTTTATTGTAGCTGCTGTTGATGTGAGTGAGGAGTTAATTGTTGACACAGTCATGGCAGCGGTCGGAGATGACAGTGGTGGAGGTGGTTGTTGTTGGTAATGGTGTTGATTATAGCGAGGAGATGACTGGTGGTTGTTCTAGGTGAAGGTGTGGTGAAATGGGGTTTAACTTCACACTTAAGAATATTTCACTCATATGATGACGTGCATGTGTATGTATGTGCGGCTGCTTGTCCTAGTCCAGACTTAAGCTGGTTGTATAGTGCCAGCTCATGTTGCATGAATACCCCACTCAGACACATTATACTGGCCAGTCCTTGTTGTACCTATTAATGCCGAGCACCAGGCAGGGACCAACAAGTACCATATTTTAACATCTTTTGGTATGACGCGACTGGGGATCGAACCTGTGACCTTCTGCTCTCCAGGTGGACCTCTCTAACCACGACACCACGGAGGTGGTCTGTCGCTGATGGTGTTGAGATAACAGTGGTATAGGTGGGGTAATGTTAAGAGGATGAAGTCATAGGTGGTGCACAATAGATAAGGTGGTTATGGTAGCCAACCATTCACTGATGCACCCACTGCACCTTGCCTTCAACTCTGCTACATTTCATCCTATCTGTAGACAAACTTCTTCACAAATTGTCCTCAACATCTGCACTCTAAATCTACAAACTGGCACGTGTAACATTTTATCATGAAGTGAATCTTGCTTGCCTGACCCAGATAACATAGCGGAGACTTAATCAGAATGGAAATGCCAAAACAACGCCTCTTATCCACCAGGGCCTGTGCCAACCATGTTCCAACTTCTCCATTACCAACAAGTTGTATCACCAACTTTTTAGTCTTAGCAAATATTGGGCAATGACGAGCAAGCCTCACTAAAAACATGGACCTCCAACAGCGGGGAGTTAATCTATCCCAGCATGCCACATGTTTCTCTGTCAGGCTGATTAACCCTACAGAGCTACAAACACAGCCTACTAAAAAACAAATAATACAATTATGATTTGTTAATAATTTATAATTTCCTGATTATGTTAATGGTATTACTGCTAGCCATGGAATATATTCCTGCTTGTTGAGTGAGTGAGTGAGTGAGTGAGAAGAGAGAGTGAGTGAGTGAGAAGAGTGTTTGTGTCACCTTCATATGATGGAGCCCCTGATTAAAGGTCACTGAGTCACACTTAGAGGCTGATAGATATACATGTATGCCATCACTGCACACGGTACAACATTTTTATTGAATGACTTGTGAAGATCCAGGTTAGAATCGATCTTCAGTAACCCATGCTTGTTGTAAAGGCGACTAACGAGATTGGGTGGTCAGGCTCACTGACTTGTTTGACACATGAGATCATATCCCAATTCTTAGATCGATGCACATGCTGTTGATCACTGGGTTGTCTGGTTCAGACTCGATTATTTACAGACCGCCGCCATATAGCTGGAATATTGCTGAGTGCAGTGTTAAACAACAACCAACCAACCTACATATTTAAACATACCTCTATCAACATGCCAAATATGGCCACTCGGTGACTGCCTTGAGTGAGTGAGGATATAAGTTGAAAGTGATGCAAGTCAACGAGGTTTACCCCTCTGGTGAATGATATTGGTGCCTCCGGGCCAGCATCAAACTCATGACAGCTAATTGGGATATCTATGTCCACATTTATTATAATCTATGAGATATTACACGTAACATTTCGTTGTTGTGTACAAAACACCCAGAAACACCCAGAACCAAGATACCAGGCCTGTCCAACCAGCAGGGGTACAGATAAGACGGAAGCACTACATGTCTCACAACAGACACTTGGCAGTACAAATATATACTCCTCTTGACAGACACTTACATTTGAAATTTGTCAGCAGACACATTGTTTGCAACAGATGGGCTTGGGAAGGTACAAATAATCATATACGACACATTTTTTCAGTCTATTCAAAATGACACGAGGCCAACGAAACAGAACCAGCATCCATTGTGTGGTAATGACCCTGCTGTCAAAATACAGTAGCTGCTTGGGTCACAGCAATATCTGCTGTTACTGGACGCTGCTGCAATCAGGGATTATATCATGGTAATGACCCTGCTGTCAATATACGGTAGCTGCTTGGGTCACAGCAATATCTGCTGTTACTGGACGCTGCTGCAATCAGGGATTATATCATGGTAATGACCCTGCTGTCAATATACAGTAGCTGCTTGGGTCACAGCAATATCTGCTGTTACTGGACGCTGCTGCAGTCAGGGATTATATCATGGTAATGACCCTGCTGTCAATATACGGTAGCTGCTTGGGATACAGCAATATCTGCTGTTACTGGACGCTGCTGCAATCAGGGATTATATCATGGTAATGACCCTGCTGTCAATATACAGTAGCTGCTTGGGTCACAGCAATATCTGCTGTTACTGGACGCTGCTGCAATCAGGGATTATATCATGGTAATGACCCTGCTGTCAATATACAGTAGCTGCTTGGGTCACAGCAATATCTGCTGTTACTGGACGCTGCTGCAATCAGGGATTATATCATGGTAATGACCCTGCTGTCAATATACGGTAGCTGCTTGGGATACAGCAATATCTGTTGTTACTGGACGCTGCTGCAAGCAGGGATTATATCATGGTAATGACCCTGCTGTCAATATACGGTAGCTGCTTGGGATACAGCAATATCTGCTGTTACTGGACGCTGCTGCAAGCAGGGATTATATCATGGTAATGACCCTGCTGTCAATATACAGTAGCTGCTTGGGTCACAGCAATATCTGCTGTTACTGGACGCTGCTGCAATCAGGGATTATATCATGGTAATGACCCTGCTGTCAATATACGGTAGCTGCTTGGGATACAGCAATATCTGCTGTTACTGGACGCTGCTGCAAGCAGGGATTATATCATGGTAATGACCCTGCTGTCAAAATACAGTAGCTGCTTGGGATACAGCAATATCTGCTGTTACTGGACGCTGCTGCAATCAGGGATTATATCATGGTAATGACCCTGCTGTCAATATACGGTAGCTGCTTGGGATACAGCAATATCTGCTGTTACTGGACGCTGCTGCAAGCAGGGATTATATCATGGTAATGACCCTGCTGTCAATATACGGTAGCTGCTTGGGATACAGCAATATCTGCTGTTACTGGACGCTGCTGCAAGCAGGGATTATATCATGGTAATGACCCTGCTGTCAATATACGGTAACTGCTTGGGAAACAGCAATATCTGCTGTTACTGGACGCTGCTGCAAGCAGGGATTATATCATGGTAATGACCCTGCTGTCAATATACGGTAGCTGCTTGGGATACAGCAATATCTGCTGTTACTGGACGCTGCTGCAAGCAGGGATTATATCATGGTAATGACCCTGCTGTCAATATACGGTAGCTGCTTGGGATACAGCAATATCTGCTGTTACTGGACGCTGCTGCAAGCAGGGATTATATCATGGTAATGACCCTGCTGTCAATATACGGTAGCTGCTTGGGATACAGCAATATCTGCTGTTACTGGACGCTGCTGCAAGCAGGGATTATATCATGGTAATGACCCTGCTGTCAATATACGGTAGCTGCTTGGGATACAGCAATATCTGCTGTTACTGGACGCTGCTGCAAGCAGGGATTATATCATGGTAATGACCCTGCTGTTACTGGACGCTGCTGCAAGCAGGGATTATATCATGGTAAGGATGGATGTTCATCACTTTGATATAAGTACAGCAGAGAGTGATCTACAGGGTGTCAGGAGGTTGTCATACAAGGGTCTACGTATGCTGGGGTATGTCTGTGAAAACAACAGCAAGCCAAGCAATCTATGGATTCCACTGTGTAATACCATCTTTTCAGTGACTGGTTTGTCAGGTGTTATATAGATCTCGGGTGTTCAATCACTCTTTGAATGTGCATTTACAATATCAGCTTCCTTGCTGACATGCAGATGGCTGTTGTTTGTTGTAGCTGACACACAACCCAACATGGAAAAGTTCACACAAGTGTTTACTTCAGGTGAGCTTCTTTAAATGCAAAAATCTGAAAATCCTTTTAGTATCCAGTCCTGGGTGGTCTCCTCACTGTAAGGATTACGTAGTGTTCACACATATTGTGATAGATTACCCATGTAGAACAGGGGTCCCTCTCACCTTGGAGGGGGCACCGTGCGGGGTCAGCAGTAATTACATCATGAGGAGAAGGGCACTGAAAGGGGCAGTGGTATTTGCATAATAAAATAACACTTTAAACCCATTAAAGGTACCCCATCCCTGTTTTTCTACAAAAGGAGACAACTCTGTCAGGCACAGTTCATCTTTATGAGACTGTTGTGATGTCATGAAGAGGTGATGTCTGGGTTCTGTTCCCAACATGAGGTATGTTAGTATGGTTTTATGATGCCTGTACCAATATTCCCATTTTACCATAACATGGTGATAGACACACATGGGCTCTGCACATCACACAAATGATGAGAATCAAACCCAGACATTCAGCATGACACCTAGCAGGCTGCTCCACTGTCCCACCCCCAAAAGTATATTGTGAGTGAGTGAGTGAGTTGAGTCAGACACCTGGAGCTTCTTTGTGGCAATTTGCAGTCGTTAGATGCTACATCAATGGTGCACCTTATGCCCGAAGGAGCACGTATAATAGCACAGTATCCAAGTGAAACACAAGACGCCCCCTGTTACAAGGGTTAGTGAAACACAAAGCATGTTCCCTATGTTGTAAATTGAAAAATGCACCCATCAGTCATTACGTACTCATTTCCTGTTCAGCAGAAACATATGTAACATCTAAATGGTGGACTTTCTAACGTAGCAACTTGTTAAACAAATACACACCTTGATGGATTACTTTCATAACAGGATCCTAGTACACATTATTTTGAAACAAAATAGGCAACAATTCCCATTCCCGGCCAGACTAAACACTGACAGGGATGATACATGTAGCCAAACAACCACCTTCCCTCAGCCGGCATCCAATTACTTCACTAAACACTCTCCATAAGCACCAACTATCTGGCCAGGTACAGAGATGTACATGCCGGGCAGGTGAGAAAATTGGGGAGGGGGAGGGAGAAAAGAAAGAGAGAGGGAGCAGGTGGGGAGGGGAGCGAAGGGAGGGAACCATGGCCAGGATGTGTTGGTGGGTAGGGGTGCGTGAAAGATGACTGGGGGAGGAATAGCTTGAAGGAATGAAAATCAAAGGGATGTAGAGCCTTCATGGAAGGAAGAAGGGTAGAAGCAAGGAGTGAGTGAGTGAGTTTACTTTTACACCACACTCAGCAATATCCAACTCTGTGGCGGCGGTCTGCAAATCATCTGAACCAGACAATCCAATGATTAACTAGCATGAGCATCGATCTACGCAATTGGGATACCATGACGAGTCAACCAAGTTAGTCGCCTCAAGATTACGGGTTACTGAAGATCAATTCAAACCCGGATCTTCATGGGTTAAAAGCAAGGAATAGCATGGGTAACAAGCATGGTGGAAAGGATGGAAGAGCTGATAGGAATGAGGGAGGAGAGAGGAATAGCCTGAAGAAAGGATGGAAGAGCTTATAGGAATGAGGGAGGAGAGAGGAATAGCCTGAAGAAAGGATGGAAGAGCTTATAGGAATGAGGGGGGAGAGAGGAATAGCTTGAAGAAAGGATGGAAGAGCTGATAGGAATGAGGGGGGGAGAGAGGAATAGCTTGAAGAAAGGATGGAAGAGATGATAGGAATGAGGGGAGGAGAGAGGAATAGCTTGAAGAAAGGATGGATCAATTTATTAAAAGCTTGACGTAACGAGGCATGATGGAAAGGATTAATTGTTAACAGGAAAGAGGAAGGAAAGAGGAATAACTTGAAGGAAGAAGGATGAAAGAATAGCTTGACAGAGATGAAGGAATGAGGGGAGGAGAGAGGAATAGCTTGACAGAGATGAAGGAATGAGGGGAGGAGAGAGGAATAGCTTGACAGAGATGAAGGAATGAGGGGAGGAGAGAGGAATAGCTTGACAGAGATGAAGGAATGAGGGGAGGAGAGAGGAATAGCTTGACAGAGATGAAGGAATGAGGGGAGGAGAGAGGAATAGCTTGACAGAGATGAAGGAATGAGGGGAGGAGAGAGGAATAGCTTGACAGAGATGAAGGAATGAGGGGAGGAGAGAGGAATGAAGCTTGACAGAGATGAAGGAATGAGGAATGAGGAGAGAGGAATAGCTTGACAGAGATGAAGGAATGAGGGGAGGAGAGAGGAATAGCTTGACAGAGATGAAGGAATGAGGGGAGGAGAGAGGAATAGCTTGACAGAGATGAAGGAATGAAGAACATAAGGAGTGCTGAAGGGAACTCAAATCTTAAAGGAAGGAGAAGATATTGTAGAGACCTGATGGGACGGAAGGGCTGGAGAACTGTTGGAGCAACAGGGAAATGTATGTCAAGTAACTGTTGTACAGGCACAGAACAAAAAGTAGACAGTCATGTTATAAGTATATCTTTTAAACAAGAACCTGTAAACCTCATTTCTGGTGACCAGTAGAGAATATCAGCAGACATTCCAAACCTTACTTCCAAGGGCACCAAGAACACAAAAACACAGTTGAGTGCACACTTCTTCAGCGTGTGAGTCATGTACAATGTCTTAGATTTTGTTTTATTGTTTTTCAGATTCAGATAAACGATGTTATGCAACTTTGTAAACAAGCCGCATCAATCAGGACGGGTCCTGACATCAGCTGCCATCTGTAAAGGCCATCAAGACTACCGTCATTACATGTGTGATGCGGAGTTGCAGGTAGCTTAACACCAAATGTTCTGTGCAGTATTTGATTGTGTTACAACTCATGAATCTTACTGCGTCACTGGATTCTGGGCACTGATGGAGATAACAGGAGGCAGGTGTATTTGTGGACTTCAATGTGAAACTATAGCCAGTCAGAGCCTGTTGGGCTACATACTGGTTACATGTTCATGGATTGTTGGATGTTGGGATCTCTGCAACAGGTGGGGGTATATACAGAGCTGTGACATGTCTCAACAAACACAGCACATTGTTTAGAAATGGAGAAGTCTCGTTCAGCATTATCTGATGTGTGATCTGGCAGAACTCATAGCCAGGAAGTGAAACTATCTCATGGAACAGTGAGTGGGTGAGTGAATTTAGTTTTACGCCGCACTCAGCAATATTCCAGCTATATGGCAACACTCTGAAAATAATTGAATCTGGACCAGGCAATCCAGAGATCAACAGCATGAATATCAATCTACACAATTGGGATATGATGACATGTGTCAACCAAGTCAGTGAGTCTGACCACCCAATCCCATAAGTCGCCTCTTACGATAAGCATGGGTTACTGAAGACCAATTCTAACCCTGATGTTCACGGGTTCTCATGGAACAAGTATGATGATACGCATTACACAGATGAAACCTGATTGGGGAACGCATGTTGTTGGTGAATGTTTATTTCACCACACTGGCAATAATATACTTATAGCATGTCAGCCTGTCAACCCAATCTAGACTGGCGGAACCATTCGTTCATAACATGTTCAGTAATTTACTGGTATGTGATAGCACTTCACACATTGTGACCATTTCACAGGCCCTGATGGCCAACTGGCAAATTAAAGTATTGCAAATACTGGCTGGTATGTGATAACACTTGCTTCAGACATTTTGACCATAGGATCCCCATTTCAGACTGGATACTGGTGACCTATTCAGGATGAAAATACTCCATGGACATGTATCTTCGATATCAATATCGATGTGTGTGTTAGGGGTATCACTGGTTTAAACATGTGTTTAGTTGATTACATTATAGAACTGGTTTCCTTGGTGACAGCAATATTGAACTTATAGCCTCAAATCGTAAGTGAAGATACTGGAAGTATACATGCAATAATTTGGGAATCAAATAATTAATAAAAGTATGCTGAGAAAATGAACATTGATTGAAGAACAAAATGACTCATCAACAAATCGGGATCTCAAATAAATATATTCCAACAACAACAACAACAACAACACAAGACTGTCATGCCAAGGAGCTAAACATCACACACACAGTACACTGCTGCCCTCAACAGGTGGGCTAGACACATACAGCAGGAGTCTGGTCCATCCATATCCTCAACAGGTGGGCTAGACACATACAGCAGGAGTCTGGTCCATCCATACCCTCAACAGGTGGGCTAGACACATACAGCAGGAGTCTGGTCCATCCATATCCTCAACAGGTGGGCTAGACACATACAGCAGGAGTCTGGTCCATCCATATCCTCAAGCCTGGAAGAACCTTGGCTGGCATTTACCAGGCTGAAGACCCGTGTCAGACACCCTGTGTGATGTTGTGGTTAATGGACACAATCTTGTTGTTTCCTGATACAGATTGAGATACAGCAAACACGATACTGCTTTCACCTTTGTTTGTTTTCTCTGATCTTGACATACTTATACAATGAAATCTTGTTAGGGTAGAATTCATCAGTAATTCTATCTCGTGGATGATTCTTTTAGGGTGTTTATATAATGACAAGGGAACATGTTTTATAATGTGTTGTTCCAAACATTTGTTCAAGAAGACCCCCTGTCTGTATGGCTGAGATAAAGAGACAAAAATCCATCTTCAAGTTGACAATGTGCAACATCTCCATAGCATACTAAAGAATTATCAGAGAAAGTCAAGTTACTTTTTATCATAATTTAGGAGAAAACAGACAATGACACCCAAAACTTTCAGAACTAGATTTTAATTCTAAATCCAATTTTCAATTTTAATGCACAACATATTGGAAAGAGCTCTTTCATACCGTCCTCAAAAAGCCAACAAATCTGCTTTTCATAAAAAACCACTGCATATAATAGTTTAAAATGAATCAATAAATTCCATCTTAAATCCTTTACAGATTTTAATTTCAACTAAGTTCTTATATGCCTCAACGGCTTGAAAACCTCCATAAATGCCAATAAAGAGATTTTCTTTTTCACATGCAAGTGAATTCCCTTGTTTCCATAAGCGACTCATTTCTCTCCACTGCAGCTTAATGCCTGTCCTCTTCCCCTAACTCCGTGTACACACAAACACTCATAATGGCCTCACAGAACACTGGCCATATCTAAAGCCATTCAGCAACAGCACCCAGTCAACACACAACTCGAACTGCTCACACATCAGATTACAGATACAAGCTCAACCACCACTCATACAGCACAATTACATTCAATTATAATTAATTGGTCTGGGATTCAAAATATTCCCATCACGTCAGGCTGTGTCTAGTTGGAAGTTTTTTCTGATAAGTGATGTTAAATAAAAGTCTTGCTTGTTTGTTTAGTTCAACTCCCCTTCAGTTGCCCAATTCCATGTCCATTATGCCTGTGAGTGAGTGAGTGAGTGGGTGAGTGGGTGTATGGGTGGGTGAGTGCTGCAAGTCCTAGACTGACTGACCTACACTCACACACTGGATGTTTCTGAGATTCAAACTAACAAATGCAGGATTCTGGGAAGCTTAAGGGAGGGAAACAGAGGAGACTGAGATAGACTGGGCCCAACAATATGTCGAGGCTAGAATCCAAGTATCAGGATTTGGGATTCAAACTCACTATCAGCAGATTCCAGTTAACAGGTTGGTCTGTGCCAAACCGTTAGACCATCTGTGCCATGTTTCCACACGTGACATGGGAACATTTCAATATGTTCTGAAGGAACAATGCCTGAACCTGCAGAGGTGTTGCAACAAGAAATGGAAAGTTATGCCCAACTGAAAATGAATACTACTTAATACAAGGCTTAGTACAGCTAGATGCAGATCTTAATAATGCCAAGAGTCTGTGAAGGTGTATATGGGTGTATGTATAAAAGTGACTGCACAAATAACAGTGAATGACTGACTTTACATGGGTGTGTAGTGTGTCAGCAATAGAAGAATGAGGCTAGTTGAACTGTGGATTGGCTGGAAGCAACAAGCTGCAGATGTAGTTAGGGATGTTTATTAGTTGTAGTTGTAGCTGTGGTAGTAGTAACTGTAGTAGTAGTAGTAACTGTAGTAGTAGTAGTAGTAGTAGCTGTGGTAGTAGTAACTGTAGTAGTAGTAGTAGCTGTGGTAGTAGTAAGTGTAGTAGTAGTAGTAGTAGTAGTAGCTGTGGTAGTAGTAACTGTAATAGTAGTAGTAGCTGTGGTAATAGTAACTGTAGTAGTAGCTGTGGTAGTAGTAACTGTAGTAGTAGTAGTAGCTGTGGTAGTAGTAACTGTAGTAGTAGCTGTGGCAGTAGTAACTGTAGTAGTAGTAGTAGCCATGGTAGTAGTAACTGTAGTAGTAGTAGTAGCTGTGGTAGCATTAACTGTAGTAGTAGTAGCTGTGGTAGTAGTAGCTGTGGCAGTAGTAACTGTAGTAGTAGTATTAGTAGTAGCCGTGGTAGTAGTAACTGTAGTAGTAGTAGCTGTGGTAGTAGTAGCTGTGGTTCAGTTTCACTCCATTTCACCAGACTACACCTGTTGACGAGTTTTACCTGGAACCTGATCCCAGGTAAAATTGACAGGTATGATGTATCTCCTTGTAGGGGAGCCGACAAAGCCTCCTTCTCACTACAACCTCACTATCTGCTCTCTGTGGTGCCAGAGTCACCACCAGGTGGGCATGAAATGAACTTTTATTCACGTAAATACTTGTCAATTATAAACATTTAAACCCTTAAGATGGGCGTGTGTGGTGAAAAGGTGTAGCTCCAGGGGTTGGGGACCCATAACGTGTCATCATTGTATCTAAACACCTCATACTATCCACAGTCAATGCAATAGGAGAAGTTCCTCTGTCCGAGTTAAATGATCGCTGTTTGACATTAATGTCTATAGTTTGACAGATCAGGGGACAGACAGAGGCGACCTTGTATCATCAGACTTTGTGACTTCAGCATTACATACCACTCACCAATGATAAGGATAGTCAGGGTGTTTGGGACTGAATGCAACTGGCTTGGAGATGTTTCCATACAAACATAATTCTGTGTCACTATGGAAGTCACACAGTTTATTTCCAGAAGACATAAGCATGTCTTTAACTGTTATCCTCAACTAATGATGCATCCCTAACAGTGAGCAGCTGATACACGAGTGAGTGAGTGAGTGAGGTTCTTGCTGCTTTTAGCAATATTCCAGCAATATCGGCGAGGACACCAGAAATGGGCTTCACACATTGTACCCTTGTGGGGAACTGAACCTGGGTCTTCAATGTGACGAGCGAACACTTTACCCACTAGGCTACCCCACCACCCCTTTATACAGATGAAGCTCCCTGTGGTGTCTGGGTGAGAGAGATGTCAAGGAAGGTACACTAGGCTACCCCACCACCCCTTTATACAGATGAAGCTCCCTGTGGTGTATGGGTGAGAGAGATGTCAAGGAAGGTAAACTAGGCTACCCCACCACCCCTTTATACAGATGAAGCTCCCTGTGGTGTATGGGTGAGAGAGATGTCAAGGAAGGTACACTAGGCTACCCCACCACCCCTTTATACAGATGAAGCTCCCTGTGGTGTATGGGTGAGAGAGATGTCAAGGAAGGTACACTAGGCTACCCCACCACCCCTTTATACAGATGAAGCTCCCTGTGGTGTATGGGTGAGAGAGATGTCAAGGAAGGTACACTAGGCTACCCCACCACCCCTTTATACAGATGAAGCTCCCTGTGGTGTATGGGTGAGAGAGATGTCAAGGAAGGTACACTAGGCTACCCCACCACCCCTTTATACAGATGAAGCTGTCCCTGTGGTGTATGGGTGGGTGAGAGAGATGTCAAGGAAGGTACACTAGGCTACCCCACCACCCCTTTATACAGATGAAGCTCCCTGTGGTGTATGGGTGAGAGAGATGTCAAGGAAGGTACACTAGGCTACCCCACCACCCCTTTATACAGATGAAGCTCCTGTGGTGTCTGGGTGAGAGAGATGAGATGTCAAGGAAGGTACACTAGGCTACCCCACCACCCCTTTATACAGATGAAGCTCCCTGTGGTGTATGGGTGAGAGAGATGTCAAGGAAGGTACACTAGGCTACCCCACCACCCCTTTATACAGATGAAGCTCCCTGTGGTGTATGGGTGAGAGAGATGTCAAGGAAGGTACACTAGGCTACCCCACCACCCCTTTATACAGATGAAGCTCCCTGTGGTGTATGGGTGAGAGAGATGTCAAGGAAGGTACACTAGGCTACCCCACCCACCCCTTTATACAGATGAAGCTCCCTGTGGTGTATGGGTGAGAGAGATGTCAAGGAAGGTACACTAGGCTACCCCACCACCCCTTTATACAGATGAAGCTCCCCTGTGGTGTATGGGTGAGAGAGATGTCAAGGAAGATGTACAGGTACACTAGGCTACCCCTTTATACCAGCCCCTGTGGTTATACAGATCAAGGAAGCTACCCCACCACCCCTGTGGTGTATGGGTGAGAGAGATGTCAAGGAAGGTACACTAGGCTACCCCACCACCCCTTTATACAGATGAAGCTCCCTGTGGTGTATGGGTGAGAGAGATGTCAAGGAAGGTACACTAGGCTACCCCACCACCCCTTTATACAGATGAAGCTCCCTGTGGTGTATGGGTGAGAGAGATGTCAAGGAAGGTACACTAGGCTACCCCACCACCCCTTTATACAGATGAAGCTCCCTGTGGTGTATGGGTGAGAGAGATGTCAAGGCTAAGGTGAAGCTCCCTGTGGTGTATGGGTGAGAGAGATGTCAAGGAAGGTACACTAGGCTACCCCACCACCCCTTTATACAGATGAAGCTCCCTGTGGTGTATGGGTGAGAGAGATGTCAAGGAAGGTACACTAGGCTACCCCACCACCCCTTTATACAGATGAAGCTCCCTGTGGTGTATGGGTGAGAGAGATGTCAAGGAAGGTACCAGCAAGGTGATGTTCACCAGGACATACAGGGTTGTTACATCAGTGTCTGCCAGGTACCATTTATCTCATGACTTTTTCAAGTTGCAACCATGCATCTGTTGTGAAACATTGAGTTGAAAGAATAATGGTGTGTAAATGGCATGAGTGCAGTAATCTGTTTCTTTCACATCCTTAATGATGAGCATTTAGTTGAGGAAATAAGGTTTTCATATGTAAAATTATATATCTACAAAGTGGATATATAATTGAGCCAAGAACAATACTTAAGTTCCTAGTGCTGAATCAAGGTTCAGGGAAAGCACTTAGGAAAATAGTATTTCTTGAACTGCTTTCCTTCATTGTAAACTATCATTGTATGAATAGAGTCCGCAATGTGGAGACTGAACTAATTACAAATGATACCATGTACATGTTAACAGAATTGTCTCATTCAGATCGACTAGTGTTATCTCAGCTAGGTCACTATCAAACAGAGTGCAATGTTTACATATAATGCACACCACTGACACATATTACACACAGTAAAATGTCTCTCCATCTTGAACATCTATTGCAGAATATATTTGCAAATAATGTCAAAAGCAAATGTTTTACAAAGTGCTTTTTCAATCTGATTGACTCTGTGATGGAGAAATGTTTAACCTACAAATACACAATTCTTTGTCTTGATCAGCCAACCCTATTAACCAACAAACAGTGCAGGACAGCGAGGGTGTTGAATGACGATGTCTTGCTGAGGATACTAAGCCCCATATTTAAACAAACAAGTGGGGATGTACCAGTGTTTATCAATCGGAAAGTCAATGTTAAACAGAGTAAATTCAAACATTTAAACAGTGAACTTTGAGCGTATTTATGACCCAAATGTCAGTTACATGCAAATGACCTGTGTATTTCCTCACTACTTAATTTGATTCAAACAGCCTGACATTGTTGTCAACACCTGTACTCACGATCTATATTGCCGCTGTCCATTCACATTGTTGTCAACACCTGTACTCACGATGTATATTGCCGCTGTCCATTCACATTGTTGTCAACACCTGTACTCACAATGTATATTGCCGCTGTCCATTCACATTGTTGTCAACACCTGTACTCACGATGTATATTGTCACAGCTGTCCATTCACATTGTTGTCAACACCTGTACTCATTCACATGATGTACTAGTATATTGCGATGCTGTCCATTCACATTGTTGTCAACACCTGTACTCACGATGTATATTGCCGCTGTCCATTCACATTGTTGTCAACACCTGTACTCACGATGTATATTGCCGCTGTCCATTCACATTGTTGTCAACACCTGTACTCACGATGTATATTGCCGCTGTCCATTCACATTGTTGTCAACACCTGTACTCACGATGTATATTGCCGCTGTCCATTCACATTGAGGCACAGGGCAGGCATAATAGCAGCACAAACTTATACAGGATCCTTATAAAGAAATAATTACATATTTCTCACACACACAAAGTGAATGAAAAGAACACAAGGGTCCCTACAGTTGCTGCGTTCTTCAAGTCTACATCACTTGCCTGCTGAACACTTTTGCCAGCCCCATCTCGTATCCACAGACTATCAGTACACGATACCATGAACAGCGCTCCCTTCGAATGTTATCATAAATGTTACATTAAAATATCTGTTTATGATACTCTTAAATCCTAACAAGTGTGGTTGCACACAAAAGAAGCATATGTTGAACAATGACAGTTTTTGTTTCCGCTGTGACTGACATAAACCCTGCCTGACGATAAACTGGTTATTGTTTACAGATGAAGATAACAATGGAATAAAGAACACGCTCAGTTCACAAAACTTGAAAACCTGAACTGATTATTTGTAGATTTAAGTTCAAATAAAGGTGTGAGCATCGGCTGGTTGGCGCCAAGCAATCTCCAAGCCGCACAGCCCTCGGAAAGTAATGAGATACCGGGACTCATTCTGTTTGGCGGCTCTTAACAACTCTTATGCAATACCAGACACTCACCATGCACAGAAGTAAATTATACTAATTGTTTCATTTGGGTGTGGTTGGCTAAACAAGATAAGGACTTAGTGGATCTTATTTAGAAGTCAACACTCAGTTTTTTTGTGATGGCTCATGAAGTGTTAAACACAGTAGACAGACCCTGCTGGTCAACATACCACAGGTAGAACATCATCAGGCATGTCGATAACACAGGTAGAACATCATCAGGCATGTCGATAACACAGGTAGAACATCATCAGGCATGTTGATAACACAGGTAGAACATCATCAGGCATGTCGATAGAACAGGTAGAACATCATCAGGCATGTTGATAACACAGGTAGAACATCATCAGGCATGTCGATAACACAGGTAGAACATCATCAGGCATGTCGATAGAACAGGTAGAACATCATCAGGCATGTTGATAACACAGGTAGAACATCATCAGGCATGTCGATAACACAGGTAGAACATCATCAGGCATGTCGATAACACAGGTAGAACATCATCAGGCATGTCGATAGCACAGGTAACATCATCAGGAATGTCGATACCACAGGTAGAACATCATCAGGCATGCCGATAGCACAGGTAACATCATCAGGAATGTCGATACCACAGGTAGAACATCATCAGGCATGTCGATAACACAGGTAAAACACCATCAGGCATGTCGGTACCACAGGTAGAACATCATCAGGCATGTTGATAGCACAGGTAGAACATCATCAGGCATGCCGATAGCACAGGTAGAACAACATCAGGCATGTTGGTAGCACAGGTAGAACATCATCAGGCATGCCGATAGCACAGGTAGAACAACATCAGGAATGTTGGTAGCACAGGTAGAACATCATCAGGCATGCCGATAGCACAGGTAGAACAAAATCAGACATGCCGATAACACAGGTAGAACAACATCAGGCATGTTGATAGCACAGGTAGAACATCATCAGGCATGTTGATAGCACAGGTAGAACAACATCAGGCATGTCGGTAGAACAGGTAGAACAGCATCAGGCTATCGGTGCTGGTTACTGGCACATACCCCAGTAATTACTTTCACTAAACTAGGGCACAAATGGCATATAGGAAGCTGTATGACCAATGAAACAGGTTCAAATCCCAATGTGTGAAGCCCAGGATCATTGTCTATGGAGGAATGTATGGATGAGAAAATTGGAAAATGCAGCTTAAATAAACACGAAGGCTGCAACCACCCAGCCACCTCTTCACAACAACTCATGCTGCCCCCATCCCCTTAAACCACCCAGCTACCTCTGCCCCTCACCAGATGGTGCCTCAGTTTATTCCTAGGTGTCTGTTCAGTAATCCCTGCCAATCCTCCCCGCTGCCGGCCACCCCACCCCTCAGCCGAACCTGCAGCAGGGGTAATCTGCAGCTTACCACATCCATGTGGTGAACCAAAAACACTCTCGTTGTTATTCATTCAGATTTCAGAGACAGTTCAACATAATGCAAAATAAAGTACTGTTATTTGTACTCCATATCAAAAGTCACCTTTGCTGAGGTATAACATTAGTTCATGTCAATATTGATCATAAATATCTTTAAATCCTTCGTGGGTCATGTTACCAACAAAGCTTACAATTCAGGTCTGACCACACTGTGCATTTCTATCTTATGATTAACATATGTTTTACCAAAAAATATAAGGTACAAAATATTTTGTTTATTGGAATGTCTCTGATTCTACTGGGCACAACACTACATGAGTCACGTGTAAGAAGGCAAAACATAAATGTCATCTCTGTTTAGAGAGCAGCATGTTTACCACATGGCTGAAGTAACAGGTTCTCAGTGGAGAAGAGGAATCCCATGTTAGCTGTTCACAGACCACATTATGCACCTGCTATCTAATACATTGTGCATCTCTCTCTCTCTCTCTCTCTCTCTCTCTCTCTCTCTCTCTCTCTCTCTCTCTCTCTCTCTCTCTCTCTCTCTCTCTCTCTCTCTCTCTCTCTCTCTCTCTCTCTCTCTCTCTCTCTCTCTCTCTCTCTCTCTCTCTCTCTCTCTCTCTCTCTCTCTCTCTCTCTCTCTCTCTCTCTCCTTCCCTCTTCACCCCCAACCTAAAAGCCTAGGGCATGTTTTAACAGCTTGTTACAATGACAGGTCTCAAGACACTGATGACACAGACAAGAATAACATGATGGCCACATTCATTATAAGCCTTATCAAAACTGAAATGAATTTCATTGAAAAAGCTGTTCTCCACTTAATGAAACTGATTCATGCAAGATAAACTGTGTTTTTCTTTACTCTCCTGAAAAACTCTACATCCACCAATACTTCAGGCTACTGTTTGCTGTAGGCTTACCTCAGTATTGTAAAAATCATATTTCATTTTGTCCAAATCATTGAATGAAATTTCATATAGTAAAGTACTTCCAGAAAAATACTTTCACAATAACAGAATGTCCAGCATCATTTGAGCACTGTATACCACACACTGCCAACTCAAATTATAAACTGTGATGCTCCACTTCACATCCTAAGCCGAATTGTTGCCATTTTCAACATCCATCAAAGGTTTAACAAAAAACACAAAACATCTTTCAGCTGCTTGTGAGCAAGCAAAAAAATTGAAACGTACATGAGTGCTGCACATTGTAGGTAAAAGGCACCGACCCAAAACCTCCCCCCGGCCTGAGACCAATCTTCAACCCCTGAAGAGGCTCATAGACTACTCGCAGCATTCCGACCAGCAAAACAAACCATGAAAGTACAGCCATGCATCCCTGGTGCAAGGAAAAGCCATCATCTTGTCAGATTTTGCAGAGACGTTCATTACAGCGTGAAAGGAGTTATGGACTGGAAAGAAACCACTGTGCTGGCCAGACAAATATGTGCGCATGTTGGGGGAAACGTGGCCCCTTGGGGACTCCAGCTGGGATATACTGACAAAAACAAAGGAAGGGAAGAAACTGATGTGAGTTCAAAGGAATCTACATATCAGTGGTTTATTTCATGCTCATGTGACCAGACTTCCTGTGAAAGGCCAAATCGTGATTTATAACTCATGAAACGCAAAAAGAAATTGAATTCTATACAAAACCAAAAAGTGAGCAAATAAACTCAAAATACACACAAAAAAAAGAATGTCTTTTTCAATTTTCTGCAGATATACAACATTACAGAGATGAGGAAAGAAGACTCATAAAGATGTTTACACCTGATATGTCAGTGTAACTGGGATTTTTTTCAAATTGGTATCTTTTTTAAACATCAATTGCATCCATCAGCACTTTTGTAAGACTACTTCCCCCTTGTTACAAGCTCATCATGATATCATGATAGCCCAAATTACCACTGTTTTTAAAGATCTGAGATATAGGGTACACATTCTGACAATGTGGAGTCCCTGGTGCAAGGAGAGAATGTGTGGCAAGTGATGTGATCCTCTATTTATCTCAACACTCTGGCAATTACCTACAGTGAACACCTGTCTATCTGTTCCCTGTAGACTATCTATCACACACACAATCCATATCAATAATCACATCTTTACGATGTTAATTAGATACATTGTAATTAAACCTCCAGGTGTTTTCTTAACTCTTAACAGGTTGTTATCTAGTTCCAGTGTACATATGACCCTCACCATGAGATTGAAAGCGAGACTCTCTGACTGTCTGGACTTGTTTCTGTGGGTGACAGAGCATGTTAAAGATGATTTCATGTCTTGCATGGGGAGCTGTGTGAGGGTTATATCTCTATTCACATCTACAGGATGTCATTCACAACCTGGGAATGATGTAGCACAGTGTTTGTAGGGGTAATGGCCCATGATCCCTCCTGGCATGTCCCCCCACTCTCACTGATCCAACCCACCCCAACACTGTCCTCCTAACCCTTACTGATCCCTCCAAGCCTGCCCACCCCCTCAGCTATCCAACCCACCCCAACCCTGTCCCCCAACCCTTACTGATCCCTCCACTTTCAACTATCAAACCCACCCCAACCCTGTCCCCCCAACCCTTACTGATCCCTCCAGCTTCATCTATCCAACCCACCCAACCCTGTCCCCCAACCCTTACTGATCCCTCCACCTTCATCTATCCAACCCACCCAACCCTGTCCCCCAACCCTTACTGATCCTCCACCTTCATCTATCCAACCCACCCAACCCTGTCCCCCAACCCTTATTGATCCCTCCACCTTCATCTTTCCAACCCACCCAACCCTGTCCACCCAACCCTTTCTGATCCCTCCTAGCCTGTCCCCACCCTCATCTATCCAACCCACCCCAACCCTGTCCCACCCAACCCTTACTGATCCCTCCACCTTCATCTATCCAACCCACCCAACCCTGTCCCCCAACCCTTACTGATCCCTCCACCCTCATCTTTCCAACCCACCCAACCCTGTCCCCCAACCCTTACTGATCCCTCCACCCTCATCTTTCCAACCCACCCAACCCTGTCCCCCAACCCTTACTGATCCCTCCTAGCCTGTCCCCCACCCTCATCTATCAAACCCACCCAACCCTGTGCCCCCAGCCCTTACTGATCCCTCCTCCATGTCCCCTACCCTGATTGATCCCACCCACCCCAATCCTGTCCACCCACACATCAGGGCATGTCCAGAGCTCCATCAGGAGCCTGGCGACACAGGGGTTATCAGGGAGATCTCCGATTCTATCAGGTAATTCATCTACTTAACATTCCCCAGTGTAAGCTGACTGTCCCAACTGAGTCATTGACAACATCTTCACTTACAATGACCATCATGAAACATGACCCACTGCCAGGCAATCTGCAGACTCCTTGTGAGTGAGTGAGTGAGTGAGTGAGTGAGTGAGTGAGTGAGTGAGTGAGTGGAGAAGCTGTGGGTCAGTCATGTATTAAGTCTCCAAGATAAACCAGGTCAGTTGGTGTGTCAGATAACAGAGGACAATTTGAACCATTAGAACTGCCACTGCAGGAGGAACAGTCTATGTCCCGTCCTCCTCAATGTCATGTCTTGTCTGATTTTCTGGTCAAGTGCCTCACAATGGTGGTGGTTTAACAATGATAACAATGTGTAGGATTCCTTTGTGTCCAGATCATCAGCTCTGTTATTCCACTGTCTGACGTCATGGACATGTGTGAACCTGTTTACACACAGAGACAGGGCTGTCACTTCACATCAGACATTCACACAGATATTGCTGGATGAAATATTTCAAACATTCATGGCACGCTTGTCTCACTTGTCCCGCTTGTCCCGCTTGTCCCACTTGCCCCTGAGTGCATCTTACATTACATCAGGAGATACAAACTGTTACAACTATACAGATCAAAGGATATTCAAAGAAACATCCATCCAGCATGTATCCCCTCATATACTGTAGGTTCTACAAACAGTATCCATGGGCATCCAATACATATATGTCAGTGAGTCATGTTTTGTTGATACCACTATGATTGAACACAACAATCACAAAATGAATGTTACCTGTTTCTCCACCTCTTATACTGTTGTCAAGCAAGAGCGGTATAAGAATCTATACAACAGAATAAGAATCAACACCGACATGTTGCATCATAATATAACAAAGAAGTTGTTATCCATAAAAGTATCATTCATTTCTGACATCTGAACTGAATAACTTTCCAAGATTTTATTCATTTTTTTATTCATAAGTTGGCATTTATGGTATTGATGAGATACCTCATATTATTGGAAGTATGAAACATATTCAAGACGTGTTTGTCATCATTTAGTTTTCTAAGTATCCACCTATTTATATATTTAAGATGGCAGGTACATGATGGCCTATGAGTCATGTTGACTATCAAACTCAACACATACTGATGAACCTGATACTGCTGACAATCACAGACCTCACCCATAAGGAACATTAAATATTGTGTCTCTGTTTTCTGATCAACTCTAAGAATCCCCAGCACTTTACCGTTTGTCTTGAAGCTGCACTTACGGCATTATCACCGTTCCCACTATTCCATATTTGACACCATTACTATGAATCTGCTGTGCTTCACTGCAAGTAATCAAAGCCTTCAACTTGAAACATGAACAGACACACTAATGTAAACTACAAAAGAAAAAGTATACAAAATCATGGAACACCAAAAAAACCACCCCAATTTTGAATGGGCTAAATAATATTTTTAGAATTAAGAGTAAAGAGCTGTTAATGACAACCTCCCAATATCAACTGCCTGGCGACCTGTGTAAATTGTCTGAACCGGCCTGTGTAACACTGCGATAAATGTTCACCAAACCTTAAACCCTTCTCTATCAACAGTGGTAAATGCGAGACATTTCAAAGATCTGATTACCAAGATACACACACACCAACAAAGGTGTATATCTGACACAAGACATCAGCGTGGATCGGATTCAAGAGTTACATGCATATAGCTTAGATTCATACAGCCTATTTCAGACTTCAGCTTTAATCTTTCAACACGCCTTTCATCTTCAACCAGATAATGGTTTCTCAGACAGTATATAATCCTTAAGACACATCTTATATCAGACAGTCAGCCCGATGACGTGGAATCATGTACAATATCTGGAACATAGTCAACAGAGGCTACAGAAACTAAGTTCCATGATCTGCATGGAACACACCACAATCAGGTGACATGTACTGGGCTATTGAAACGCCTTCAGGATTGAAATCTGGCACCTTGAGTCATGTGTCACAGATCGAAGGGAATGTTACTTTGCATGGTTACACTACATGTTGCATGCAGAGTAGTCCTCAGTTTATTTACAGTTTCAGAAGGTGAGCTACAAGGTTATCTAATCTGTATGTGAGCCAGTAAGTATTGTTTTACACTACTGTTTTACTGGCAGTATTCAAGCAATGCCATAAATAGTCAAGTCTTGGTAAAGCTAACCAGTGGTCAATAGCAAGAGGAACAATCCACACTGTGACACACTGTCAGTCATGTCATAATCTTTCCTTCTCCAGTGAGAAGAGTGAGTGAGTGAGTTGGGTTTTACGCCACTTTTAGCAATATTCCAGCAATATCATGGCGGGGGACACCAGAAATGGACTTCACACATTGTACCCATGTGGGGAATTCCAGTCAGTAGAGATCTATTAAGCAAATATTTCACAAACATAACTTTTTGAATGGAAAATGAATTCAACGCCAAAGTATATGGGATGAAAAATAAGACATGATTATATTTATCTACTGATTTTATATACTTATGTTGTTTTAGACAAAAATCAGTTCAAACAAGAAAGATAACATACAGAAGTGTCAGCAGATGATTGATGGGAAGACAATGGACCTGTTTCTTCTAAACTTGTCCCACTGAACTATGTTACAAAATACCAACAGCTGATGAACACGGTATCTGTCCCAGAGACTAATGACCCATCAAGTGTGGAGATGTAGTCTCCTCGTTACCACCTGAAGCCAACCAACACCGCCACATTCCGCTCTCTAATGAAGATGTCACCCACTGCTTTATCAGGGAAAGTGTCATCACTACCTGGAACAAGTGAAGCCAACCAACCAACAATGCACACCCTGCTTGCCCATATGTCAGACGGATGATACAAGATAAATGGCTACCAATTGCTGCGGTATCTCTGGTGTCTGGCTCCTTGGACAACTTTCACATGGTGGTTGCGGGGAACATTGGAAGTAGTGTATCATCAGTAGCAAGTTACAATGAACTTTGGTACTAGTGATATGATCCGTGGCAAGTTACAATGAACTTTGGTACTAGTGATATGATCCGTGGCAAGTTACAATGAGCGTTGGTACTAGTGATATGATGCGTGGCAAGTTACAATGAACATTGGTACCAGTGATATGATCCGTGGCAAGTTACAATGAACGTTGGTACTAGTGATATGATCCGTGGCAAGTTACAATGAACATTGGTACTAGTGATATGATCCGTGGCAAGTTACAATGAACATTGGTACTAGTGATATGATCCGTGGCAAGTTACAATGAACGTTGGTACTAGTGATATGATCCGTGGCAAGTGACAATGAACGTTGGTAGTTATATCGTCAGTGATACACTTAGTTGCAAGGTATGTTTTATATTGATATCAACAGTGATGTGCTTATTGGAAAGTTGCAGGAGAGTTGTCTACAGGCAGTGATATACCCCATGGAAAGTTGCAGGAGAAATGTCTACAGGCAGTGATATACCCCATGGAAAGTTGCAGGAGAGATGTCTACAGGCAGTGATATACCCCATGGAAAGTTGCAGGAGAGATGTCTACAGGCAGTGATATACCCCATGGAAAGTTGCAGGAGAGATGTCTACAGGCAGTGATATACCCCATGGAAAGTTGCAGGAGAGATGTCTACAGGCAGTGATATACCCCATGGAAAGTTGCAGGAGAGATGTCTACAGGCAGTGATATACCCCATGGAAAGTTGCAGGAGAGATGTCTACAGGCAGTGATATACCCCATGGAAAGTTGCAGGAGAGATGTCTACAGGCAGTGATATACCCCATGGAAAGTTACAGGAGAGATGTCTACAGGCAGTGATATACCCCATGGAAAGTTGCAGGAGAGATGTCTACAGGCAGTGATATACCCCAAGGAAAGTTGCAGGAGAGATGTCTACAGGCAGTGATATACCCCATGGAAAGTTCTAAATGTGGGCAGCCAGAGTGATAATGGTACATTATACTGGACACTGGTGAAAAGAACGATAAGTTTGGAAGCTTGTGGCAATGAAGGTTGGAGTAATCAGTAAAACACTTAGATCTGTTATAATTAACATAGATTTGTGAGTCCTTTAAAGGTCTGAAGACCCAAACTTCATCAGCACTTTCACATTATGACCCTTCCCCAAAGCAATACTTTCAGTATGATCAAAAAAATTTGACATGGGCATTTGTAAGAAATACATCCAAGAATGCTACTAAAAATCCATAAAGCTCCTCTCATATCAAACAATTTACGCTGCAGAAACGATCACACTTACTACCAAGGAAGACATTAAAAGGAAATTTCTTTGGGGAAATTATATATCCACAACATAAACGTTTTCGACCAGGATATATTGTGAAGCTCAGTTTTGGGTTAAGATGTCATCAACATTGTTCTGCATCACAGGACATGAAATCAGGCTCACTACTCACATGCTCATTACTCTTTCAATGAAATATACGCTCCGATGAGCCACGGGTGAGATATCATCACATTCTACACAAAGGCAGAACAGCCAATAACCCACTCATCAGCTTTCACTGCAAGATACACTCAAGGCATCTCCATGATGATACCACATCCCATAAATCATGTACACGCTAAACAGAGGGAACAAGCATAGGGTGACAAGAAAGTTCAGTCATGCTACTTTTTCTAGTTCACAAGAAGTTGTCTATTTGGGTGTTCATGGAGCACAACTAGTGGACATAACTGATGGTGGAGATATTGATGATATCAGAAATTGACAGACACCTTCATGTGGCTTATCCAATACAATATGATGATCCCAAACCTTTTATAATTTTGTCTTTGATTATAAGTTTCTCTCAACATAAATTGCTGAGTCAAGATTTTATGAGTAAGAAGTATTATTTTCTTATCAACTATACAACTTTCCTGATGCCTGGACTATTGGTGGGGCAACCCTTTTCATGAACACCTGGTGCCGTCTCTGTAAGTGAACGACACATGAGTGAAGGTTGACATGACTGTGTTGGTGCTTGTCAGTAATGATTATTTCTTGTCAAGGGGTAGAGTTATGGACAACATAACTGAAGGTAACTGTATTGGAAATCACAAAATGTGGAATGAAAACTTAATAAACTTCAAGAGGGACAAAGAAAAAACCCAGCAATTTAAAGAGAAAATTGGAAATGACAACACTTCCGAGATCGCTACAGGGGGAGGCAACAGGGATGTCGGTGAAGGACTGTGAACCTCCACACAGATGAGTTGTGTACACTAGGGACTGAAGGCATGAACAGCCATTGGGCAATGGAGACCTATTCTCCACTGGAATCCCTTCTACAAGACACACATGGGGCAATGGAGACCTATTCTCCACTGGAATCCCTTCTACAAGACACACATTGGGCAATGGAGACTTATTCTCCACTGGAATCCCTTCTACAAGACACACATTGGGCAGTGGAGACCTATTCTCCACTGGAATCCCTTCTACGAGACACACATGGGGCAATGGAGACTTATTCTCCACTGGAATCCCTTCTACAAGACACACATTGGGCAATGGAGACCTATTCTCCACTGGAATCCCTTCTACGAGACACACATGGGGCAATGGAGACCTATTCTCCACTGGAATCCCTTCTCACAGAGACACACATGGGGCAATGGAGACCTATTCTCCACTGGAATCCCTTCTACGAGACACACATGGGGCAATGGAGACCTATTCTCCACTGGAATCCCTTCTACTGAGAGACACACATGGGGCAATGGAGACCTATTCTCCACTGGAATCCCTTCTACAGAGACACACATGGGGCAATGGAGACCTATTCTCCACTGGAATCCCTTCTACAGAGAGACATGGGGCAATGGAGACACATGGGGCAATGGAGACCTATTCTCCACTGAGGCCTATTCTCCCACTGGAATCCCTTCTCACGAGACACACATTGGGCAATGGAGACCTATTCTCCACTGGAATCCCTTCTACGAGACACACATGGGGCAATGGAGACCTATTCTCCACTGGAATCCCTTCTACAAGACACACGTTGGGCAATGGAGACCTATTCTCCACTGGAATCCCTTCTATGAGACACACATTGGGCAGTGGAGACCTATTCTCCAACGGAATCCCTTCTACAAGACACACATGGGGCAATGGAGACCTATTCTCCACTGGAATCCCTTCTACAAGACACACATGGGGCAATGGAGACCTATTCTCCACTGGAATCCCTTCTACGAGACACACATTGGGCAATGGAGACCTATTCTCCACTGGAATCCCTTCTACAAGACACACATTGGGCAATGGAGACCTATTCTCCACTGGAATCCCTTCTACAAGACACACATTGGGCAATGGAGACCTATTCTCCACTGGAATCCCTTCTACAAGACACACATTGGGCAATGGAGACTTATTCTCCACTGGAATCCCTTCTACAAGACACACATTGGGCAATGGAGACCTATTCTCCACTGGAATCCCTTCTACGAGACACACGTTGGGCAATAAGACAGCTCTGCCCAGTGCAGGAAGACAGGCCAGGATAGAAAGTTCTGGAATCCCTTGGAGGATCCAACAAACAGATCTCCATGCATTGGCAGACCTGTGACAGGTAGCAGAGGCAAACCTTCTTACCAGTGTTTGTAGGAAAATACTGACTGGTATAATCCTGCACAATCTGTGTATTTCTGTGTATTTCTGGCCCCATCCTGCCCAACACTGGATACAAGCCAGGATCCGCAGGTATCTTGGTGCAGCCAAAGTCAACACGGATGAATGCTGGTTTGTCTCATCAAGGCTATTATTAGCACCACCCACAACTGTATGCACTTCCTGTGGGTAAACAATATTTCCCAATTGTTTAGATGTGCATCATGTCGTCCCTGGGCACATTCATATATATCGTTACAGGATGAACAGACTTGTCCAAAATAGGCAACACCCTACCTGTCAGCCATGTCTACCTTCCATAAACTTGCACTGTATTGTCCGGCTTGCTGGGTTATATCTGCGTTATTGCTTACAGGTGTACATCATGGCTGATTGTTGATAGCAAATGACAAACAAGGTTAGTTTCCTGCCTGATGTCATACACACCAATATTACCACTGTAAGACAGTAGCCTGCAAAACTAGTGATTGCTATTATGAGCAAGGAACCATATTGAGGCATGATCTCACACAATTCACTAAATCCGAGCCTGGCCATCCAATCCTCTTTTCACAGATCCGACACAACCTACTCTTCCACTTCTCCACTACTGGTGGAGATACTTTAACCATCTCATATAAAGAAAAACAAAACGAAAGAGAAGTTAATTCATACTGAATACCCCATTTAAACAGCCTCTGGAGATCTGGGTTAGGATATTGATCTTCAGTAACTCCTGCTTGCTGTAAGAGGCGACTAACGGGATCGGATGGTCAGGCTCGCTGACTTGGTTGAGACACGTCATTCGGTTCCCAATTGAGCAGATCGATGCTCATGCTGTTGATCACTGGATTGTCTGGTCTAGACTTGATTATTTACAGACCTCCACCATATAGCTGGAATATTGCTGAGTGCGGCGTAAAACTAAACTGACTCACTGCCTCTAGCAGCAGCGTGTGCCCATCAGCAGGTCTCCAGATACATCTCCACCCCAACACCTGGTTTGACAGTGTGGACACCTTCCAGCATTTACCACCCTCCATTATAAATACAGCATTCCTGTTAATGGACACTCTCAGGTGATCCTGAATGTTTAAATGGGTTTTCCTAACAACTACTTATACATCAGACAGTTTGTCCTGAGTGCAGTGATGGTTTGGCTCCTAAGGTTACCAAAAACAGGTATTCTGGGAGGAGGGGTGATGAAAATATTCCAACTTCCCCATTAAGTACAACAGGCTGAAGTATCGCCCCTTGTGTTTAATTGTTGAATATTGCTCATAAATATTTTCAACAACTGTTTGTTTCATATGCCTGATGGGACCAATCAGTACCTCAAACATTGGATAATGTGTTTGTGCAGCTGCATGTTCTCATGTGTGTATGCATTTGATTGTGTGCATGTGAGTGTGTATGCATCTGCATGTGTGTATTTATGTGAGTGTATGCTAGTGCATGTGAATATATCTGTGTGTGTGTGACTATACCTGCATGTCTGTGTATGTGACTATACCTGCATGTATGTGTGTGTGACTATGCCTGTGTGTATGTGTGTGTGACTATACCTGCATGTATGTGTATGTGACTATACCTGCATGTATGTGTATGTGACTATACCTGCATGTATGTGTGTGTGACTATACCTGTGTGTATGTGTGTGTGACTATACCTGCATGTATGTGTATGTGATTATACCTGCATGTATGTGTATGTGACTATACCTGCATGTATGTGTGTGACTATACCTACATGTATGTGTATGTGACTATACCTGCATGTATGTGTGTGTGACTATACCTGCATGTATGTGTGTGTGACTGTACCTGCATGTATGTGTGTGACTATACCTGCATGTATGTGTGTGACTATACCTGCATGTATGTGTATGTGACTATACCTGCATGTCTGTGTGTGACTATACCTGCATGTTTGTGTGTGTGACTATACCTGCATGTATATGTATGTGACTATACCTGCATGTCTGTGTGTGTGACTGGTTTGTTGTTTAAAGCCTCACTCAGCATAATTCCAGCTATATGTATGTGTGTGTGACCATCTGTACGTATATGTGTGACAGTACCTGCGTTTATGTGTGTATAAAATCATCAAGATATAAGAAACAAGTCATGCATAACAAGCCAATGCTCAAACTAGAACATCATTATCAATAAGCATCGGCAGTAAAGATTTCTAATCAGGTTTGCAGCAGAAAGCTTTTAACTAATTACCCTAAAAAGTCAATAGACAACAAATTGTA
Organism: Haliotis rubra; assembly: GCF_003918875.1. Lineage (NCBI taxonomy): Eukaryota > Metazoa > Mollusca > Gastropoda > Lepetellida > Haliotidae > Haliotis > Haliotis rubra. The sequence goes on along the minus strand of NW_025765048.1, from coordinate 1,791,274 downwards.
TTTAGCTTCCACGTTCAAAGGTCATCATGAACATCAACAGTACATTACAGGAAGCCCATATATCAGTGGCCTGCTGGGATATCCCATAATCCCCCACCGTGGGGGCATGTTCTGCACATGCAGCAACTATTAAGTGCATGTTTAGCTTGGCAGTAACTATTTTCACATCGACACACAATGGTTCAATATTGCTGCTGTTGGAGAAGCATGTTGCCCTGGCTAGTTAGGATGTGATTTAGATAAAACTTATCATTGTCCAAACTTCGCTTTCGTTGGAATTCCTGGATACTGGCTGCTGATAATTAGATGATAATTAGATGAGCATCAACAAGCTGACCTCACCCTTAAGGGGGACAGAAGATTAGATGAGCATCAACAAGTTGACCTTACCCTTAAGGGGGACAGATGAATACACGAGTATCAACAAGCTGACCTCACTCTTAAGTGGGACAGATGATTAGATGAGTATCAACAAGCTGACCTCACTCTTAAGTGGGACAGAAGATTAGATGAACATCAACAAGTTGACCTTACCCTTAAGGGGGACAAATGATTAAATGAGTCAACAAGCTGACCTCACTCTTAAGGGGGACAGATGATTAGATGAGTATCAACAAGCTGACCTCACTCTTAAGTGGGACAGATGATTAGATGAGTATCAACAAGCTGACCTCACTCTTAAGGGGACAGATGATTAGATGAGTATCAACAAGCTGACCTCACTCTTAAGTGGGACAGATGATTAGATGAGTATCAACAAGCTGACCTCACTCTTAAGGGGATTAAAGATGATTAGATGAGATGATTAGATCAACAAGCTGACCTCACTCTTGGGACAGAGATTAGGGACAAGTTGAGACCCTTAAGGGGGACAGATGATTAGATGAGCATCAACAAGCTGACCTCACCCTTAAGGGGGACAGATGATTAGATGAGTATCAACAAGCTGACCTCACTCTTAAGGGGGACAGATGATTAGATGAGCATCAACAAGCTGACCTTACCCTTAAGGGGGACAGATGAATACACGAGTATCAACAAGCTGACCTCACTCTTAAGGGGACAGAATGATTAGATGAGTCAACAAGCTGACCTCACCCTTAAGGGGACAGATGATTAGATGAGTATCAACAAGCTGACAGATGATTAGATGAGTATCCTCACCCTTAAGGGGACAGATGATTAGATGAGCATCAACAAGCTGACCTCACTCTTAAGTGGGACAGATGATTAGATGAGCTGATCACTCAACAAATGATTGACCATCAACAAGCTGACCTCACCCTTAAGGGGGACAGATGATTAGATGAGTATCAACAAGCTGACCTCACTCTTAAGTGGGACAGATGATTAGATGAGTATCAACAAGCTGACCTCACTCTTAAGTGGGACAGATGATTAGATGAGTATCAACAAGCTGACCTCACCCTTAAGGGGGACAGATGAATAAACGAGTATCAACAAGCTGAGCTCACCCTTAAGGAGGACAGATGATTAGATGAGCATCAACAAGCTGACCTCACCCTTAAGGGGGACAGATGAATAAACGAGTATCACCAAGCTGAGCTCACCCTTAAGGGGGACAGATGAATAAACAGGTATCACCAAGATGACCTCACCCTTAAGGGGGGAACAGATAATTTGATGGGTATCAACGATGTTTCACAGGTTTAATTAAATCTGGGCCTAAGACTCCAACTGCTGAATGCCTTCTGTGCAGTGAGAGATCACCTAGTCTGGACTGCATATTTCCACAGCAAATGTTCCCTGGCAGCCATGAGAGCGCTGTATGCACTACATACAACATGTGATATTTAGGTGGTATTTGCCTGTTTTCAGGAAGATACAGAATGTGACAGAACAGAAACCATTCCAGTGTTTTTGCTCATTGTTCGCATCACCTTTTCATCAACCCATAACATTATACAGTGAGTTTTTTTTCCCTTATTAGTTTAATCTTTCCAGTAATATAGCTAAACTCTGTTTATGTCATTAGAGAGGACTATTTAAATATCCCAGGATATTCATCCATGTATCAGACCTACTCCGCCCTTCTTCCTACAGTCAGCACTAACTCAGGTACGTACAGGTAACAACAGAGCCATGGTCCCTGCAACACATCAGGCTAATTAATTAAATGTGTCAGTAGCTTCTGTGTTTTTCACAACTTCTGCTCCAACTGTCACAAACATTACGTTAAACATCCACTTAATAATCAAACATCACTTAAAGTTCATAATCATTAAACTAAAGAAACAAAACACCCACACAGATTCTCTCCGTGATATTTTAACCATGTCACAACACTAACAAAAATCAGTTCCTGTGCTAACAACCATTTGATCATGGTGTATTTCGTCACCTAACAGCCATATTCCTGCTTCAAACATTTGTTGACATTCTTTGATTTTGTATGCTGTAAAATTCTTAATAATGATGAAATAACCTAAAGAACAAAAGACACATTAATGTTTTTTCTGTATACAAACATTGAGGAGCTGAAGTTTAGCCGCTAAAGCTTGTTTGAGATGGCAGAGCCATTTGCTAACAAACACAAAGCCGTTAGGTCAACAGGGCTGTTCTTGAATGGCCAGATACAGTGTGCTACAATGTGCTACAGCGCCACAACAATGTTACAGCATGTTGACAGTCCCTTAACACACCTTTGGTAAGCACAAAATAACAGCATTCTTCCTCAAAATGAAATGCAAACGAGGATCTGTGAAGAATACTTTTGAAACAATGGCCAGGCTGTTGGGAAACTGTGTTTGTTGCCAAGCGTTTGATATGGCAACATGCACATAGCCGATAATCAGTCAGCCTTGAAGATTAGGATATCATGTTGCATACAAGTACCCATGTCAATCCCCCAATGACAGATGCAAGGACATAAATATCAACATGTTAAAACTGAAAATAGTGGTTTAGATCACATAGCTGTCATTTGTCATACATTCATAGCATTTATGAATGAATTGTAATCTTGGTTGTCAAGCAAGACTCTTGCTTGACAATGGTACAAGAATCTGTATCGAAAAGTCCTCTTGCTTGACAACGGTACAAGAATCTGTATCGAAAGTCCTCTTGCTTGACAACGATACAAAAATCTGTATCAAAACGTCGCACTCACGAAATAAAGAAGTTATTATCCATAAAAAATGTTCTATATTGTACGTCTCAACTTCTAAAATGCCACTCAAACAAGATGAAATATAAGTTTATAATTTTTTCTTGCATTGATAATCTACCATGATGTTGAAAGCAAATGAGGATTTATCCTCTGACATACACACAGAAATTAACCCATTGTGTGTCGCTGCTGTGCAACGAATACATCGTCCCCTATGTGATTTATCTCGACCTTCTCGGAGACAAATTCAGCAAATTGAGACACAGTCTGTAGGAAAAGCAGCAAACACTGAAACTTTTCCCATTCATATCAATGTAGTTTAACTAATGTCATGGCTTGGTGGAAGGGAGGGACTGTGTATCACTGACAACAGAACTAGTTAAAACAAAGAGGAAGCAGCTTCACCGCCTAGTTCTACATCACTGTACTTGGGGATCCCTGCATCATGAAATGTGTGAACTGCTAACTGTAAGTAAAAGATTATCATGGAAATAAAGGACTGATGTCGGCCATTCTGACATGGCCCTCACACATGAACATTAACACACCCAGGCCATCATGGTGTAAACATACCTGGAGACTGGACATCCTTGACCAGGCATACCTTAGAAATCACCTGCCTACAAAGGTGCCCACTGTTAATACACCTTGATAAAACATCTATTATAAGTGGACAATTTAGATCACACAAATCAACCAAATGGGGAGGTTCCATATCACTCTCCTGCCACCTATTTACTCAATGTGTAGGATAACAGTCAATAGCATATTTCCAGTGTGTGAAGAACCCATGCTTGACTGGCTATTAGCTGTTGTTGACCGACTCTCTTAAAAGTTCATCCACTACAACAGGGGAGTAGCACAGGGGCACCTGCTGAGAGCTTCATTATTATAGAAAACTAAATTTACTTTCACAGGCTAAACCTGGTACATCCAGCTATTGAAAGAAGTGTACCCACTCACCATATTTAGACCAAAGTTATTACAAATTTTGTATGCTTTTACCAACAAAAAGTCATTATCGGAAGTCACAAAGAATTTGGGTACAGTTTAAACAAACTGAACAATATACTTAGACCATTCTGAGAAATCTTTTGACAAGGACAGCATTTCCGCAAGGTCTTCAGGTATTCGCTCAAGAGCAAGCAAGTATGTACCAACCTGCCAGTCTTGGTCATCCAGGTGACAAGGAGTATACTTCACTAGTGGGTGGCGACACACACACGCCATGTGACTTCACAATGGAGGAGTAACACCCATTAAGTTTGCTACATGTGGCCTCTCCAATGGGTCTTTAATGGTCTTCAACACGAGGTGACCAATAACAAATATTGAAATCAACCACATAATAATAAATAATCAAATCAATGTTTGTGATTAAATGCAGAAGAACTGTATTTCTAAAAATTGTAAATATCAAACTATTAACAGCATTGATATTCTAAACTCTGTTCATTCATAAAGAAAGCAACCTGGCAAACCAGACCAAGAACTACCCTCTTGAAACAGTGAGTGAGAATTTAAAAACATAATTTCATAGCTTTTCCAAGTCTATCAGGAAAGAACAACAACTTACAGCTAGACGTGAGTTATCAGGAATCACAAATGATGGACAAGCTCATCACAGATCCACGCTCCAGATACTGATCCACCATCAACCAAAGACAATATATTTAAAAATTGTAGATGAATTAACTTTTGATAAATGTGACAGGCGATATCATCTTGGGCATGAATAATGCTAGGTGTGTTTCTTTAAGAGATATTGCTGGCTGGTTGTTTATATTGCTTCCCTACTCTTGTCTTTGTCGTATAGGTTCAAGGGTATATTGAATGTTGATAGTGAGCATGGAGGGTTGAGGAATGTGTGTGTGCCAGTAACTCATCTTAACAGAATCAACAAACAACATCAACATTCTCATACTGAATCACGCAAGTTCCATTCTGACACACATTTCCCAAAATAACATTAATCAAATAAATGGAAAGCAGAAGAAATCTTGGCTCAGAGGATGAAGCAATTTCCACATATAACTTTAACTGAATGTTTCAAGCAAGAACACAGACATTGTTACCAGCAACGTTTCATGTGATAGCATGCAGACATAATGCACACTGTTCACCTTTCCTAAACGATTATTTAGAGAAGACATAGCAAAATCTTATGTTTGGCTCTCAAACATGGAACGATCCTGTTTGCAAATGAATAAAAAGGGTATGGAACTTCAGTTACCATGGCATTAACAGGAACCACTCATGGTGCCAAGTGGAGAAAAGTATACTGTTTATTACATCATTTCCAACCAACTTGCTGACTGAGTATTATACATGACACAAAACACACAGAAACCATTTAAGATTAGTGTTTAGATATCATGGCAAAAAATGAAATAATGATTCTCTTTCCTCAATGTGTTGTACTGTTGGAAGCAGATTGTCACATGATGCTGATGTACAGACAACTAGTCATAACAAAACTTCCTTTCCATTAACTGCTGGTATGGAATTAACACACATCTACATTATATCATTCATCATGTGTCTGCTGTTATGAGTGTAAAGTGTGTGTGTAAATCAGTCCAGGAATAATTTATCATCACCGGTTACCATGACACTTTCCAAAACATATCCAATTATATATTTTTGTTCATAAATGCGTCATGGTACTTTGTTCACAAAGAAACGGCCATTCCTTGGCAGCACATAACAAATGGGGATGTTTAGCTGCTTGACTGCCATTGGCTGTATAAGTTCCAGGCAACACCGACAAACCTTCTGGATGAGCTTAGGGACTTAAAACAGAATTCCAAAATGATAATGTCAAAAGTGATTTAAATGATGACCAATAAAGCGACACAAGAATGTCCTTTACTTACTTATTTTTACATTACTGTATTGAAAGCAATATTAAACAGTTCCTACAATGACATACAAGGACAGTGATGAACTATTTAGTGTGTCAGTTGGTCGCAAGGGACAGTACCACTCATACATGGCCTGAGTGAAGTCCAATAGTTCATAGTGAGTCACAGTGACTGACAGACACAGCTGCCCTTTGCTACACACCTCCACAAGACGAATATTGTTGTGATTACACAATGCCACTTAGAAAGTGGTCAAATGTAACATATGTTATATTTGGGATTACACTTTCTTAGTAAAGTACAGATTCTAGTACTTTCATTGGGTTGAGTCCCATCCGGGATTCGAACCCACACCCTCAGAGTCAGGCACCTAATCGCCAGCACACAAAGTCAGCCGCCTAACCCGTTCAGCCACCGCGGCTTCCATATGTTACATGAATATTGTTATCATTCAGGAACTCGGAGTAATCCTACATCCTAACTCAGGTTCTGCAAATATCAGGAACCACACAGAAATAAAATATTACCAACAAACAGAAAGAATGCAGTCCGGATTCTAATAACTCAATGTTGTGAAGACCATGTCATTCATACAGGAAACTTATAATTGTGACACACTTTAATAAACTATTTGTGGGTCTTACAGCCAAAAGGCTTCAGAAATGGACTCCTTTGTGGGAACACGTACTGGAAGGAAGCGTGAAACTGAGTGTCCATCATTCCACAGGGACTTGGCCAGTAGCTTTACAACTGAAATTTTGACATTTTCAAACAATATTTCTTTACACAAACCTTTGCACAATGCTTCCTGCCAATAATCTACAAAGGAATTCAGGAAATAGCAAAGGTATTCTCGGAATTCAGTTTTGTGCAGCCCTTTGTAAACAAACTTAATTATTTTAATCTCTGAAACAAAGAACTGGACATGTCTGCTTAGTAGTTTATTCAGTATCGGGCTGTGTGGACAGTAGTGCCCACTTGACCAGTCTTACACTGTTAATTGCACTTCCCTAACAGCTATTGTTGAAACAGTGAGCTTTTCCATTGTACTAACAAAGCTCAGGAATTTTACATTCCCTGCCTAATTTTTGCTAAGAGGAGCTCAGTACGTCAAGGTCGTGGTGTGGTCAAAAAGAAACATTTGCCAAAACTCTGAAAAAAAGAAAACTTGGTTTGTGATTCTTAAGTTTTGAATTTTGCATCAAAACTCTTTCTTTAGGAACAACGCAAACACTACTGGGAGTGGGGTCATAAGGCAATATTGTCTTCAATGTCATTACTGATAAAGTGCACTTGAATACTTGATGCACCTGTAGCTAAACTTGACGTCTGCTATCAACAACAATGAAAGAAAAATGATTACCGACTATCAGAAGAAAGATGAAAATCTGAGACTGAAAAGCCAAACACAACATGTATATTGAACCCATTACTTAAAGTTACAGCGATTGTCAAATTACATTACGTGAACTACAAAATGTTTAGAAATAACTGCACCCCTTTCCAAATCTGACATTATCCCCATTGTGTATATCAGAGCAAGACCGTACAACCTGTCATAACAAATTACTCCATCTCAACAAATAACGACAAAGTTATTACCACAGCACAATAAACTTGTTCTGGTTGAGACCATATACTGTTTAAACTACACAAAACAGATCCTTTTAACATCAGTTGCACTCAGAGAACTGTCTGCTTCCAGGTTAAATACTGCCAAACTTAACCAAAGACAAACATACAGTCCTACAAGTTTCAGTGAAGGCTGGCCTGCTATCAACTCTGCATGTCTTCTACATGATGTTTACAACTGTAATCATGTCTTGTTCAGCAATATTGCCAGTTTGTCAGGGATGGAGGTGGTAAATGGTCCAGTCTGGGCCATACAAACCAGGGGTTGATATACTGAACACTCTCCATGCCATAACAATCCATTAATCTAAATTTGGAATGTACACTCTTGCTTACAATTGTTTTGATGTGCAGAAAAATATGGGGAAAGTTCAGAGCTTGAGGACACAATGATTGCATGTAATTCACATTAGTTCACTAAACAGCCAGTGACATGAAGTAAATACAAAGACTATTGAAATGAAAGTGACAAAATCTTCTGCTTCATGATACAAAACCTCTTCTACATTTTTTGTATGAAGAGACCATAACCACTTCAAAAAACATAAAAGTGTTTGGTCCTTCTGAGTGGAACCAAAAATTGTCTGGCTCATGGCTTATTCTAGTCACTTGTACAATTCCGATCATAAGCCTGTGTTTACAGAATCTATCTTTGCAACTCAGTTACTTGGAAAAAAATGGAAAAAAATCTTATTTCTGGGCTCATCAAAAAACTTTCCGATATTGAGGATATTTTGCCATAAACAAACTTCAACATGCTCACAGCATGCAAAACATGATTACCATTAACTGCTACTCAAAACACAAAGGCATGGCAGAAATTACCCTACATACTACGCCATTTAACTCTTACTGCCCACTTGTGAAGCATCCACACTAGACTCATCCAAGCTAGAACTATTAATCCTAACATTTTTACCTGCTGATGTGTCTCCTGATGACCTTAACAATGGCACACCTCGGGTCAGCCATCTTGTTTTACTGGGCACTGTCTAGACTGACAGATAAAAGACTCTCTAAACAGTAAACAGAAAATATTTATGACACGAGTCCACAAACATCTATGTTGCCTGGAATACTCTTGTGTCTCCTTGCAGGCTAATGATTCTTATCAGGGGCAGACAACTCAGTAATGGATAGTTACACGGCAAGTCAAGGACAGCAGTTGAGCAGGCTTCCAAAAGTACATCACAATTCATGTTTCTGTGCTATTCATGTTGGAACATGCATGTCATATTATATTTCAGTTGTGTTGAACATGGCATAACCCGAAGTTCTTATGTAGGTTCAACAACAGATAATATATGCTTCATTCCTCACAATACCTTGGATGAGAACCCTGATGGTCTATCAGATACTTGCAATGTGTTTAGTGATGAAATACTATATCTGTCTGCAAACCTGTTATCAAAACTTCACTCAGGCATGGACAACTGCTTTCAAAATATCACTTAATGCTCCTTTCAGTCTGCTTCAATGACTCTATAGTTTTTAAAGATCAGTAATAGCTACATAGTTTGGTTTTCACATAAAAAAATTCCAGATGATCTAATCTTGTAATCTGATACTGTTAACATTTCAATTATTACTGAGTCCATAACAAACAAGTGAAATATGATGTCCATATCAGTTCCTTCAGATGATGATATTTGTTGTGCATATTTCCTGAAACAGAAATAAAGTGCAGAATAGAGTGAATCACAGACTTAGAGGTCAGGTGCACAGGACATCACTGTATCATTTCTGCATGGATTTCAAGGGTGAAAATGTTCCTTAACACCCAGTCTGAGCTCCCAGAGTTTGCTGTGACGAGGGTTGGAACCGGTTCCCACCAACGTAAAGGTCACGGTGAGATGTGGCAGCCCATATATTGGGTGGCTGTGGTGATACTGTCTGTATCATGGCAGACTGACCTTTACTGCAGGTTGAAGCATGGCGACAAAATGATTACTGATGGTTCTGGGACTGTGGTAATCCTGCCCTGAGTTACCTATACATCAGCCTCACACCTGGTGATACCTCACCACCTACAGAGTCCAAGTCTCTCTACAGACTCTGGAATAAACTAGGTCCCAGGACTGTCTCTCTACACACTCTGGAATAAACAAGGTCCCAGGACTCTCTCTCTACACACTCTGGAATAAACTAGGTCCCAGGACACTCTGGAATAAACTAGGTCCCAGGACTGTCTCTCTACACACTCTGGAATAAACTAGGTCCCAGGACTGTCTCTCTACACACTCTGGAATAAACTAGGTCCCAGGACTGTCTCTCTACACACTCTGGAATAAACTAGGTCCCAGGACTGTCTCTCTACACACTCTGGAATAAACTAGGTCCCAGGACTGTCTCTCTACACACTCTGGAATAAACTAGGTCCCAGGACTGTCTCTCTACACACTCTGGAATAAACTAGGTCCCAGGACTGTCTACACACTCTGGAATAAACTAGGTCCCAGGACTGTCTCTCTACACACTCTGGAATAAACTAGGTCCCAGGACTGTCACACTCTAAACACAGGACTGTCTCTCTACACACTCTGGAATAAACTAGGTCCCAGGACTGTCTCTCTACACACTCTGGAATAAACTAGGTCCCAGGACTGTCTCTCTACACACTCTGGAATAAACTAGGTCCCAGGACTGTCTCTCTACACACTCTGGAATAAACTACACACTCTGGAATAAACTAGGTCCCAGGACTGTCTACTCACTCTGGAATAAACTCCCAGGACTGTCTACTCACTCTGGGTCTCCACACTCTGGAATAAAAGGTCCCAGGACTGTCCCAGGACTGTCTCTCTACACACTCTGGAATAAACTAGGTCCCAGGACTGTCTCTCTACACACTCTGGAATAAATTAGGTCCCAGGACTGTCTCTCTACACACTCTGGAATAAACTAGGTCCCAGGACTGTCTCTCTACACACTCTGGAATAAACTAGGTCCCAGGACTCTACACACTCTGGAATACAGGTCCCAGGACTGTCTCTCTACACTCTGGAATAAACTAGGTCCCAGGACTGTTTCTCTACACACTCTGGAATAAACTAGGTCCCAGGACTGTTTCTCTACACACTCTGGAATAAACAAGGTCCCATGACTGTGGTGATGAATATGTGTAACATGTAGTCCCAGGACTGTCTCTCTACACACTCTGGAATAAACTAGGTCTCTCTCTCTACAGGTCCCAGGAATACACACTGGAATAAACTCAGGACTCTCTCTACACACTCTGGAATAAACTAGGTCCCACTGACTGTGGTGACTGTGGTGATGAATATGTGTAACATGTAGTCCCAGGACTGTCTCTCTACACACTCTGGAATAAACTAGGTCTCTCTACACACTCTGGAATAAACTAGGTCCCAGGACTGTCTCTCTACACACTCTGGAATAAACAAGGTCCCATGACTGATGAATATGAATAAACTAGGTCCCAGGACTGTCTCTACACACTCTGGAATAAACTAGGTCCCAGAACTCTCTACACACTCTGGAATAAACTAGGTCCCAGGACTGTCTACAGACTCTCTGGAATAAACTAGGTCCCAGGACTGTCTACACACTCTGGAATAAACTAGGTCCCAGGACTGTCTACACACTCTGGAATAAACTAGGTCCCAGGACTGTCTACACACTCTGGAATAAACTAGGTCCCAGGACTGTCTACACACTCTGGAATAAACTAGGTCCCAGGACTGTCTACACACTCTGGAATAAACTAGGTCCCAGGACTGTCTACTCACTCTGGAATAAACTAGGTCCCAGACTGTCTACTCACTGAATAAACTAGGTCCCAGGACTGTCACTCTGGAATAAACTAGGTCCCAGGACTGTCTACACACTGGAATAAACTAGGTCCCAGGACTGACACTCTGGAATAAACTAGGTCCCAGGACTGTCCCAGGAATAAACTAGGTCCCAGGACTGTCTACACACTCTGGAATAAACTAGGTCCCAGGACTGTCTACACACTCTGGAATAAACTAGGTCCCAGGACTGTCTACACACTCTGGAATAAACTAGGTCCCAGGACTGTCTACTCACTCTGGAATAAACTAGGTCCCAGAACTGTCTACACACTCTGGAATACTGTCTACACACTAGGTCCCAGGACTGTCTACTCACTCTGGAATAACTACTAGGTCCCAGGACTAGGTCAGGACTGTCTACTCACTCCGGAATAAACTAGGTCCCATGACTGTCTACACACTCCGGAATAAACTAGGTTTTGTTGGTAGAATGTTTTATTAGTTGATGTTTTTCATGCCATTGTAGCAGTAATGCACCCTTAAAACCCATAACATAATCCTTGTACTCTTCACATCCAGGAATGTATGAACTGACATTCTTCTTTGAGCAACTTAATTTTCTCTCTTGGTTTATAGAAACATGAATTTGTTTTTTAACTACCAATAAACAAGAATTTTTCCTGCATGAAACACAGAGAATACATGCTCAATACTTCATGAAAAAGATTTAAAAGAGTAATGCCCATAATTGACACAGTTCCATGACTTACTGAGAAAGGAATTCAGAATTTATAAGGTTTCTTACACCCCAAACACCAGAGGCAAGTTAAAGTTCTGAGACTTTATGCTTTGGGGTTGAAATATAAATCAAATGCCAAGTTTTTTTATATACTTTGCTTAATTACAAAACAAATGGCCATTTTTTATGACAACATATTTCATCAACTCCACAAATTCGACTGCATGTTTCACCAAGACAACATAATAGTTTATCTCCATTATTTCTGTTTCCTATTATATGTGCACAACGTTATAAAAACTATTTCAGATGATCTGTGTTTACAGCTGACAATAAGTAAATAACTGAAGGCAGAATGACGCAGATGTTACCGTCCTTCACATATCCATTGGTGCTGCGGCAGTCTGTCATTGTCACAATGTGTAAGCATAGGTTCTTGTGTGAAACTGTGTAACATGTAGACACTGTGTGAAGTTCTTTAACATGTAGACACTGTGTGAAGTTGTGTAACATGCAGACACTGTGTGAAGTTGTGTAACATGTGGACACTGTGTGAAGTTGTGTAACATGTAGACACTTTGAAGTTGTGTAACATGTAGACACTGTGTGAAGTTGTGTAACATGTGGACACTGTGATGTTGTGTAACATGTGGACACTGTGTGAAGTTGTGTAACATGTAGACACTGTGTGATGTTGTGTAACATGTAGACACTGTGTGAAGTTGTGTAACATGTGGACACTGTGATGTTGTGTAACATGTGGACACTGTGATGTTGTGTAACATGTAGACACTGTGTGATGTTGTGTAACATGTGGACACTGTGTGATGTTGTGTAACATGTGGACACTGTGAAGTGTAACATGTGAAGACACTGTGTGAAGTTGTGTGTAACATGTTGTGTAACATGTGGACACTGTGTGATGTTGTGTAACATGTGGACACTGACACTGTGTGTGTGAAGTTGTGTAACATGTGGACACTGTGATGTTGTGTAACATGTAGACACTGTGTGAAGTTGTGTGACACTGTGTGAAGTTGTGTAACATGTAGACACTGTGTGAAGTTGTGTAACATGTAGACACTGTGTGAAGTTGTGTAACATGTAGACACTGTGAGAAGTTGTGTAACATAACATTAAAAATAACTTAGAGTACTTGTGGTGGTTACAATAGCATGTTCCACACCACTGTTAGTATCTTGGCACAATATCCAGGCCATCTGCTGTTCTGCCTCTGGGGACAGAACTGGATAAAGAAACAACACACTGTAAACAACAAAGTACAATGAAAACATATGCTGTTGCTGTCAATACTGCGAAGTGTTTATTTTTTAAACACTGTTGGGGGTAAGGGAAATACCATAGAATCATTTTTTATTAGCAAAAGAGCCTAAAATTATGTAAGGTAAACTAAAATTGTTTTTTATCAATAGCTATATTTAAATGAACTGTTGAAGAATGGATTGTATTGCAGACATATGTGACTTGGGGTATGTTTGAAAAGTAAAAATATTTCTGTATTGAACTGGCAGAGACTCTAGGTATAACACACAACTTCACACAATAAACATAAACTTGGTTTGAGAATGAGTGGTCAAACATCAGCAACAATTTTAAGGTGTCAAATATTGAGACCCGTGAAGGTCCAGGTTAGAATTGATCTTCAGTAACCCATGCTTGTCATAAGAGGCGACTAACGGGATCGGTTGGTCAGGCTCGCTGACTTGGTTGAGACATGTCATCAGTTCCCAATTGCACAGATCGATGTTCATGCTATTGATCACTGGATTGTCTGGTCCAGGCTTGATTATTTACAGACCGCCACCATATAGCTGGAATATTGCTGAGTGCGGCATAAAACAAAACTCACTCACTCAAATATTGAGGGACTTTATCGTATAATGAATGATAGGGAGATTACACACGTGTAAGCAATATTTCAGCTGTATCAGGAATTGGTCAGACTTATTGTGCAGAGTTGTCCCCCTTGGCTATGTGAAGATCCACATTCATGGTTGGAATATCTGACTTGTTATTATTTCAAGTTTTACCACAGAATAGGTCATGAAAGTATGGAGGGTGAATACAAATTACATCTTCGCTGTTTTCTGTTTATCTGCAGAGAACTTACGGAAAACATATTCTTGTCTTTGTGACTTTCTGTGGATCACAACCACGCTGCAGCCTTGCCCTTTACATATATTGACCTCTTATACAGAAGAGCTACTGTCTCCATGACAGAAGAGTTCCCATGTGTAGCGTCTATCACCCATGGCTATAGCACACCATGGAGCTCTTGAAGGAGAGGTTCTGTCAAAGTGATAAGCTGTGAAAGATGCTAGGGGGAAAACAAACAGGTGTGTGGCTGAGTGTTGTAGTGGGGTAGTGGGTGAGATGGCCGTTGATTGGGTGAGTGAGTGAGTGAGTGTGAGAGTAGAGCAATATCTGTGAGGGGACACAAGAGTGAGTGTGAGAGAGAGAAATAGAGTGAGTGAGTATGATTTTACGCCACTTTTAGCAATATTCCAGCAATATCATTGCGGGGGACACCAGAAATGGGCTTCACACATTGTGCCCAAGAGAAATAGAGAGATATTGGGGTAGTGGGTGAGATGGCCCTTGACTGGGTGAGTGAGTGAGTGTGAGAGAGAGAGAAATAGAGTGAGTGAGTATGATTTTACGCCACTTTTAGCAATTTTTCAGCAATATCACGGCTGGGGACACCAGAAATGGGCTTCACACATTGTACCCAAGAGAAATAGAGAGATACTGGGGTAGTGGGTGAAGTGGCCCTTGACTAAATTGGTGGGTGAGTTTGTGTGTGTGCAGGTGAGATGGCTCTTGACTGGGTGAGGAAGCTGGTGAATGAGTCTCTCATAGTATCACAGGTCCTAGACTTTATATCACCGTGAACATCCAGGAAAGATCTGATCTTCAGTAACCCATGCTTGTCATAAGAGGCGACTATAGGGATCGGGTGGTCAGACTCGCTGACTTGCTTGACACATGTCATCGTATCCCAATGCTCATGCTGTTGATCACTGGATTGTCTGGTCCAGACTTGATTATTTACAGATCCCTGCCAGATAGCGGGAATAGTGCTGAGTGTGGCATAAAGCTATATTCACTCCTAGACATTATACCACTTTCGTGAAATCCACCATTACTGATTAGACTATATGATGCAGACAAATGAAGATTGAACATTATTCTCCATTAATTGCTACAAATATATAGAATATAACCACTGTGTCAAGTATTGGCCATATCAAACACAGTTTGTTTTCAACAGTTTTACAGTCACTTTCATTGTCCTATTTGGTATCAATAACCTGTACAGAAGAACTATCAACCTGGTAGACCAGACATTGACCAATCATCCATGCTGCTTGCACTGGGGCACATGGGGCACATGAAGCACAGACAGCAACATTAGTCAAGCATATCCTTTTCACACCAGCAAATTGACTGGTAATATCGTCTACATAAGCAACATGAGCTATTTCAATAATCTTCAAGTTGATTAAATCTTATTACAAACCATGAATACTTCCACAAACAAAACCTCAGACTGAAAATGGAATGTAGGTCATGCTGATTGGGGCAACGCACACCTTGCTATGGTTTCTTTAGCCGTGTTCTGACCACCAGGGCATTACAACCATGAAGACAGTTTAACACACACCTTCAATAAGCTATGGAAAGCTGATAGTGTAATAAAGTGGCTGGAGGCTTACACTCACATTAAACACGAACGGGAATAGCACCATGATTGCTACTTATTACCTTCAGATTTGAATGTAACTGCAGGTGTTGGCAGATTGGATTATAGGTTTGGTGAATGTGCTGGGACAACATATTACTGTGTAATGAGATATGGTGCCTTCTTGTTGTGGAAGCGTCTACAAGCAGCATCCTGGCTCGATGCTACCATGTTCCAGTCCTTGTTATTAACACAAGATGAGTTGTTGTTTGGAAACTATCATATGTCCTCTTGTCTCTACTAATCTTATATCTTTGTAGAGAATCATTAATTGAATTAGTACAGACTAGTAATACAGAAAGAATTCTGATACTGTGACCGTTAGCTTGAAACTTCTACACAAACACCAGTGACATATTACCTGCAATACCATCCAACTGTACAGGTATTCTTTCAGCATCTGGTCAGTTTAAGATTGCAGACCAGAAATATCCTTCACTTGCTCCAAGATTGTAAAACATAAGGCAGTTCAGACAATATAATTTGGTAATTCTTGATTACATAGAACAAATCAAGTTGGTATATATAAATTTTCTTGGACGTACACTAATCAAGGTACGAATTCGGATAGGAACAAAATATGCTATTGATGCAAAGAACTGATCTGACTTAATTTATTCATAACACAAAATGTCCTTGGACATTCATACAAATCTGCATATGGACAATGTAACTAATGGTTATCTAAACATGTAACTGTTAATGTTTTATTGACTTTTAATTTCCTTTGAAACTTATGCAAGCGTTATTAACACCCTACAGAGTACAGTACCTAGAGCTCCCCTAGAGACATTGGCAGTCTGTCAGTGGCCCAGCACATCCACTAGGTGGGAATGGGAATATATACAACACTAGAACAACAACTGGCTGACAGCATCACATGCCTGCCAGTAGCGGTCAAGCTGTCCAGAGGTCTTCTTCAACCTCTGTGATGTCACAGTAAATGAGTGAGTGTGTGAGTGAGTGACTTGGGTTTAATGCCACTTAAAATAGTATTCCAGCTGTCAGCTTAATGTGATTGAAACCTGGAAGTGATGCCGATGTTTAGCGTGGGTAAGGTGCTGACAAACCAGGCAACCAAGTTGGACCAAGTGGGATTCAAACCCACAATCAAACATTTCAGGCACACACAAGGGACATAACTCTGCAATGTGAATTGCCAATGGTGACTGGGCTGACCGAGCCTCTCTTCCTCACTCACATCGGAGATGTAAAAAATCCTCATCATTTAGATTCAGATATGTTTTCTTTTACAGCTCTTTTTCTGACTGAAATATCCCAGCTGTTTCAGTACTTGAAGGTGAAGATTGAGCTGCTGTGATCCCAAGCCCTGATATGTCAGTGATGGGTAGCGTTTCCATATTTCGCTGACATAATCCTCCTTCTCTCAACAAGGATCAAGCAAATAGTCAAGTCATGGGCATCTGGCAGGTGGTTTACTTGAGAAACACATCTAATTCATCAGCCATTGAAATAACAGAATAAACTGCAGTAGCTGCATGAGCAATTACACTGTTTCAGTTTCACTGGTAAATGTTTAATGTTGTACACTGTTTCAGTGTCATTGGTAAATGTTTAATGTTGTACACTGTTTCAGTGTCATTGGTAAATGTTTAATGTTGTACACTGTTTCAGTTTCATTGGTAAATGTTTAATGTTGTACACTGTTTCAGTTTCACTGGTAAATGTTTAATGTTGTACACTGTTTCAGTTTCACTGGTAAATGTTTAATGTTGTACACTGTTTCAGTTTCATTGGTAAATGTTTAATTTTGTACACTGTTTCAGTGTCATTGGTAAATGTTTAATGTTGTACACTGTTTCAGCATCATTGGTAAATGTTTAATGTTGTACACTGTTTCAGTGTCATTGGTAAATGTTTAATGTTGTACACTGTTTGTTTCACTGGTAAATGTTTAATGTTGTATACTGTTTCAGTTTTACTGGTAAATGTTTAATGTTGTACACTGTTTCAGTCTCATTGGTAAATGTTTAATGTTGTACACTGTTTCAGTGTCATTGGTAAATGTTTAATGTTGTACACTGTTTCAGTGTCATTGGTAAATGTTTAATGTTGTACACTGTTTCAGTGTCATTGGTAAATGTTTAATGTTGTACACTGTTTGTTTCACTGGTAAATGTTTAATGTTGTACACTGTTTCAGTGTCATTGGTAAATGTTTAATTATGTACACTGTTTGTTTCACTGGTATATGTTGAATGTTTTTTAGAAAGCACTCAGAGGGGTAGAAAGAGTCACAACTAATGGCATTCCATTCCATCCATCAAGAAACTATCCAGCCATGTTGTGTATTGCTGCACGCTGATACACCAATACATCGCACCAGAATTATACACTTCCAAACAATGCTTGACAGAAACTCTGCTCCTATGTTTACAGAACCAACAAGTACTAAGTGAAAGGTATTTCCAAAATGCTTACCACCAAATTCCACAAACACAATGACACCCGTAGACTCAGCTCTGAGCTCTGGAAGTGATGATATCGGGGCGGTTGGCATAGTGTTATGTCTTCAACTGTGAGTGGCTGAAATGTTTCACCAGTGATGCCAAGCACAACTGCCCAGTGTCATCAGCCAGACGTCTGGTGTCGTGCCAACACTATCACACCCCTGTAGGTACCGCTGGGTTGTTTGTTCCTTGTTTAATACAGCGTCCAGAAATATTCCAGCTATACAATGGCGGCCTATGAATAAACAAGCTTGGACCAGACAATTCAGTGACTACTGTTAAGATAACAATCCACTCTGACAGGACCATCAACCATGTCAACATGTCACCATCCATTAAGTCCCCCTCCTGCCCAGCACAGATACTATCCTGCTGCTCCATGTAATTAGACGTGTCCATTGTCTACACCTGGGTTCATCCATTCTGTCAGCAACAGACAGGCTGGTCTAAAAAGAGAGGGTGCATCTAAACTAAAACCAATGACAGAAATTGACTTGATCACATCTTGAGGGATGTAAAATCCCAACCTTCACCCACCAAACTTATTCTCCCTCCCATCCATCCTCCTCCACACCCTTCTGGATCTCCAGGGAAGAGATTTGGACCGGTTACTAACTTGCATTAAACAGTTTTGAATCCCACCACTGAATATTACACCATGTAATATCATGTACCAAGTATAGCTTTATTATGACCAAGAATTTACTACACTCTCAAAAAAGGAACAATTCCTAATAATTTTCACGAACACAAGTCCTGAATTAATTTCCAAAATATGTCACCATCTTTACAACTTTAAATGAATTCTATATCTTACCATGGTCTCCTCATATATTATTTCCATGTCATTATACCACATGATTCCTAAAAAAAAATTAAAATGTACATCATTTATGTGTGAAATGTATCTATATTTCTTGTACCTGCTGTGTTTATATTTGTTGTTTATAGAATATTGCCACTGTTTCTTCATTGAATGCTGTGCAATAAATATCTTATCTCTTATTACACACACTGAGCTTTTCTGGACTTTCAGCTCAAGGTCATCAGCTCATTTTCTTTGTCAAAATCAGATAAACAACAAACTCATCTTAAAATCATCCAAATGTACCCTGCATGAACTGGTGCTGGTCGTCACACATCAGTTGGCAGACATCATACCCAAGCTCAGACTGGGAGGTGTTGTTTCAGATGTCCACCAGCACCCCACACACAGGTCCAGTTCTGGTGTATTCTCCTCTGACCATGTCATGGCCTCTAACCTTTATAAGATTGTTTTTGTGATGTTTTCTTTCCAGCAAGTGACATGCAGGATCTTCTACACATGTGGTGACCATGGCCACAATAGTTGGAATCTGTCAAGTATTCTGGGGGTGTGATCTCAATGCTGGAACCATCATGTGTTGAATAAACAGCCAGTTGTCAGAGGCCAGCTCCTCTGGCAACATGTGTTGCTGCTATGAGATGAAACTGGCTGAGATTTCAAAACTGGATTCATTTCCTTCTTCATATGTATAATTTCTGAAATTGTTTCTTGGAATGGTCTGACAAGACATTAATGATAGGCAGTTCTATGAATATTGCATGATGCACCCTGAAACATTCCACTTATGTGACAGTGAACTGAATACAATTCAGACCAGACAAACCAGTGATTAACGTCATTAGTACACCATGACAATGACCAACCCTATGATAAACCCTAAACAACCAATCTGACGGGGCCAACCACTTGATAAAGTAGGCCTCTTCATACAACATGGTTAGCTGTGGTCCTATTCTAACCTTGAATCACCTTCTACATATGAGTGTATACTCCTGGGGTTCATGTACAGAGCAGGTTCCAAGTAAAATCCCATTCGTCTAAAGAGCTGACAAAAAATGGAAATAGGATGTAACCTTATATTACCAGGCTGACTGTCATCATACCAACAGCTAGGGTTCTATACTCCCCAGGGAGCTGAGAATGAAATTTTCATGCAATGCAGGTCAGGGTATTGTCATTACTGCTGACACCAATAACAGGTCTACATGGCTGGATATACAAGAAACATGGAACTAATATCTATAGA
This sequence comes from Haliotis rubra, assembly GCF_003918875.1. Classification (NCBI taxonomy): domain Eukaryota; kingdom Metazoa; phylum Mollusca; class Gastropoda; order Lepetellida; family Haliotidae; genus Haliotis; species Haliotis rubra. The sequence goes on along the minus strand of NW_025765048.1, from coordinate 1,770,849 downwards.
ATAGTAGTGGTTGTTGTTAAAACTTTAAGCTCACTTAGTGAACATATTTCCTAATTATGATAAAAGTAGTTGGGGAAAATATGCACTTATACATTGGACAACAGTCATCATAATATGGGTTAGAATTTGTCTCTGGCTTGTCAGGAGGCAACATTGGGTTATCTGACTTGCCGATTTGGTTGATGCGTGTAGTCACATCCTGGTCACATAGATTGATGCTCATGATGTCAATCACTGGATTGATTGGTCCTGGCTTGATTATAACCGACCACAATCATGTAGCTGGAACACTGCTCTCAACAAACAAAGACTCAAAAGACAACTGAAGAATTTACCAAGCATAAGAACACAACCTTGCCTCAGCGCGCCAAGCCAGCATTGCTGTGAACTCTCTCTGTTTGACACACCTGATCTGGATGATGGTACGTATGATACCACAAGAGGACAAGTAAATTAGGGATGTGTCCCGTCCAGTTAAACTTGCTGTTTATATCCCAGAATTCCCCAAATTCCCAATGTCCAGCTGCTACTCCTGCCAGCAATTCCAATCCCAACAAAGCATCACAGCTTGTCAGACAGATTTCATGGTTTATGAGGCGGCAATTAAGCAGGTGCCAGGACAGTTTACAGCCCCTCTCACTACACCGCTGGGGTGTAGCTTCATCAATGAGGTAAATGCAATTTATTAACCAGATCTGTGTTCACAGCAGGAGGGCCTGCTCCCTGATTCAGTAACTGACATAGAAGATACAAATAACCATTTTGTGCTTGGTGTGGCAAGGTGTGGACACTGCGCTGTACCTGGTCAGCCATCATGGGAACACAGTTATATGTACCTGGGATTAGTTTAGAACTATTGGTTTCATGTTTTACAAAAATAATTACAGTTGACTACGACCTGATTTCACTGTTTAAGTCTGATACAAGCAATTTGGAAACAGTTCATATAAGGAGTTAAGCTGGTAGATAAGGTAAGATTTTTATTGCAAATAATTCAGTGAAGGAACATTGGCAACATTCTATAAACTACAGACATAAACACAGTAGGTATAAAGATATAGAAATACACGGACACACTCCACATATAAATGATGCACATTGTAACTATTTCACTTGGAAAAATTGGAAAAACATATGCAGTATAACAAGGAAAGAATATGAAGAGGGAAGAGACTGTGGTTAAACACAGAATTTATCTGTTTGTGGAAATTGTTCATTTTCACAGAGTGTAGCAAATTCTTGAACATGATTAAGGATTGTTTGAATGAGCTGACACAAGACACTTTGCATCTGTAACTACAATTCAAGAAATGAATACATGCATGCTTATCTGAAACTTATATCAGTTTTCTTGCAAATGTTACATGTGGATCAGATACCGTTCTCCTTATTACACAGCCCTTATTGCCTTTACTGCCTGCTTGGAGAAGAATGTCAAATGTTCCATGTGGATCAGGCTATCATACAAATCTGTTCCTGATCATCATTTGCCATAACACTGTGACATGTCAACTGACACAGATCGTAAATCACATGGAAATACCATATTTCAAATACGGTTAATGATGTTTGTCTGGATTTATTTAATATTTCCTGTTACCATGACAACCAAGTCATTTACCCATGAAAAAAACTCTAAATATGACACTACTCTGTAAAAGATAAAACTCTGAAACCAAATATTCACATGCAAGTCAATAATAGCTCAGCATGTTTAGATTTCTTCACTTGCGTATATGAAGAAATACTTTGGGCTTCTTTCCATTATATTCTAATGATATTTGAACTATAAATCAGAAGATTAGTCTATGACCATCTCAGTACTCTAGTTTCCTAATGTATATATTTTCCTAATAACTACCAATGGTTTTCACATATAATGGATAACCAACCCCTCAAGCAAGCTTCAAGTCAGTCTGAGCCCTGGGCAGCAACACAGCAAGTCATTACTGTGAAGAATAATGACAATTATTATTTATATACAACTTAGTTTATTCTGTGGAGGCAAAGAAGTTGTATATCCATAATAATTGTCATTATTCTTCATCAACTCAACTTCTAAAATGCCCATCAGGTCATTACTGTGTCCTGTCAAACTGTGCAGACTTCACAATAGACTTCCCTCTTCCAAAATCACCCCCCATATATGCCAGTATTACTTGCTAATCTAACTGAGGGGATTTCAGGACAAGTCTCCAGTACCCCTCAACTGTGGTCAGAGTGGAATGAGTGTGGATTGGGTGGTCAGTGCATGTGGCCTATTTGATCACAAATATCCTCCTGATGCTCGTGACATCAACCGCTAGTGAGCCTGGCCCAGATACAGGGGTCACTCACTCACATATTATGTTCTGTTTCTGTGGTCTAATGGAGAAGTCACATGCTTTACCAGAAAGTGGGAGGCTGGTGGTGTGATCATTTGCATCATCATACCAAAAGACATTAAAAGATGATACATTTATCCTGCTTCAACATCTAGATAAAACAAAGACTGGTTGGGGTCAGTATCGTTTGTCTGAGTCGGGTATCCATGAGGAACTGGTATGCTGCTATCTTCTTGGGCTGGCACCGTGCAGCAAACACACAAACACACATACATGCTCATCACTACATAATGTCATGCAATAATGAAACCTTATTTCTCCTCGCCTCCTTCATTCTACTACAATAATCATTCACAAAAATGACAGCTTCATGCAATCAAGCACGTAAATGATAAATATAAAAATGATTCTGAAGTGTTTTCACATCATGATTTATTAGTTACAAATAAATATTCAGAATGGGTCTAAAACCTAACAAGATAAACATCCCTATCACCACTCCAGCCGGGTGTTGATGAAACCTGCAGATACACACTGATATAGCTGGGAGTGTTGTCTAACCCAGTGTGCAGTGGTGGAAAGACGTGATAAACAATTTATTCACCATCAAGGTTTTTCACAAGTGTCCATTCAGGTAGGTGATGAAACATATTCGGAATATAGAAGTTCTGAATACTTCTGTGACACAGCATGATGAAATGAGTACAAATATTGGAGGGAAATATACTTTGTGGAATTTTGTCCCAAGATAAATAGGCAGAGAAGTAAATGATTAATGTGAAAGACATCTATGGCAGTGATGCATTACCTTCAGATATTTATTGGAAAACATGGCTGGAAATTACAAGCTTAAAAAACATCAAACATTTTACCAGTAATTGCTTTTCATACTGTCGGCAGAGATGAAACATATTCCATTACAAAGCTTTCCAAACTCAATATTCCAAAATCTAGGAGTTTTCTGATACAACAGGATAGCAAAATATATTTCATATTTAAATAATCTCCCAAAACTAATTCCTTGTGTCTTACAGTAGACCAATTGATCAAGTGTACAGCTCATGCAGACAGCCTGTTTAAACATGGATGTATGTGTCAGATCCCATAGTGTGGGAAGACCAGCCAGTGTAAAACAAGGAAGCCCTTGTCTATATTACTGATTAGAACTGTAGTCTGAATCACAGATTAGAGACATTTCAGTCAGATCTTGCAGAGTCCTCACCATGAGGAGATCTTGTGGTGACCTTGCTGAGTAAAGACATGCTAGCAATCTCCGTACAGTCTCATACACACAGAAAGCTCTTCACAGAGCCTTCACCTTAAAGACATGATATTGTGAATATACTGTGTTATGTAATACACTACAAGCTCCATACATTGCAGTTGTGTTTCACATGAGTAAGCTCCGTACAGAGGGCTCATCAAAAGGACATCATCGAATGGTCAATTGTTTGAGTAATTGTTTTAACTTTGAACATTCAACTTGTTTGAGTGGCATTTAGAAGTTGGTGTGATGAACAACGAGGAGAGTTCTATGGATATACAACTTCTTTAATATAATATGAGCGACGTTTTGGTGTAGCTACTAACACCGTTATCAAGCATTTTGTAGCTACACCGAAATGTCGCTCATATTATATTAAAGAAGTTGTATATTCATAGAACTCTTCTCGTTGTTTGAACATTCAAACTGTCTTCTGTAAATTGCTACAGATATATTTATAAATAAAGTGTCTTACTCAAATTCATCATGCACAAATTGTCAAAACATTTTTAACTGTGTTTCACTTTTAGGTAAGATGTCTTAAGATACCTTAGTGCCAGTATGTAATTAAGATACTGTTAAAGTTTATTGTGATGCACATTTACCATTAAAGTACAGCTGCAAAGTTTATTGACAAGAACGTTGAGACATCTATCTGAACAAACCTGCCACAAGCTGGCATCCTGGCAACATTTAGCAGGAGCACTCAGTCGGCAGATGCAGAATTCTAGAATCCTCTCTCTTGAGATAAGCAAACATCAAAACCTTCTCCAGAATTCCATCCATAATCAATACTTGCTATGACAAATATCAGAAAAAGTTAACCGGGAACCAAGTTTTTAACAATTAACGTGTCATAAAAGACAGAAGAGACAAGCAAGAGCAACACAATAACACATACTGGTATTGAAGATTCTAGTGTTTCCATCAGAATAATTACTGAAGATAGCTGTCTTCAGCCAAATAATACGCTGACATAGCAAGCAGAACATATTTTGAAAAATAACTTGAGCTGAAGGCATCACGTTTTTCGAAGCAACTAATTATCCACATCTCTGGTGCCAGTATGTAATTTCTAACTGTAACAGTCTGGGCCAGATCAACTTGAGCACATGGAGGAGATGGCCAACAAATCCTGTCAAACCACTCTTCCACGAGGATCCAGTCCACCTCCACGATATCAGTGGGGAACACAGGTAGAAACTCTCACCATATGATGACAAGGGATCCCTCAGACACACATCTTCAAATGGTGCAGTCAAATCTCTCAAACACACATCTTCAAATGGGGCAGTCAGATCTCTCAGACACACATCTTCAAATGGGGCAGTCAGATCTCTCAGACACACATCTTCAAATGGTGTAGTCAGATCTCTCAGACACACATCTTCAAATGGTGCAGTCAGATCTCTCAGACACACATCTTCAAATGGGGCAGTCAGATCTCTCAGACACACATCTTCAAATGGGCAGTCAGATCTCTCAGACACACATCTTCAAATGGGGCAGTCAGATCTCTCAGACACACATCTTCAAATGGGGCAGTCAGATCTCTCAGACACACATCTTTAAATGGTGCAGTCAGATCCCTCAGACACACATCTTCAAATGGGGCAGTCAGATCTCTCAGATCTCTCACACACATCTTCAAATGGGGCAGTCAGATCTCTCAGACACACATCTTCAAATGGGGCAGTCAGATCTCTCAGACACACATCTTCAAATGGGGCAGTCAGATCCCTCAGACACACACACACATCTTCAAATGGGGCAGTCACACATCTTCAAATGGGGCAGTCAGATCTCTCAGACACACATCTTCAAATGGTGCAGTCAGATCTCTCAGACACACATCTTCAAATGGGGCAGTCAGATCTCTCAGACACACATCTTCAAATGGGGCAGTCAGATCCCTCAGACACACATCTTCAAATGGGGCAGTCGGATCTCTCAGACACACATCTTCAAATGGGGCAGTCAGATCTCTCAGACACACATCTTCAAATGGGGCAGTCAGATTTCTCAGACACACATCTTCAAATGGGGCAGTCAGATCTCTCAGACACACATCTTCAAATGGTGCAGTCAGATCTCTCAGAAAGACATTTCAGATGGTACCAGGTCCTACAACATTTTTTTCTATCACATAAAAGTCCACAATGACCTATACCGATCAAACACAATGTTAAATAAGATGTATATTTGTAAGGAAAACCTAAAATCATTTATCTTCCAGTCATGGGCAAGATAAACACTGATAAAATCATTTTATAAAAAGTTCCATCATGTGTTAAAAAGGCATGCATTAGTTCATGTATGGGAAGATGGACGAGTACTCAGAAAGACATACAAGACACATCATCAGCCATTTAGATCTCCATTTAGGATCCTAGCAAATACCATTTATCATCATCTTTGTCATGGAATGTAGCATGAAACTTACACACAAAATTCACCTTTAACACTCCCCAGAAAATATTGATATCATCTTGAATCTTCACTATATATTTTACAGTTGCTGGTTTCTGGCTCCAGTGATCCTTCAAACAGGATTAAAAATGTGTGTCTAAGCATTAAATAAACTGCCAAATGCCTCATTCACTGACATCCAGCCTGTGAATAGGTCTGAAAAGTAGCCAGCCTGACAGCTGAAGATAACTATTGCAAATACAATCAATTATTCTATCATGTTCTGTGTCGAGTGTAACCCTCTCAATAATCCATCAAGTCCCGCGATCAAGTCTGTTCTGGAGATCAAAGGAAGGACCCTGATCATACAAAACTCTAGAGAAAGTTAGCCGAGAACATTCACCGCACACATCCAGTCAGTTGTCCGCACATCCTCCTTCTTGATAAAGCTTGACCTGCAAAGGATTCCTACATCAAGTCTATTTAAGACAAGATTTAGGAGCCTGTAGAACCTTGCTTCAGCGTAAGTGTTATGGATGGGCAAGTAATCAACAATGCATGGACTAATAGAACACATCCATCTCCAGCATTCAAAATGGCCTCTATGCGAAGCGAGTTTTCCCCAGACAAAGTTGTCGCAACAGTCACATCTAGACAAGTTTCATTAATTCTCCAATCAATGACATATTTTGTAAAATCGAGGCATTTTGCATTGATCGAAGTTTCTTTGGGTGAAGGTGATAAAATGTCAATCCTAATAAAGGCTTTGTTATATGTACTTTTCACAGTGGAGTGGAGGGAAGTGAATATTCTTGAATTTGTCTGTTTTATTCTGTTAATTCTTGACTGTTGTAAGACAACAAGATGGAGGGAAGTGAATATTCTTGAATTTGTCTGTTTTATTCTGTTAATTCTTGACTGTTGTAAGACAACAAGATGGAGGGACATTCTTGACTGTTGTAAGACAACCAGATGGAGGGAAGTGAATATTCTTGAATCTGTCTGATTTATTCTGTTAATTCTTGACTGTTGTAAGACAACAAGATGGAGGGAAGTGAATATTCTTGATTTTGTCTGTTTTATTCTGTTAATTCTTGACTGTTGTAAGACAACAAGATGGAGGGAAGTGAATATTCTTGAGTTTGTCTGTTTTATTCTGTTAATTCTTGACTGTTGTAAGACAACAAGATGGAGGGAAGTAAATATTCTTGAATTTGTCTGTTTTATGTGGAGGAAGTGAATATCTTGAGATAGTCTTGAGTTTGTCTGTTTTATTCTGTTAATTCTTGACTGTTGTAAGACAACAAGATGGAGGAAGGGAATATTCTTGAGTTTGTCTGTTTTATTCTGTTAATTCTTGACTGTTGTAAGACAACAAGATGGAGGGAAGTAAATATTCTTGACTTTGTCTGTTTTATTCTGTTAATTCTTGACTGTTGTAAGACAACAAGATGGAGGGAAGTGAATATTCTTGAATTTGTCTGTTTTATTCTGTTAATTCTTGACTGTTGTAAGACAACAAGATGATGGAAGGGAATTCTTGAGTTTGTCTGAATATTCTTGAATAAGACAACAAGATGGAGGGAAGTAAATATTCTTGAGTTTGTCTGTTTTATTCTGTTAATTCTTGACTGTTGTAAGACAACAAGATGGAGGGAAGTAAATATTCTTGAATTTGTCTGTTTTATTCTGTTAATTCTTGACTGTTGTAAGACAACAAGATGGAGGGAAGTAAATATTCTTGAGTTTGTCTGTTTTATCCTGTAAATCCTTGACTGTTAAAAGACAACTTAACAAGATGAGCCTCCCTAAGGTCATAGTCTTTAAACACCTGGTGTCTTCACTGTCGGTTCTGTTTTACCTGCCATCCTCTTTCTACAGTGTGTGTGTCCCATCATACAGATGCTAGTTACCATTCAATCAACAGATCAAGTCAAAAAGTCATATGATACAGAATACAAGAAGTCATTGACCAGTCTCTGTAGAACATTGGTATGATGGCTGCAGGACATGCATGAACTCAATGCTTGAAGATTACCATATGTGCAGGGGAAGCAAGGCGATCTACTCCTTCTCTCCAATGGTTCCCAGTCTCTGGCACATCAGTGGTGCCATGTGAAGAATGTGTACAGCTCAATGTGAAGAACAGTTTTGTAACCTACGTAACCAGCAACATCAGGGTTTGATCAAATTATTCTTACTTTTCACTTAACAGATGCCTCAACATTTTAAATGCAGTCTTCCTGTTTGAGATATCAAACAGAAATTACAAGTGACATATTTTAAATCAGGTGTACAAAGTCAGGCCTGTGGAAGTACCTTAATCAGAAGGATCGTGTTGCCCAGTAGAGAAAGTGACTGACTGAGTTTGGTTTTACGCTGCTTTTAGCAATATTCCAGCAACATCACGGCGGGGGATACCAGAAATGGACTTCACACATTGTGCCCATGTGGGCATTCGAACCCGGGTCTTAGGCGTGACGAGCCAACGCTTTAACCATTAGGCTACCCCACCGCCCCAGAGAGAGTGATAGTGAGATAGATAGATTGAGTGAGTTGGTGAAACAAGCTTCACACAATGTACCCACTGGGGAATCAAACAAGGATTTTAGGGTGATAAGCTAACACTTTATACACTGGACTATACCACCAACCCTTAATGTAAGAAATGAATCAGGGTTGTAAGGTCACCCTGACCCATGAAGGTTCAGAACCTTGTATTTAACATTTGATTTATTTCTGTGGTAACTCCCAGAAAACCAGTACTTATTAAATTACTCTTCCTGTCCATAAATTCCACTTCAAAGATGGCGTAGCTTCAATTCAAAATTGAAAATCACCTGACAAGATTGATCAGGAAAAGAACCTTCACAAGCAATCTTGTAGGCCATAATTTAATTAAAAGTGGTTAATGATCGTAAAAAAATAAGGCAAAATGAACACAGAATCAAAGCACAGTATCTCAGAAGTATGAAACATGACACTTAACGCTCTTCAACACTATACACATCTTACCACCTCTATTGAAGAAAATGCCTACCAATCTTCATTAGACATTCATAACCACATAACAAATTATCACTTTACATCAAGTGTTCTTCAATAATTGTTTACTCTACACTTCCGCCCTAACCCTTTGAAACAGGCCTGCACACAACCTGTACAAATGTAAATTCAGTTGGCATGTTGGCAAGGTTCCCTGTTAATTAAGACAATCTGGAGCCTACCACATTCTAAGTCTAAATGGATAATCCACACAACGCACTTGCTCTCCTAGTCATACATCACATGCAACTTTTATCATTTCTCTTACTAATTTCCATTTCCTTCAACTAATATCATATTTCATGGCTAATTTGAACACAAATCATACTATGCCTGTTGTGTATACACCAGAGATAAAAATATTCCATTTCGTATTTACTGCTTCCATATGACTTTCAGGGATATTACATATCTTCATGGTTCATAAATGAGCGTATATCACCCACAGGTGGAAGGATACGGCTTACAAACTCACTACTTTCAAACAGATGGACTGTTAGTAAAAGAAAAGATATAGTAAGATTATACAGGACTGTTGCCAGTTGCGTATTTAATATCAATACAATTTTCTTCAAATTCTTAAGATGGAAGACAAGTATCATGATAATCCTTTTATCAACTTGCAAATTTCCATGTGAAGTAATTCTTAAGTAATGCTGACAATCAACGTTTGTCTGTTTCTCTGCACTCGCATGTCAGCCACATTTATGTTACAGGAATGAGGATGGGAGTTATGTCCCCTGGCACGGATCATTAGGGATCTAATATGTCCCCACATATGGTCTCTGTAGAGCCTTAAATCATTAATAATACATAAAGGATTATAGGATTTTCCACAAAGAAGAATTGTCGCAGAAATTGCTTTAAAACATGTTCTTGGGACTGACTGTTGAAAATAAAACACATGGAATACATTGCTACAATCTGCTTATAACAATAATACAGGGGGCTCATAGGTTCATGTAAAAAAGATGTCTGGTTTGGCAAATGCCTCCACATAAAGTCTCAGCTTACCAACACCCTCAGATTAGTGCATGGTACTGAAGACTTGGGGGCCCTATTATACAACACCAGCAACATGGTACCAGTTTAGTGGGGGTACACAAACAAGCCAAACTCACATAATCTATTCTTCATCAGCTTTGAGGGACATCTCGGATTGCGACAATGTGCCGTACAACCTGGGCTTCATTAGTGATGAGAAGGCAGATGAGCCCTGTTTCTACTGATAGCTAGATCAAAGGCTGCTTAAATCTGCAACAGCATCCACTTCAGCTTGAACAACTCCATACATGCAACAACTCCGATTGCAGCTACATCGTGGACATTTAACATGATAGGGATGTGAGGAAGATACAGGCATTTTCAGAACATCTATAATAGATTACGATGACTGATAAAAGCTTTGGTAAGATGTCTGGAAGTTCTTCCAAGTCCTAACCCCAGAAATGTATGGCGGTGGAAGGTCTCAGTGTTGCTAGTATCACACTTTCAGTGATCAATAGCAAGGACATAGGGTGGGGGAGAGATGGAGGGCTGAGGTTGGTGGGATGGAAGTGATGGTAAGCATCATCACGGATTAATCCAGATTGTGAACTTTGAAGTGCACCTTGACGAAATAAATTGTGCCTAATTGGGATTTTTTTAAAGTTGACAATTTCTATAATACAGCAGCATTTTAACATTGCACTTTAAGAGTGTATACAATGCAATAAAGTAGAAAATAAAACTAATTACTGAAACCTCCCATTTATTGGTTTTGATGTAAGTAAAAAACACAGTTTGAACAGAGACAAAGCAAACAAATTTCTTAACAGGGTATATTGTATTTGTATTAACAGGAATTAAGATTCATAATGCCACTTGGCACCTCTTACAATGAACAACTGAGACTAGTTACTGTTACAGCCATTAACATACTTACTTTAACATCTGGTGACAGAAAGATACACAGCCACTTTGTTTCAGTGATTGTACAAACAGAAGGAATGAAGATATTTCCTTATAACAAAACTGCTACTATTTACAAATGAAAGTGTCAGTTTTACTGTCACTTCACAATTTAAAATCACCACTTTTCACAAACTTCTCTTCACAAAACCTCACATTTATGCTCTTTTACAAATATCACTTCATTCCATTCCAAGACAGAATCAGTGAGATCACTTTCCTCCTGTCATCCATTAAGATTCATAATCCCCTGAAACAATCCCCCTCCTCCTGGAATACCAGCACAACTGCCATGGTTTCCAACTGCCCCCCAAAGACGCCACCAAGCATCCCTGTGCAATGTTACCAATAATCAGCTGACTACATCAGGACTGACACAGGAACACTGCCTCCAGCAGGGGCAAACAGTGTCAGCGGGAACACTACCTCCAGCAGGAGCAAACAGTGTCAGCATGGACACTGCCTCCACCAGGAGCAAACAGTGTCAGCAGGAACACTGCCTCCAGCAGGGGCAAACAGTGTCAGTGTGGACACAAAGGACTGATGCCCAAGAAGGAATAGGAGAGAATGGGACCACTTTATCCATGAGTGACCATGTTGTATTTCAAAGATTTGAGAGCTATTAGTAAATAATAATCACCGAGTGCCGCTCCTTGTATTTGTCACCCTCCCATTCTTGTGTCCCATTATATGGACTGATAACCTGCATTAATCCATAGTAATGTCGAGTGAAAACCTGTATTAATCCATAGTAATATGGACTGATAACCTATATTAATCCATAGTGATATGGACTCATAACCGGTATTAATCCATTGTGATATGGACTGATAACCTGCATTAATCCATATTAATGTCGACTGATAATCTGTATTATTCCATAGTTATATGGACTGATAAACTATATTAATCCATAGTGATATGGACTCATAACCGGTATTAATCCATTGTGATATGGATTGATAACCTGCATTAATCCATAGTAATGTCGACTCATAACCTGTATTAATCCATAGTAATATGGACTGATAACCTGCATTAATCCATAGTAATGTCGACTGATAACCTGTATTATTCCATAGTGATATGGACTGATAACCTAAATTAATCCATAGTGATATGGACTGATAAACTATATTAATCCATTGTGATATGGAATGATAACCTGCATTAATCCATATTAATGTCGACTGATAACCTGTATTATTCCATAGTAATATGGACGGATAAACTATATTAATCCATAGTGATATGGACTCATAACCGGTATTAATCCATTGTGATATGGACTGATAACCTGCATTAATCCATAGTGATATGGACAGATAACCTGCATTAATCCATAGTGATATGGACAGATAACCTGCATTAATCCATAGTGATATGGACTGATAACCTACATTAATCCATAGTTCATATGAATAAACTCATATTCCAGCCAAGGCCTACATCCAGCACACCTTGGTATAGTGCAAAGTTGTCTAGTTATATGTTGCCTTGCCTGCCATACAAAACAAATTTGAGTATTATATTAATCTATTTAATCCATGGTGGTAAGGAAGGATGGATTTAACAGAATCAATCTCATTCTAACAAATTTGAGCAATTCAAGAAATGCAATATGTTTGTGGTGATAACTTAGTCTCATTTTTTTTATATTCTTTGACTTTTTTCATCAGTCCCAACATACACATACCTTACTTACAAAATAACAAATTACTTTACAGGCATTAACTGGTTTAATTCATACTGACTACTTGATCAAATAAATCCATTTCTCATACAAATCCATTTCCTCCAAAGTTTATTTTGTAGGGGGAAAATGAAGAACCGAAAATAATATCTGCAAAAACTACACAAATTCTCATTCAAAATCACCTCACTTCATGCCGATCGAGTATCTTATCAAACATCTATCAAACAACATCAAACACAAAACTGTCTTCATGACGCCTATCAACAGAATCCACTTTTGGGGAGAGTAAAAACCTGCACATGAATCTGACACATCTATCATGGCGGCCGATAACTCTGTCATGCCCTCACTAAACTGAAATCAATATGTCCCCCATCAAACCTTCATCAGACAAATCAATCAGACGCCGTCAGCATCTCAATATCACGGACTTGCACGTGCTTTACAAAGGCCGTCACGACACGCCAATTACATACAGCATAGCACCTTGTCTTCTCACAACATAGCACCATGTCGTCTCACACCATAGCACCTTGTCGTCTCATCGTAATTAGAGCAGATTTATTAGCACAAGTGCAGTTTTACAACCAGCAACCCCCACCCATAAACCAGATGTTCATGAGATACCCCCTCCCTTTATCTAACGCGGAGGTTATGGGGGCAACGGTAATTTGGATAATGGACTCTTGATGACCGTCGCTTTCCGTAACTGTGTGAACGAGGATCTGATTAGCCAATGAACGTACTTGTTACAAGAGCTTGGGGAATAAAAGAAAGATTCCTCGGCGACGCATTCTTGGAAGTGCTATTTATGACATGCACCTGCATGTGTTTATATAACCGATGTATACCCCGAGCTAAAACCCTGGCAGAAGTTAATTACAAACTGAAATGAATTGACAAATTTAAAAATTCGTGAACTTTCTATGACGGGGTTAATTCCAATATATGCTGAGTGTTTAAATCGTATCTAGCCGGTCTGTATGCTAATGTATGCACATTGCGTATATGGAATCACATACAGAGACACAATGACATACAATGAGACAATGACATACAATGAGACAATGACATACAATGAGACAATGACATACAATGGCATAGGCCATAGCCACTTCGGATTAAGGTAATTTAAAACTTGACATGGCATAACAGTTTTGTTACCGATCTACTAGAATCAGAAACATAAAAAAACACATGCACAAACATTCAATTACGTTTTTTTTTCTTTTGAAGTGTGTTTGTGAATACGTGTTACGTGTGCTCATAATGTTTGGTTTCATGAACACCCGTCCAATATCCCAGCTACAAAACTAGAAAATAATATCAGTGTCAACTGAGGTGTCCACTTACCCGTTGTCCTGTAGCCGTACTGCACCTCCACCGCCGACAACACCGTCTCGGGGAGGACCAGGAAGAAAGCGGAAATCAAATGAAACGTTTGAGCCATGGGACAAAAATGTTGCCAAATTCTTTTCATACCGCCTTTCTTGATCTTTTTACAGAATGCGTCCATGTTGGTGTTCAAAGCATGATCTCGCCCTAACTTAATCCCATCGTTACCGTAGTTCCCCACACGGACCCACGCAGTTAGTACGAAGAAGGGTAGGACGAGAATTGACAAGATGATCAAGGCAAGGTGAGCCGATACCTCCACTGGTCTTCCGTCCTGACCACCCGGCCACGCCCTCCCCGACGCTTCATGGTAACGCCCAATGGCGGTATATATGGCATAACTTTGTACTCCTAAAACCAACAGGCAGTAGATGATGGACCAGAAGGAATTCAAACTTGTACTGTGGGTCACAATTCCAGCCATTGTTACACACTCGATGTAATCCCGCTCGAAGTGTTAGGACACTCAGCTAGACACCTCTGTCTTGTTTCCCATCATTTGAACTACTGGCACACGAAACAGTTCCACTTCCGTGCTGTTTCATAATATCCCGAAATATCGTGTTTTAAGCCGTCATTCACATTCCACAGTTATTCCGTAATGTTCCCCATAATCCAGAATACTTTCAAAGTTTGGTGAGTAACATCCTGCACCCAACACAGAGAAGAGTACACTCTCCACTTCAAACACACAATATTTCTGCACCTATCCGATCCAGAAAATGTTACTGTAAGCAATATCCTCCGAATATATCCGTGTTTCCGACACCAAGCCGAATGTGTCCATTCTCTGTCGGCGGACTGAACTGTACTGGCGTCGAGCCACGGCCAGGTAGCGCTACTCCGTGTTGAAGCTGTACCGGCGGAGCATGTAAACACAGCCCCCTCGCCTCTACAACAATCTTCCTGGCTTTCCCTTCTCACCACGACCACTTAATGACAGCGCACATTGAACTTCACTTTCATGTAACACTCACGCACAGACTTCTGCGCTTAAAGAATCTGGAAAGTCCTTGAAAACTTCTGATTCCAGCCCACGTGCAGTGCTGGTATCGTCTGTCGTACGGCACTTCACACGCACGCGCGCTGTATCTCCGCTGTGGCGGGAATGCGTAATTCGTCCCTCTATCCCCCGCCGCGTTCCCTGTTTAGCAAATAACTTGCCAACTTTTCACCCATTGTGGAGTTGTGTGCGTTACAGATGCATCGACGACTACTGAAAAACAAAAGAAACTGAGTTACAGTTACAAAATTGCTGCGGGTTGCCTGTCGTCTGCTCCCAACGTTCTCGTCTGCCGTGTGTCTGCTGCACGTGTTGTCTTCTTGCTGCGGATGAGAATGTCAGCTATGTTAAGGCATCGTGAAGAATTTATCAACTGGATCTGTTTATTTATATGCCACATGGTTTGAGGATGTCATTAAGAAACCCAAAGGCTTCAAAATAAAGTTTTCAGAGAAAAACAGATAAATAGGCGGCGATTGAGAAACCATTAACTATAATTTAGAGCCTTCACTGATTTGGACGATTACAGAGAAATGACGATGATTACTAATGTCAATGTCCGTGTACAATTTCAGTTTTCAGAAGAAAAGGCCAAGGACGCCTAAACCTAAAAAGAGATGAATTAACTCTTGACATTCTTAAATCCGTTAACACTCCCAGAGTCATGGTGTGTAACTAGAAATGTCAGTCTGCATGGTTTTAACACTTTTCCCTACCTTCAAACGTAACAACGATACCCTACTTAGTATTGACCAAGAGTGAAATGAATGGCTTTAGTTCTAAAGCTTCATCAACAGTGTAAGCGTTTTCGTGTTGAACTATCGAAATTAAAGACATTGATATTCTCAGGAAAAAACAACTAATCATATTTCGGTCGTTTCAAATTATTGATTTTTTGTTGTTGACCGATGTGTGATGATTGATGGCCAGCAATGTCTGACCCCGAGTCCCTGAAGTGGAATTACTCACTGTGTTCCTTCCCGTTCATCTCAAGACTGACAACCAAATTATCCTCTCACCCATCTACAAACTGTGTTGATACGTGTCTTCGATTAGGGCCCTAAGTTCCTTCTAATTAGCCCCGGTGATGTGTTGGATAACTTCATGTCACCGATGATAATGTACCGACCGTTTTGGTGGATCATGACGGGATGGAATCCCTGGTATGGGCATAATGTTCCTACCCATTAGCCCCGATTGAGCTCTTACGTAGCAACAGTGGCTGATAGGTGATAGCTACTGACGTTATCAGAGTCATACAACACTGATTTTATACGACACATATCCATGATCTAGGCTGACATATTCTTGTCACATGCGCTTGACGTACTAACACTGCCTCGTCAAAGCATCTAGCATGGCGATGACGTCTTTGCGCGACAATATGGGGACGTCGTCGCGGAGGACACATTCTTACATGCACATGTACGGGGCCTGAACTAGAGTTTGCTGCGATCATGTTATATCTGCTGCCAAGTTCATCACCTGGAACGATGACATCACAATCCTGTACGACATCCAAAGATGACATACTTGGTCGAGTTAACAGGTACACTGCAGTGTAGTGAGTGGAAGGAGGTTGGTACTAACTTAATAGTGTTGCATGCATCAGTCAAGTTGCTGAGAAGGAGTTATTATACCCCGCGTTACCGAATGAAGATAAACACAAGTTATTAAACCCTGATGTAACCGGCAGAAGATGAGACAACGGTTTTCCATTTGTTGGGGTGAGTTTAGTTTTACGCCGCTTTTATCAATATTCCAGCAATATCACGGCGGGGGACACCAGAAATGGGCTTCACGCATCGTACCCATGTGGGGAATCGAACCCGGGTCTTCGGCGTGACCAACGAACACTTTAACTACTAAGCTACCCCACCGCCCCCATTCGTTGTAATAGTACAGAATGTGATGTGTTTATTCAGCATACATTCAGGTATACGTTTGCGTGAATGAAGCACCTCAGCTGTTCAAGCGTTCGGTCATCAAGCGGGAGTCCCATGTTCGATCCCCTGCGTGAGTAAATGTGTAACCCATCACCATGGCCTCGCTATTACCTGTATCACACTGAAACGACATTACGATGCAGTCATCCGGTGAACTCACTCACAAGGAAGGAATACGATCTCCCGCGGGGAATATATTCTGAGACCCAATGGCAAAAATGATCCTTTTATCAGGGTCTCAAGTGACATCACTTTGGGTATACGTCCAGCGTGAAGTATCACATGATACATCTGAAATACCGTTGATAACCATTAACTAAACTCTCTCAATCACATTTCGCTAGATAGTGTACCTCAGTGCCAAAATACCCCCAAATAGCATCTTACCCAGTAAAATTTACGTTGTGCAATTAACCGACAGATCCCTTTCCGTGTTTGACACGTGAATGTTTCAAAACAACGACAATGCCTCGACAGACTCCCACACACGCGACTTAAAGAAAACATCATCATATTCTCCCTGACTTCCGGTGATGTCAACAACACATTCTTCTTGTAATGCAAGCCGCCATCTCGGCTAAAGTCACAATGACATGCACGCCACCTACACCGGAAACCGACGCACGCTTGTTTATAGTTTTATCTATCGTGAAAGACAAAGCCGTTGTGAATTTTCAAATTCGAATTTGTTGACTTGGGTTGTATTACTTTGCCAGTCTCGGAAACAAACGGTCAAACGTGTCAAGACTTCAAAAAGTTAAACAAAAGAGCAGGCATGCGGACATTTGAATCCTCAAATTCTTAGCATAATACATGAAGACAACTTTGTTGTTTTTCGAAAAAGGCTGTGATTCAATAAATTGGCAGCTGGCCACCGCCGAATCATGCCAATATGTCACAAACACCAGTTCTATGAGAAGCAGGGTTATAGATCCGGGTCGGGCGTTGAACATCCTGTAAACCATATAGGGGGAACCAAGCAGGGAAATACATGTATATAGGGACAGTAGACCATATAGGGGGAACCAAGCAGGGGAATACATGTATATAGGGACAGTAGACCATATAGGGGGAACCAAGCAGGGGAATATATAGGGACAGTAGACCATATAGGGGGAACCAAGCAGGGGAATATATAGGGACAGTAGACCATATAGGGGAACCAAACAGGGGGGAACCAGGGGAACCAAGCAGGGGAATATATAGGGACAGTAGACCATATAGGGGGAACCAAGCAGGGGAATATATAGGGACAGTAGACCATATAGGGGGAACCAAGCAGGGGAATATATAGGGACAGTAGACCATATAGGGGAACCCAAGCAGGGGAATATATAGGGACAGTAGACCATATAAGGGGAACCAAGCAGGGGAATATATAGGGACAGTAAACCATATATAGGGGGACAGTAGACCATATAGGGGAACCAAGCAGGGGGGAATATATAGGGGACAAGCAGGGGACCATATAGGGGAACCAAGAACCAAGCAGGGGAATATATAGGGACAGTAAACCATATAGGGGGAACCAAGCAGGGGAATATATAGGGACAGTAGACCATATAGGGGGAACCAAGCAGGGGAATATATAGGGACAGTAGACCATATAGGGGAACCAAGCAGGGGAATATATAGGGACAGTAGAAATATATAGGGACAGTAGACCATATAGAGGGAACCAAGCAGGGGAATATATAGGGACAGTAGACCATATAGGGGAACCAAGCAGGTGAATATATAGGGACAGTAGACCATATAAGGGGAACCAAGCAGGGGTAGGTATAGAGGAGTAGACAATATAGGGGGAACCAAGCAGGGGAATATATAGGGACAGTAGTAAGTGCCGAGGACAGCTATGTATACAAACTTAACCTACGTTTTCATGAATGGAAATATACTGTGAAAAACAAACAATAGACTTCATGTAAACTTCCCAGTTGTTAGGTCGACAGTACCACATTGTGCAGGTTATAACTATATATGTACCAGCTATTTCTTTCATAAAGTGACATTTTTCAAATTTGAATAATAAATGTTTGTCAAATATTCCATTAATTTCGTTTGATATTCCAGATTGTTTCGATTTCTTTCTCTTAGTGTGTTAATATGAATTATTTAACTCCTACGTTTTCAAAATATTTCAATGCCCCACATCTTGTTTTCAAGGCATAGAATGTAATATTTCTGAATAAGGCGGAAATATCCGAGGAAGGCTGAATGTCCCACGAGAATGAATCACGGGTTTACAGACATGGCCGATTGTCTCGGATTTTATTTCCGACTCAAATCAATTACGCTGCTATGTCGCTGCTACCGGTGTCGTCGACTGATTGCATGTTGATGTTGTCTGCCGTTTCTGTCGGCGTGCATCCAGACACAGTCCCTGCAATCGGAGCCCCAGTCACTCACGCCTTCAACACAGTTACAGAATCGAGCAATTTAATTTGGCGTCATTTTCTGTAGAAGATTAAAGGCGCATTTACGCTTTGGAAAAGTTTATCCATTTCGATGCTTGAAATTCTGGCGCGATAAATAAGTCTGCCTGGATTTTACGTTGACATTGAAAGGTTTGATGACGACTTGAGTCATGAATCGCGGGACTCATTCAGCACCTCTCGTTTATCCCCGTAAACACCGAGTAGTGACGACAAGTCTCAGTATGACGCGGGGGTCCTGAATTCCACAAATGATTAAAAGATACGTGTTTTGAAAACTGATATTTATAGCTGACTTGGGGTTTGTTTGTGTTTCTAGCAAGTGAAACAGCCCATCTATAACCCTTCATCTAGGTGCGAGCGTTTTATTTTTGACTGTGTATGATTTTACTGTCGCGGAATTGCTCGATGAGCCCTTGAATAAACTCGGCAACCTTTGACATCTTGTCGCTTAAATCATTTTGAAATTTTGGCTTACTTGTCGTTTCAAGCGTGTTGTATATGATGGTGTCTACGAAAAGTGTTTTCATCAATCATAAATGTAAATACATGTACATGAAAGTGTAATCTTAATACATGCATGTGTTCTGGTCGCACGACCTTCTACATGAATCATTGAAAAGTAATTTTACAATTTATTGCAAACATATTCAGATACCAAAACCGCACAAGATTCCAGAAATTAAAGTACATAGATGAGAACTATATTCGAGACATATTTGAATGTATTTAGACCTGTAAGTGTTCATCATGAACCGTTCTGGTGAATAAAACATGTATGTGATAAAGAAGGAGGCCGACTACGCACGGAATCTATACAGCGACACTGATCCGCGCAATGATCCAGAACCCATATGTTGTCAACAGGCGTCCAGGTAAACACCGGCGTTCTCTCAATGAGCACATTTCTCTCCAACAAGGTATCACCCATGTATAATGCATTATCCCCAGTCTGAATAATACCATGTATTCACTTGTTGTATTATAGTTTCTGAAAGAACAAATCGATTTCGATATTTTTTCTCACCACCCAGCGTCTATACGTCCACACATCATTGAGTTCAGTTACTGGATATGGATGAGGAATGCCACATGATCGATAACGATACCTACATGAGTATCTAGTAGTATATATATAATTGACGTTGCACTTTGATTGCTGGACTTCCCTGGAGAAACTGTCGTTTAATGATGTAGAGGTCAGAGTGGGGTTTCAAAGACGTCACTATCCATTAGCGAGAAGGACGTGAAGGAATACCAAGTATGACAATCACCCCTGTGCCTTAGTTCTGTCCCAGGATTAGAAACATATGTGGTAAATAATGTATATCCTGTGGCCGTCTGCGATGGATAATCTGAAACTTGTCTATACGCTAGGGAGTAACAGAAACGATCTTGTTACAGGGCTGGATGTTTTACGCTGCAGTTAGCGTGGCTGTATCATATTGGACTGGAGATATCCACTCAGTCCAGGTGATACAATGGTTGATAGCATGAACAACAAGGAACACACACACCCACACACACACCCATCACACACACACACACACACACCCTCACACACACACGCTGTCGGGGTATAAATGCAGTGTACGTCAGCTCCCACTGTAACGACGACTAACGGCGCGTTCGTGATACACTACTGTAATGGCTGTTGGTCACTGGATTGTCTGGTCCAGACTCGATATTTACCGCCACCATGGAGCTGAATATTGCTAAGTGCGACGTTAAACTTCAAACGAACAAAAGAACTAATGAACTAAAGCCGGTGTAACGGTGCCAGCCCACTGTGATGCCATGCCACTGTTTAACTTGGATAGTGTTGACTTTGCCGTGATTGCTAGTGAGACCAAGGCATGGTAACAACAACCACCATCTTTTAATGCCTTCAGCTACGACACAGCAGCGACCCAGGTATTATAGGAGGACATGAATCGGCCAGTTCGGACATGTGGGATTCGATGGAGAAGTTTGAGTTATCGGGCTGTAACCATTGATTGCGTGATTGATTTGCGCCCTTTTAGCAATACTTCATTACCAATAACGGCAGGGGCCAGTCATTAGCGTTAATCTGTGATGAGCCGTGTCTTCTGCCGCAAACATCACATACCATTCCAAACACTGATAGCTTTCCAGTACAAGCCGAATGGCCTCTTTGGTTACGGCAGACGACAGTCAGTCTGCTTGTCTGTGATAAAAACACATTCAGACGAATGCGTGCTGTGGGTTTATGAACAGAAGTGGCACAAGGCAGTGTGGTATGAAGACCTGGTCTGTTAACCGATCGATTGCGTAACGAGTATACTGGTAAACTGAAATCCTATTGGAATGCGCATCTGAGTGGGTGCACTCGTTTACATATTGTTGTGGACAGGAGCTCAGTTTGTGAAAGTGAAGCTCGCGTGCTAGCATGACACAAACTCGACTTTAAAGCTGGAGAAGAACAAAGGGAGGTTAATCCATTAGATTTGGATCACATCCAGGGTTTACTGGACAGAATCCCATCGTCAGTGTTGACTCGCTTTGAAAAGAGTCACCCAGCCTTTGACGGAAAAGTATTCCAAGTATTTGAAAGTGTTGACTTTGATGATTTATTACACGTATTGCCCATTGAACACGAATAAACCAACAGACACAGATACCTGTGGTGTGGCCATCATATACTCGTCCGATGTGAGAGACACCAGGGTCAGTAGAGCGGGAGACTGGGTTCCCGGCTCCGATATCAGTTGATGGTCTCTGTCTGCTCGCACAGATCATCAAACTCCAAACACTGCCATCGTGAGGTCCACAGAGGCAGCAATAGACTAATGCTTAGTCTCTGAATGTATACAATCTTGATAGTAACAAATAAGACCATTTAAATTGAAAAGGAGCCCCAGGGAGACCAGAGATTCAGGAAATCTAGACTTGCTTTATTTAGGGCTTTAGCACTGCAGAGAGGGTTTGGCAGTTGGGAAAATAATGTGGTTCAGGGACTGTGAGACAAGACTAAGGCAGCAATGGAGCAGTGGTTGATATAGGGTTTATACCACTGTGATGATATAGGGTTTATACCACTGTGATGATATAGGGTTTATACCACTGTGATGATATAGGGTTTATACCACTGTGATGATATAGGGTTTATACCACTGTGATGATATATGGTTTATACCACTGTGATGATATATGGTTTATACCACTGTGATGATATAGGATTTATAGGGTTTACTGTGGTGATGGGTTTATACCACTGTGTTTATACCACTGTGATGATATACTGTGATGATATAGGGTTTATACCACTGTGATGATATAGGGTGATATTACCACTGTGATGATATAGGTTTATACCACTGTGATATACCACTGTGATGATATAGGGTTTATACCACTGTGATGATATAGGGTTTATACCACCTGTGATATATGATATAGGGATATAGGGTTTATACCACCGTGATGATATAGGGTTTATACCACCGTGATGATATAGGGTTTATACCACTGTGATGTAGGGATGATATAGGGTTTATATACCACTGTGATGATGATATAGGGTTTATACCACCGTGATGATATAGGGTTTATACCACCGTGATGATATAGGGTTTATACCACTGTGATGATATAGGTTTATACTGTGATGATATAGGGTTTATACCTGTGATGATATAGGGTTTATACCTGTGGTGATATACGTGATGATATATAGGGTTTATACCACTGTGATGATATAGGGTTTATACCACCGTGATGATGATATAGGGTTTATACCACTGTGATGATATAGGGTTTATACCACTGTGGTGATATAGGGTTTATACCACTGTGGTGATATAGGGTTTATACCACTGTGATGATATAGGGTTTATACCACTGTGATGATATAGGGTTTATACCACTGTGATGATATAGGGTTTATACCACTGTGATGATATAGGGTTTATACCACTGTGGTGATATAGGGTTTATACCACTGTGATGATATAGGGTTTATACCACTGTGGTGAGGGTTTATACCACTGTGATATAGGGTTTATACCACTGTGATGATATAGGGTTTATACCACTGTGATGATATAGGGTTTATACCACTGTGATGATATAGGGTTTATACCACTGTGATGATATAGGGTTTATACCACTGTGATGATATAGGGTTTATACCACTGTGGTGATATAGGGTTTATACCACTGTGATGATATAGGGTTTATACCACTGTGATGATATAGGGTCACTGTGATGATATAGGGTTTATACCACTGTGGTGATATAGGGTTTATACCACTGTGATGATATAGGGTTTATACCACTGTGTGATATAGGGTTTATACCACCGTGGTGATATAGGGTTTATACCACTGTGATGATATAGGGTTTATACCACCGTGATGATATAGGGTTTATACCACTGTGATGATATAGGGTTTATACCACTGTGGTGATATAGGGTACCACTGTGGTGATGATGATATAGGGTTTATACCACTGTGATGATATAGGGTTTATACCACTGTGATGATATAGGGTTTATACCACTGTGATGATATAGGGTTTATACCACCGTGATGATATAGGGTTTATACCACCGTGATGATATAGGGTTTATACCACCGTGATGATATAGGGTTTATACCACCGTGATGATATAGGGTTTATACCACCGTGATGATATAGGGTTTATACCACCGTGATGATATAGGGTTTATACCACCGTGGTGATATAGGGTTTATACCACCGTGATGGCATCTGTGGGAGAATCACATTACAACCCAATGTAGTGAAAGCAAAAATAAAAAAAACATTTTTAGATGTCGGCAAAAAATGTATTGCAAGAAGTCATTTTCCGACAATTCCGGTTTGTGTGTCTCTGGCTAGATTGTCATCCAGCCGCCACGGTACAGTGGGAAAGTTGGTACTGAAAGTGAACAACTTTCACTCATGTACAACGGGTGATTAATACCATCAACTTAAGTTCAAAGACGTTAGACTCGTTGCACATGCTGACATCCAACAAAACCTGATTGCTCAGGCAGGCGAAAGCAGACGCCATCCCACATTGATATTACAGCACTACATTTCAGTGAATGAGTTGACTACAGCCCGATTTGACCAATATTCCAGCAACACCACGGCCGGGGACATCACGAAATTAGTTTCACACATGTGAGGATTCGAACCTGGACCTTAACAAACGAAGTCTGGAACGACTTGCTGCCCCGACCCTCTTTTGCGCCACAAATATCGGTGTCTGTTTTAACGAGATACACAAGGCACAGTATAGATCACCTATAGAAAATGAAGGATCCATACTGTTACACGGTTCCAGTCCGGTGCAAAGTCTGGACAATGCAGCCATTATCAGAAGCAGCCGACATGGGGTTAAAAACTCCACCTTACTAAATTACCTTTGACCTTACGTTATTTTCAAACCTGAAGGTCACAGAGACCCCGTGCCTTGATAAATTACCTGCCACAGCGCCACGTGCACAAGCCCGAACTGTCAAAATGTGGTATAACTTTACATATCCCCCGCGCAACGTATCCATACAGTTAGGATAAAGTTTGACAGGATGATCACATCTCAGAATCAAGACAGACAGTTTCGGGTCTGGCGTAATTCTCCCCCGACGCTCGAACGTCTTGAGAACTTATGAAAATTGCTTTCCCTGGGTTTACTTGAAGAAAAAAGGAGGAGAGGCCCTCTGTTCACCACCAGATCGTATGGCAAATAATTATAGGGGAACAGATTACGGGTACAAATGACAGTCGGAACTATTTCTGGCGGAAGAATATCCTTCAGAAGCTGAACACTGTGGAATGATTGATTAGTGAAAGGCAACACATGCTGTCAGTCAATTACACAGTGAACAGACAACAGTTTGGGGACCAGTCCATGTGTTCAAAGTCGGTTAAGGTTACGTTTCGTTGCAGAAAACATATAGTTCATACATTTTCAGGATGTTTTGCAAACCGTACATGTACAAGTATATTTGTGTTGATAAACACAAAGGCATAACTTATTATTGGTTGTGAGGATGATGTTATATATGGCTGACTTTTCCTCACCAACCTTCAACCGGTTCAGACAACATCCATTCAGTTTCTTTTGCCAGTAAAAGTAACTTTGCATGCTCCAACTCAAATAATTCTTCGATATCAAGATATATTGACTTTAAGGTAAGACATGATTCCATAACAAAATTCCAGAATCCAGTGACGTTAGAAGTGTGATCCAGTGACTATTACGATATGACTTGCTTGTATGATAATGTTTCCACGAGGAGTACTCTTCCCGGCGGTCGACATGGATGGCCTGACCAAAGATCCAGATCGCCCATAAAGCTGTGCTTACAGTATCATGGCGGGGAGCTTGCAGCTCAATATTAAGACGGGAGCCGTGTCTTAATAGGCATTGAAAGGCAACTCTCCATTGCCATGTACACCTTAGGACATTATATGCAAATGAGAATAGAGTGCAACCGACTCTCTGTGGCTTTACAAAACATAGGAACAAATACTCGGGTGCCACTGTGAGGTGTGTATCATGACGTATCGATGTTGTGTTGATGAAGAAAATCAGATATAATACGGAGTTAAACGCCTGAACCAATGGTGAAGAATTCCAAACTACGTATATCAGGGGTGGTAGGGTACTTCAACTGCTGCACATGTACTACTACTACTACTACTACTACTACTACTACTACTACTACTACTACTACTACTACTACTACTACTACTACTACTACTACTACTACAACAACAACTAGTACTACTACTACTACTACTACCACCACCACCACCACCACCACCACTACTACTACTACTACTACTACAACAACAATTAGTACTACTACTACTACTACTACTACCATCACAACCACCACCACCACCACCACCACCACCACTACTACTACTACTACTACTACTACTTTTACAACAACTACTACTACTACTACTACCACCACCACCACCACTACTACTACTACTACTACTAATACTACTACTACTACTACTACTACTACTACTATGGAGGGGAGCTATGGAGGGGAGAGTATGAAAACACTAAAGTGTCAAGTTAGTTGAGCGGAAGTTATGATCGACTTCATGACGGGATACCTACTGCGTTAATGACCCTTCCACATGAACATATTCCTCGCCTTCCTGAAGCCCCTCCTCCTACCACCATCCCCGTCCTCCTCACAGCATCCTCCTCCCCCCTCCTTCACCCACACCCCACCCCGGTGATCGGTATCTATGAAAGATCTATGTGTTTCAAACGGCAAATTTATTCATGTAATTGGATTATTGATCAGAAAAGCACTCTACGGGAGCATCTTCACCAAGGAATTACTTCAGTCGATCATCTCTAAACAAAACCATTACCGGAAGTCCCGTATCTGTCACTTCGATTACACGTCGTTACAGAACACGCGTGGTCCGGCTAAAGGAAATATTCGTACATTTCCGGGTTGTTCCGTCAACCCATGAAAGGACCCATGATAGTGTTCCGATTTAGATGAAGGTCGATTGTCTAAATGTAATCTGAACAAACATGGCCAAGCATTGGGAAGTCAGATATCACAGGCACAGTGTCACCTACTCTAACACATGTCCAGCAGCTCTTCAAGCATCCCATTGGCTATCTATCGATTCCTGACGCTTCATCCCACAGCGTTCTGGGTCGCACGTTCAACACGCGCAAACAATTGACCTACGGTATCCGACTTTCTCTGTTGCCAAGAAACCAAACATGTGGAAGATTAAGACGTAAAACTATAAACTTCACCGAATATACA
Organism: Haliotis rubra; assembly: GCF_003918875.1. NCBI lineage: Eukaryota > Metazoa > Mollusca > Gastropoda > Lepetellida > Haliotidae > Haliotis > Haliotis rubra. Next base: position 1,743,593 of record NW_025765048.1, on the reverse strand, counting down.
AAGCCGAGAAGCCGTGTAGGGGATCCCTGATGTAAACAATGATGTTTACCTTGGGTGTTATAGGTCCCCGATACCACGATCTGCTCCAGAACGTCGTGTGCGTCGCTTGCCGGGATTATCCACGTGAATTACCCGGATTTGTAGTTCGGTTGTAACGTTAGACGCTTCGATTAATCCATACATCAACTGGGCTCGTCCCCTGCTAGGGCATCTAAATACACGTCAAATAATGGACTCTAAACAATTTGAAGGCCGTCTTGATTATGAAAGTAAAGAAATGTTAGCTCTGGCTAAGTGTATTGTGTTATCCAAGCTGTTAGGAAATAAGCGTATGTACAGACTGCTGGAGAACAAAGATAATACTCGCCATGGTTACGGCCAGGGAGTAATGCAGAGCATCTTCTGTGCAAACATGACTTGTAAATAATACTGTACAATGGTTTATACATGAGTTTTCTTTAGCTGGTCAAAAACACATTGTTACTCTGTGTTCAAGGCAATTTGGAAGGTAAACCAGTAAATGTTGGTTTGCGTCCAGTCAGTAACATTGCACGTTGTCACGGCGGCCTGTCAGTAACATTGCACGTTGTCACGGTGGTCTGTCAGTAACATTGCACGTTGTCCCGGTGGTCTGTCAGTAACATTGCACGTTGTCACGGTGGTCTGTCAGTAACATTGCACGTTGTCCCGGCGGCCTGTCAGTAACATTGCACGTTGTCACGACAGCCTGTCAGTAACATTGCACGTTGTCACGGCGGCCTGTCAGTAACATTGCACGTTGTCACGGCAGCCTGTCAGTAACATTGCACGTTGTCACGGTGGCCTGTCATTGCACGTCACGGCGGCCTGTCAGTAACATTGCACGTTGTCACGTAACATTGCACGTTGTCACGGCGGCCTGTCAGTAACATTGCACGTTGTCACGGCGGCCTGTCAGTAACATTGCACGTTGTCACCTGTCAGTAACATTGCACGTTGTCAGTAAATTGCACGTTGTCACGGCGGCCTGTCAGTAACATTGCACGTTGTCACGGCGGCCTGTCAGTAACATTGCATTGTCACGGCGGCCTGTCAGTAACATTGCACGTTGTCACGGCGGCCTGTCAGTCATTGTCAGTAACGCACGCTGTCACGGCGGCCTTTGAGTAACATTGCACGTTGTCACGGCGGCATGTCAGTAACATTGCACGTTGTCACGGCGGCCTTTGAGTAACATTGCACGTTGTCACGGCGGCATGTCAGTAACATTGCACGTTGTCACGGCGACCTTTGAGTAACATTGCACGTTGTTGTCACGACAGCCTGTCAGTAACATTGCATTGCACGTTGTCACGGCAGCCTGTCAGTAACATTGCACGTTGTCACGACAGCCTGTCAGTAACATTGCACGTTGTCCCGGCATGGCCTGTCAGTAACATTGCACGTTGTCACGGTGGCCTGTCAGTAACATTGCACGTTGTCACGGCGGCCTGTCAGTAACATTGCACGTTGTCACGGTGGCCTGTCAGTAACATTGCACGTTGTCACGGTGGCCTGTCAGTAACATTGCACGTTGTCACGGCGGCCTGTCAGTAACATTGCACGTTGTCACGGCAGCCTGTCAGTAACATTGCACGTTGTCACGGTGGCCTGCACATTGCAGTTGTCACGGTGGCCTTTCAGTAACATTGCACGTTGTCACGGCGGCCTGTCAGTAACATTGCACGTTGTCACGGTGGCCTGTCAGTAACATTGCACGTTGTCACGGCAGCCTGTCAGTAACATTGCACGTTGTCATGGTGGTCTGTCATTTTTGAGAACGTCTTTCCACACGACTAGTCTGGGGATGGAACCACCGACCACATGCTCTCTAGACACTCGCTTCATCTACTAGGGGTTAACGCAAGTAAAAATCTCACCGCTTTTGGATATAAGGTTGACTAACCCGAGATCAGCCTAAATGTGGCAGTCATCTTCAGCAGATCCGTGCACGACAATGGAAACAATTCTGTATAGTGAACTATGACGCGTTATGCCTCTTTAATTGATTACAGAAACTGCTTATATCTCCAATGTCCATATCAGTGGTATAGAAACCATTAAATGTTCTGAAGTTTCACACTTTAAGCATTATTATAAACTTGTGACTATATCCACATAAGGATTAGATACCAGGTTACAGATGGTATCTTCTTCTTTTGATCATCATGCAGCATTTCAAAATTGTAACCGTTTTGAAATCTACTGCCTAGGGAAAAGACCAAGACTTCATCAAAAACCATAATTAAAAGATCTGACGTGTATAGGACCCGTCATGGCGACTGGTGATACAAAACATGCAAAAATACAACTTAACAATACATAGCTGAAAATGGAAAAAGTCGATATGTCTAGCAGCAGAGCAACAAAGAGGCGTCTTTAACGTGAAGAGAACCACGTGAATCAGTTGGAGAAGTGAACAAGGAATGTACAGGAACTGTACTCGGCAGTGATGAAGGATCCATTAGAGTTCTGTCTATGGAATCTTTTAGTGTGATTAAGGGTGATTTTCCAAACGCCCGTTCTGCAATACTGTGAAGGTCCATATGGAAAGTGGTACGCCTGCCGTACTGTACCTGCCACCTCGATAAAGGCAATAAAAACATTTAGAAGGATGAGGCATGCATTCTTGTGCTTTTTTCATCTGCCTCCGGTATTTCCACAATGTATCTCTACCGAGATCCCCTCAAAACGTGACAGCAATAATCGTAGTCCATCTTAATGCATGCACATTCAAATATTTCATCATTTTATCTTCCAATGGAATGTGACAGCACGTCAATCACTCCAATAAAGCACATGTAGTTAATGCACGTGCATTCACTGCCTTAAGCCAAAGGAGATACATTCAGACCAGTCGGAGGCAGCAGTGTATTTCTAGAACCAATCAAATCATCTAGATCACATTACCAGCCAATCCGGACACAGAATGTCAAAGACCATATTGACACATATGTCACTGATAAGTCAACATTAGCCTTGGGCGTCTGTCTCGAAAACAATACAATGAAAATAATGATGGTTAGTGGGAAGTGTAAGACAATGTTACTGTGGCGTTTATCAATTAGAGTATCTCTGCCCGGGGGACGCTGCTGGTCGTAAAGTAGGGGTTGTCTGAGGGGGCGGGGGGCAGTCGGTTATCTGATATACTGAACTCCATATAATATGGACATTGGTCAGTATACATTGCATTTATTTCGTTTCGTGGTTAATGGTCTTCTTGCTTTTGTGAAAATATACACCGGCGTCTTGATGCAGGAACGAGGCTGGGAGAAAACAATAGGGCGAGTTACCAGTCGGTTCCCACTTACCTGACACGGGCAAAAATAACACGAGACACACCACACCCTGCCTCTCCCCTTACCTGGAGGTTATGTGGAATGTGACTTTAATGCATCACGCCCATGGTGAAAGTGTGTACATGTATATACACTGTCAACAGTAACAGGCTGTCGGAAGATTAAAATAGGGGTGGAGTTACACTTGCCCAAGTCTATAAGGTAATAAATTAACTGTGTAAATGATAATTTCTAAACAATATAAGTATCCCTCTGACGACTGGCGTCCTTATAATGTCAGCTTACCTAGACTTGCCATTTAAAGGATATAATTGCTATACATCCATGGACTTAGCCTTCAAGTACAGCCTTGGAGCAAGAGTAGGGAGGACCATGTCATTACATGTTGTCTGGTAAGTTCCAGAACAACTTTCCGTGAAATATCATGTCTATACAGGCTCGATCACAACTAACCCTAGACTGTACAATATTAAAGAGGAATGTCCTTCACGGGCTGGTACAGTTGTCAGTCACACCTTCAGTTCAATGTGTGAGTGAGTGAGTTAGATTCAATGCCTCTTTGAAAATCAATCTAGTAATCCCAGCGTACAGCTTCATGAGGGAAGAAAGCCTTAGATGTACATCCCTTTCCTGCCGTCAGTGCGAGTCAGGATTCGAACCCACTCCTATGTGACCTAGGTTTGCACAACGAATTGCTTAAGGCGACAGGTCCAACTCCCGTGTGCAATGCAATATGTTCTTATACGACTCTGCCATGGGATAATTCATTACAACACACACGCGCATGCGCACGCACGCACACACACGCGTACACTCACACATTAACACTGTGGCTGATGTTGTTATGCCCTCACTTAGATTACAGGTTCTCAACATCATGGTAGACACAAATGTGGTTGACTGACGTTCAGTAACGACACATATAGTGTGGTTTTCGTCCGCTTTCAGCAATATTCCAGCAATATCATGGCGGGGGACACCAGAAATGGGCTTCACGCTTGGAGATTGACCCAGTTGGAGAAACGAACCCGTGCCCTCGGCGTGACAAGCGAACGCTTTAACCACAAGGCTACCCCGTCGCCCCCACTAACGCTATAACATAATAGCGAGTGAACTGGTTCTATTCCCTGCTGAACACATAGCGTGTGGAATAAAAACGCACTTTACACTGTAGCACTGCATCTCTTGGGACCGCCTACAGCAGTTCGTTTTAACCGAATTCGATATAACCCTGAAAAATAACGTTAGAAATGACTATAGGGATTAGAAAGGTTTCGCCAAAACCGACAGTAGGCTACACACGAACTTGTATCGGGATTTCATTGTAAAAAAGGTAAATAGTTAACTTAATTTATGAAATCGATATTAGCAAAAAACAAAAATTCCATCTCATTACTATTATTACTTTCTTAATTTTTCTATTAGATATTTGACTCTCTAGCGGGATAATCACACCAAGGAATATCTGTCACTAGTTGATGGAGCTGTTTTAATTCTGGAGAAAATGGGAATTCACAAAAAAGTTTCAGCAAGGTTCAAATGAGGCAGTATTGTCAATTAATAAAATGCATTATCCGGAATAAGCTGGATATGACCAGTCCTTGATGCTTGCAACATCTTCTTCCGAACAGGTCGAGCGGTACAGAGACATCAGCCATGACCTTCCAGTCGAAATATCTCAAAAGATTAGAATTGAGTCAATTGTCCAATATACTACTTTCCTGAAGGAGGTTGTGTACCCACTAGCCGGGTGCCCCTTTGAAGGCACATACATGACTGTTACTTTCAGATGGCCAATACATACAACAGCCCGGATTACTCGGAACTCACTCAAGGATGTAAAGGAATGGTCAAGCCGCAATTGGTCAGTCTTCGAGTGGACATTGAATACTCCAGCTTTGATGTTATCAGCTGTCAATATCTTTGGCTAGTGGGATGAAAAGGGACAGGTTCTCATCGAAAGCCAATCACAGAGCGCCGATTTGATTGTCCTGAAAGCTCTCAATCGACGTTCTGGCCTAAGTCTGAGGAGAATCATTCAATTCATTGTCCGCCTCCTAATATCATTTGACCGAATGTGGTAGGTCTAATTGTCCGTTTAATTAATTCGTTTTTCAGATCTGTTTTCACATGCATGGCAAGGACATGGCCACCGTGACCTTTGACACGCAGCACGTGCAGCGATCGTCTGTTCACGTTCTGCTTAAGAAGAGTCTTATGGTCTGGATCTACTCAACAGAAACGACTGATCATTTGAACTTTGGATGGAATGTGACGCGGGGCCCTTCATCGCAAACTACGGCGATATCGAGCTGGTTCACAGCTGAGCGGAACCCAGGCACCACGCCATGCATGGAAGAACTGCTCGTCAACTTCAGTTTGGAGAATGAAATGCTGGCTACTCACAAAGACACAAAACATTTATAAATTGTTATTTAACATAGATACAATAACCCGAGATATAAATTTCATATCAAACCGTGGAGGAACAGTGGCAATATTCTATAAACTACAAATATACACAATAGGTACAAAGATATATATATGTTTTGTCATCGTTCAGTTTAAGAAGGCTTGATGTCATCCAGTGCTTGATGTCGTCTACACAGTGTTGGATTCGCTGATATGAGATTGTTACTGTTGGTGGCTTGAAAGCCAGATAGATCTGACTGTCATCTGCATAGGAGTGAAAATCAAGGTTGTGTGCGATGTCACCAGCTGCTAGCGTGTATATAGTGAACAGGATCGGCCCAAGAATAGACCCCTGTGGAACACCATAAAGTAGATCTTTCTTCTGTGAGTTTACACCACCGATACTTACAACCTGTGATCTATTGGGCAAGTACGATTGGACAAGGTGAACCCTGGACGCCGATCCGGTTATCCGGCATATTAAGAAGCACATTATCATCCACAGTATCGAATGCTGCCGATACGCCTAATAGCACTAAGATGGCAGCTCCGTCTTTGTCAACTGCTTTCAGAAATACACAGATACATTCCACGTGTAAACGATGTAACCATTAATTTCATTTTGAAAACATGTAGTAAAATGACATGGAAACAGTGTGAGGAGTGAGGAGACGGTGATGATACAAGAGATTTAGTTAACATTGTAGATATGAAGACATATCTTGGTATTGTTTCTGGACATCTGTTTCTAAATATTGTTAAGAATGTTTCCTTTTAGCAGAGTGTAGCGAATTCTTAGTCATGATTAAGAATCATTGGTAGAAGGGATTCTCTTTCTTGGCTGTACTTCATACAGGATATTACATGGTGTGGCTCATCTTCTACGACATTATATGTTTTACACAGAGGTTCCAGCGAGGTTCCAGAGAGGTTCCAGCGAGGTTGCTGGTTTTGTATATCTACCAGTTTGTAGTTTGAGTTAATAAGCACTCCATCGTAGCGCTATGTTTGATTTTGGGAAATACTTTCTCAGCATGGTAGGCTACAGATTCGGCTGCGGAGCAGGGTAGGCTACAGATTCGGCTGCGGGGATTTTTGAGATTTGGCTTCTGAGTCTGTGAGGTGTTCGAATACCGGATGGAACCCAACAGCAACAGAAGCCCTAGAATCTTCTCTCTACTGAAAAAGTGTCATCCCAAATATAACAAATGTTACTTTTGACCACTTTAAAATGACATTGTGTAATAGTTGCTGCTTAAAGAAGCAATGTTCCCTTCACATGTTCCACAGTTCATGTTTCCGTATGAGTGAGTGAGTGAGTGTGTCAACATGGCAGCGAAGGGACAGACAACTGTCTACATATCCAGTACCCTAGTCTGTCTCACAGTCCCTGAACCACATTAGTTTCCCAACTGCCAAGCCCTCTCTGCAGTGCTAAAGCCCTAAATAAAGCAAGTCTAGATTTCCTCAGGTTTCTGAATCTCTGGTCTCCCTAGGGCTCCTTTTCAATTTAAATGGGCTTGTTTCTTACTATCAAACTTATATATAATATAATAAACTAATATCATCCTTAAAGATGCCATGGAAGCAAATATCAGTCTCTGTGATCACAGTATAGGCTGGGTTCATAAACTTAATAAAATAAAGCAAACTTTTGAAATAGCGAACACGAATAAATGTAATCTATCTACCATGAATATACTCCAGTCAAAATGTGAAGACATGTTCAAGCATTCACTAAGTGATTCCCCTACTTCAAATAACAAATTAAGAACATACAGATTGGCAAGTCATCTATAAAACTCGAAAATTACCTATTTCATTGTAAAAACAAAGCTCAGCGATCACATTTTTCAAAACTACGTTTAAGTAATCATAAACTCAAAATTGAAACTGGAAGATATACAAAACCTGCAACCCCTTTAGAACAACGTCTCTGTGAAATGTGCAGTGTCTTAGACGATGAGCAACACCATATAATATCATGTACCAAGTATAACGAAGAAAGAGAATCACTTATACACACAATGCTATATTATGACCAAGAATTTACTACACTCTCAAAAAAAGAACAATTCTTAATAATTTTCACGAACAGAAGTCCTGAATTAATTTCCAAAATATGTCACCATCTTTACAACTTTAAATAAATGTTATATCTTACCATAGTCTCCTCATATATTATTTCCATGTCATTATACCACATGATTTCTAAAAATTGTTATAATGTACATCATTTATGTGTGAAATGTATCTATATTTCTTGTACCTACTGTGTAAATATTTGTAGCTTATAGAATATTGCCACTGTTTCTTCATGGAATGCTATGCAATAAATATCTTATCTTATCTTATCTTATCTATATCCAGAGACTAAGCCTTAGTCTACCAGTACCCATGTGGTGTAATCGAAACCAGGTACAGATGATGTCGGTTTAGATTCACAAGCGTCTCACCAACAGTTTACAGAAGATGGACAGTTCTTCCTGTGTCTGTGTGTTTGAAAGAACAAGATTGCCACAGATCGCCATCTCTTCTAAACGCTCCAGTTTTAGATATTCAGAAATTAGTGACAACGCTTAAAAAGGTTACATAGCTAATTAATGTTCACACATGGGAACATACCAACGGAGACACATTGCAGCACATTTCCATTCCGCCAGAGACGTGATTTAACTGACAGTCGACAGCCGTTATTAAATTTGAACTGATTTCTCCAACAATGATTAGAACCTCCTGACTATTACATAACGACACTGTCCTGGAAAGTGTCAGTCCTGATTCAGTAAGCGCGAGCTCTTGCAGATGTCATTAGGGCGTGAAGATTACATCCGGCGCACGCGGCACGCAAGACGCGGATTCGATGATTTTAGGCGCCCCCTGGTGGGTAGATGACACACGGTTTGACGCTAGGGGTCAGAAGGTTGTGACCTCTGCTTCTGATTGGTTGAGACGGTAATAACCCCGCACACACTGACATGGGTGAGGAACGGCAGAAATTGTCTTCTATTAAAGATTTCCCACCTCCTGTGTCATGTCCGGCAGTGCTCGCATGCAGGGACACTGAGAGCAGGTGCGCATCTTCGTCCTTCACATTCCATCACTTGCTACTCATGACATACACCTTACTGCCCTTCCAAGCTTCAGCCACTGATCAACATAAGGAAGATTGGAGATAGATTCACTAGTAGACATTACATAGAAGTAACCTCCTTCTCAGAACCCAGCATATAGCTACAAGGTGGAGGCTCAGGGCGCTCCTTCCTCAAACTGAACGATGGTGTCATTCCAGCACCCCAACAACAGACAGAATATGCACCTTCTGTAATATTACTGGAAGATGAGGAACACTTTTTCTTGAAATGCCCTCTCTACTAAGATCTGAGACACGAACTAATATCATCGCCCGCCTCACCTTTGCTAGACTAACACTTAGTCTCTGAATATATATAATTCTGATAGGAACACAAACTCCCAAAGAAGACCCAGTGAGAAATTCAGAACCTGAGGAAATCTAGACTTGCTGAATTTAAGGCTTTAGCATTCCAGGTACTGCTTGGCACTAGGAAACATACTTCGGTTGAGAGACTGTGAGACAGACTGCCCCTGTGCACTCACCGTCACTTTAAATACTTCTCTACCCCTCAGCACCCTGCTCTAAAAGTGTCTCTTGTTTCGTGTACAAGATCATGTTTATGAAAAGAAAATATGCGTCTCCTCCCTAGACATTGTTCCTGTGACTTGAGATTATATAACTTCATAACTAACTACATCTACGTTTGTACCCTGTCCTCTGTGGGTGTCCATGTAACATATTACACACGGGACAAGTAACTTCATGAATAGACCCATTTATGATCTATACACTAAGGTTAATTATGGTCACTGTAACACCACGCAAACAGATGAATGGAGTCTCTCTCTCCCACCCTACTACCTCTCTCTCCGATAGCATGTACCGTTACCACGTCCTGTAACCCACCGCCGTCTCATGAACTCCGCGGCACCCAACACGCTGTTGGTTCTTCATAACGTCATGTAAAACAAGCATGTCAACCTTCCCTTCTGTTTGAAGATGTCGTGTCACAGCGCATGTAAGAAGAGCAGCTGATGCCTTTTGATTTCCACCAGACGCCTTCGTCTTTTTAGGCCGACATTAAACGGCGCTGTTGTTTATTATGCTGTGTAAAGTTTGCCGATTCATAATATTTTTGTTACAATAGTTACAAATGAAATGTTGGAGTCTGGAGTAAAGATATTCGAGGCATCTAGTCGTTTCTCTGGCACTACGCAAAAACATCCAAATTACGGTTCGTCTTAAACAGTCGACGTTTTTCTCAATCCGGCACACAGGAAACTGGAGGCGAAGAGGCTAACCCTGTCTTGACGCCTTACTTTTCGGAATGTGCAACATCCCAAATAAAATATTTTTTTCATTCAAATTCAGCGAATACCCTCTCGCTAGTTGTTATTTTCACCGCCATGCTGACACCGTCTCGTACTACTGTCTGGATTCTCGTCTGCCGCCATATTGCCAAGGTCGAAAATCAACCAATGAAAATGCAGTATTGTTTTCGGATGTTTCCGTCGACCAAATTGGTAATGTTTGAGCACGAGCCTAGATAACAATGAACAACTAAGCCCATTATCTTCCTTCGATGAAGTTTAAATTTCGTTTGTTACTTTTTATCGGGATGCCCCTATGTTTTGTTAGCAAAGCGACGACAGTGTTTTCGCCGACAACAGTCTATTGTTCTTTATGGCCGGCATTCTTTGTAAAAGAGGCAACGTAAGCTTCTACAAACATGGCGTATGCTCTGCGTTCCCCGACAAAGGCTGGCTTTCAGACAGCACAAAGTAACTGGTTTTGTGTTTGAAGCGCGCAGCCTACTCTCTGCATATATCCTATAGATTATGACGGACAGAACTCAGTCTGTAGTGGATCCGTAACGTTAAAGGTCAACAATCCTGAACTATCGAAGTAGCTCTTTGCGGTCACAATCACATGTGTTTCCCTTTACGACCATAAGCATGTCCACACAAAAAACACAAGGTGAGGGGATGCGACGCATGGACTCCAGGTCACGAGATGAACTGTTTGGTCACGGTGATCTGGAGAGGTCTAGGGAGAAACAGATGTATACATGTTGGTGTAAGTAAAGATCTTGTTTTAGATATTTAAGAAGCAATTTGTGTGCGTGCATGGCTCTCTACTAACCAGAACATTAAGATTTGATAAACAATGACGAACACATACACGTACACACACACGCGCACGCACGCACGCGCACACACGCACACACACGCACACACACACACACACACATGCCTGATATGTAGATAGCGCCTACACACAGAATCAATAACACGCAAGCATGCTATTCTAACGTACATGTGTCTGTTATTTAGCTCACTTATATTATATATACACATTTGTATTAGTATATGTATTGTTGCTATGGCTTATTATCTATCGTGTTTATGTTTATGAATATTGTCACTGTTTCTACATGGAACGTTTGCGCAGTAAAATATCTTGTATCTATTAAGTATAATTGAAGGAAATACAATCTAGTAATAAATTTAGTGATACAATTTCATCAACGTTTCTCTTCATAAACGTAAAGGTTTCAGATGAGATGTCAGTTTACAGTAGTCTTGGGGGACACATTAAGTCCAAAACAGGCTCTGGCAGCCACGTTGAAAATGGGATTCAGATATCTGGTTGTCATATTGACAAATTCTTTCACGTTTTATGCAGTGGAGTGGAGGTTTGGGTAAACTAGCGATGGAGTTTTTCTAACTGACTCCGGACGCTGCATGACACACTCACACGCTGCAGGGAGCTGGATGCAATCTCATAGACACGAAGCGTCAACAAGCAAGGGCGTTTCTTAAAGACGAAAAACTTTTATTGAAACAAATTGAACAACCTTACCATAAAAGAAAATGTCGATCAATCAAAAAGTAATTGAAAATGTTAAATAGCCTCGGGAGTGAACTGACCCGACAGCGCCTACACCGACGACACACGCTCCAACGGTTTATAACAACATCGTTGGAAGGGGGAAGGTTTCGATCGGGTTAATTGTCCGGAATCACGCCAAGATTGCATGATGCTAGGCATTTATATGAAGTAGTCGGAACTTATCGGGCTTTGTCCAGTGTCGACAGATTGTCATATCCACGCACACCCTTGCTTGTTGCTTAACGCCACACTCAGCAATATCCCCGCAGTATGACGGAGGCCTGTATAGAATCGAGTCTGGAACAGACAATCCAGTGATTGACATCATGAACATGTGTCCTCACAATTGGGGACGATGGCATGCAGTCAGCTACGTAGCCCACGTCAGCATCCAAGTCACATCTTACTCCTGGGGATCGATCCCAGACCCACCAGTCGGGTAGCACCATTGGTCGTGGTGGAAAGTGCTACAACATGTAACACCAGTTTGCATCACCGGAAGTTGCGTTAGACACATGGCATTCACGAGTGGCTCCACTACAAGTCGAGTTGTACATTCCCCTGTACTTGGAGATGTCTCATGTACTCGTAAATTATGTGACACAGAACAAAGCAAATGTTTACATGCTTTCCAAGGTAGACCACAGACCAATGATCTTAACAGACCTGAATAACGTCAGCTTATACCACCTCTCATAAACAGTACATCGGAATGGATGTTTCAACGTTTGACTTATCGCGATGTGGGTTTATGTATATAACACATGGTGTATATATATACTGACGTTACAAAAAGAGGGCACAGGGGCAACCAATAACGATAACTATGGAGGTAGTGACGTGACACGCGGGTTATGGGTGAGTGTGGCTACCTGCTGTGGGCGACCAATAACGATAACTATTGAGGTAGTGACGTGACACGCGGGTTATGGGTGAGTGTGGCTACCTGCTGTGGGCGACCAATAACGATAACTATGGAGGTAGTGAGGTGACACGCGGGTTATGGGTGAGTATGGGTGTGTGGCTACCTGCTGTGGGCGACCAATAACGATAACTATGGAGGTAGTGACGTGACACGCGGGTATTGGGTGAGTGTGGCTACCTGCTGTGGGCGACCAATAACGATAACTATGGAGGTAGTGAGGTGACACGCGGGTATGGGTGAGTGTGGCTACCTGCTGTGGGCGACCAATAACGATAACTATGGAGGTGGAGGTATGGGTGAGTGTGGCTACCTGCTGTGGGCGACACGCTATGGAGGTATGGGTGACGCGGGTGTGGTGGCTACCTGCTGTGGGCGACCAATAACGATAACTATGGAGGTAGTGAGGTGACACGCGGGTTATGGGTGAGTGTGGCTACCTGCTGTGGGCGACCAATAACGATAACTATGGAGGTAGGGACGTGACCCGCGGGTATGGGTGAGTGTGGCTACCTGCTGTGGGCGACCAATAACGATAACTATTGAGGTAGCGGTGACACGCGGGTTATGGGTGAGTGTGGCTACCTGCTGTGGGCGACCAATAACGATAACTATGGAGGTAGTGAGGTGACACGCGGGTTATGGGTGAGTGTGGCTACCTGCTGTGGGCGACCAATAACGATAACTATGGAGGTAGCGGATGGGTGACACGCGCGACCAATAACGATATGGGTGAGTGTGGCTACCTGCTGTGGGCGACCAATAACGATAACTATGGAGGTAGTGAGGTGACACGCGGGTTATGGGTGAGTGTGGCTACCTGCTGTGGGCGACCAATAACGATAACTATGGAGGTAGTGACGTGACCCGCGGGTTATGGGTGAGTGTGGCTACCTGCTGTGGGCGACCAATAACGATAACTATGGAGGTAGTGAGGTGACCCGCGGGTTATGGGTGAGTGTGGCTACCTGCTGTGGGCGACCAATAACGATAACTATGGAGGTAGTGACGTGACACGCGGGTTATGGGTGAGTGTGGCTACCTGCTGTGGGCGACCAATAACGATAACTATGGAGGTAGTGACGTGACACGCGGGTATGGGTGAGTGTGGCTACCTGCTGTGGGCGACCAATAACGATAACTATGGAGGTAGTGAGGTGACACGCGGGTTATGGGTGAGTGTGGCTACCTGCTGTGGGCGACCAATAACGATAACTATGGAGGTAGTGAGGTGACACGCGGGCTACCTGCTGTGGGCGACCAATAACGATAACTATGGAGGTAGTGAGGAGGTGACACGCGGGTATGGGTGGTGCTACCTGCTGTGGGCGACCAATAACGATAACTATTGAGGTAGTGACGTGACACCGCGGGTAGGGTGAGTGTGGCTACCTGCTGTGGGCGACCAATAACGATAACTATGGAGGTAAGGACGTGACCCGCGGGTATGGGTGAGTGTGGCTACCTGCTGTGGGCGACCAATAACGATTACTATTGAGGTAGTGCGGTGACACGCGGGTTATGGGTGAGTGTGGCTACCTGCTGTGGGCGACCAATAACGATAACTATTGAGGTTATGACGTGACACGCGGGTTATAGGTGAGTGTGGCTACCTGCTGTGGGCGACCAATAACGATAACTTTTGAGGTAGTGAGGTGACACGCGGGTTATGGGTGAGTGTGGCTACCTGCTGTGGGCGTCCACTGTTGCCGTACAGACCCTGAAACAAATATATCCAAGAAAGCCCAAACAAGTCTAGAATGTGTGGCAAGTCTAGATTTGTAAAGTTTCTGAAAATGAAGAAAGTCTCTGGGTTGTTTTTCATTATATCTTATGATTATTTCTTATGAACCGTTTTTTCTGTAAAATATGTTGTTTTCAGAGACAAGATGTTAGTCTAACTGTGGACTTGCAGTGGAGATACCGGGCACTAAAAGTCGCTGTTTAGTTCCTGACCAGAGACCTCCGCTCCGTATCCACCAGTACTATGTGGAGCACCAGCCAGGGTAACAACAAGTACACTCTTTTAACTATTTGGTATGATTTTGGGCGTGGATCGAACCGTCCGCCGGGTGTGAAAGCGGCATGAATATTAACTGTAAGAACAGACTTTACGTGAAAATAAGTAAGTAAGTACATTGATAACATCTGATGAGCATTCATGTGGTCATTATTGTGTGGAACAATCTCTCTTGGTGCGGCATGTCATAGCCAACCCTCACTTCCATCTATGTATAGTGACCCGAGAGAAGTGCAATTTGAATATTCTATTACCAGTGAACTGGTCTGAAACCACATTGCTACTGGCGTATGTTCTACTGACATATAACATATTTCACCAGCCAGGGAAAAAACTGAGTGTATACAAAACTAACTTTGAACCTTTGACAATCGAGGTTTTTAGAGTTGAAGCGAACCATTGAAATCCACTTCACGCCGAGGGCTCAGTTCATTCAGTTGCGGTGAGAACATTATCACATTGTACAGAACACCGCGCCACCCATTTCTCCGCTCTCTGGAGCCACACAACAATGGACACCGTACAGAAGGGGTAGCTTCAATAGGCATGACACAGTACTTCAGCAAAGGGCCCTTCAATCCCGTCTTAGTATTTCCCCGTAAAGTAACACTGAATGCTGGGTATGCTGCATGAATTACGTAGTGTCAAGTACAGCGCTGACAGAGGTCGTGAGAACGTAACGTGGCAGTGTGTGTTCTAACGTAGGATGTGTGTGTGTGCGTGCGTGCGTGTGTGTGTGCGTGTGTTTGATAGACTAACATCTAGTCTCTGAAAAACATTTGTTTCAGAAAACTGTTACTGAAATATATTCATAAACTATAATGAATGGGAGGCCAGAGACTTTCTTTATTTTCATCAGCAGTGAGGGCAGTTAAGCCGAGTGAAAGTGGGTAGGACGGGTGGCTGGGTACTGTCAGGGTTGTGTTGATCTCTGAAAGTTGTCCGTCTTTATTATGTTTCAACCTGATTCCATCGTGTAACTCCGGGTAGGTGGTGAGGTTTGGGGGTTGGTGAGAGAGGGCATGTGATGGGTGGCGCGGGATGGAGAGGGGTGTCGCTGCTGCTTGGACAGAGGGGATCGTCACACGAGTAACAGGTGCGAGTGATTATTCTCGGGTCATATACTGTACGTATTAATAAACTGCGAAAAAAAGCTTATGGCAACGAAAACAATTATCAAAGCAAACGTTTTATAGAACTATTATCATATTGTCTTTCTTTTAGGGCAGCACTCCACATTAATGACGAAAATGATTAAAACTATTGACTAAATTGCGATAATTTGAGTGGCAAAAAAGACTCAAACACATTAAAGTACTCCATCAGTTCCAGCCGACTGGACATACAAGGATGTTCTTCCAGGAACTGGTGACTACATCCTGCCCCTTTCCTGTATCGGCAGAGTCCTCGTCCCGCCCCCCTCATCTCCCCCTGTACAGCACCCTCCCGGGGATCCAGGTGGAAATTACGCCCATTGTCTTCCGAAGGAAAACACCGAAGTTCATCACACCCCACAACCCATTCGTTACAGCCGACAGTCGATAATCGTTGGGATCATGATGGAGGCGAACAACAATCGACTTTAAAGTCGTTAACACACCGCGTTACACGTTGCGCCCAGTTAGGCGATGTTTCGTTACGTTGCATTACTTCTGTTGTAGGGATTACATGTTTTTAGAGGTGATTCTTTACAGGCACCCGGGCGTAGCTATACGACGACTGATACTGTGTACTAAAGTAACGGGCATACACGGTGATTTGTCGATAAGTACATATAATTGTGTTGACAGATGAGAGACTCAAGTAGATTTAGCCCTTACCAAGTAGACGATGACACAAACACCCGATGTACTGCAGGTACACACAGGTTAAATACACCGGGGTATGTTCACAGAAGGACTGGTCATGGTGTTAAGAGTCGTTAACGCCCATTGTAATCCCCAGGGTGGCAAGACTTACAGATGATGTCCGTATTCAAGTACACAATGACTCAAGAAGACTCAACACAGTTGTACTAGCTTGACCTAGGGGCGGTGGGGTAGTCTAGTGGTTAGAGTTCTCGTTCTTCACGCTGACGACCGGGGGTCATATTGCCCACAATCAGTGTGTGAAGACTTCTGCTGGTGTCCCCCGCCAGGACATCGCTGGAATATTGTTACATGCGGCGTTAAACAACACCCTCTCACATTAACCTACAGCTTAATGTACCGATTGTTACACTGTAGAGACAGGGACTCGAACCATTGCCATGATCAGACACCAGGGTCCTCTTGCTCTAAACTACTGTAATCATGGCCAACATTACAGGAACCCTAGCACTAAAATGTTGAACAAAATTGTTTATGTGGCCGTATTTAAATATTTTTTTTCAAGAACTGACTGTGTGATTCGCCTCGGCGCGATGCAAGTGAATTGAATTTCAAGGGAATTTCGCATATGCGCCTAACTTTGGTGACTCTGGTTATGAAATGCCTGTACACAATTCATTGAGAACCAACTGGGGTTCTATATCTGACACACCTTAATATACTTGCTGATGTTGGCGGGCCATTATGATTGAACATCAGGATAACTGCAATGTCTTGTCAATCTGTTCATATCCGTACAAGCTGTAAGTCCTTTTGTACGTAAATATTCATTGTTAATTTGATTCATCAGCTGTCTGCGGGGACCTTGTAGTTACATATAACGAGGAGACAAGTTCTGAATGTGGTGGCAGTGGTGTTTTACTCACAAGTCAGTTTACGCACGGTCAACGACAAATGAGTTTAAACCTGTTTAGAAAGCCCGAGTCTCTGACTTGAACAATATTGCATAGAATAGCATCCAACTGCCATATTACAACACTATGCATTACACACACATGTATCGTTTCCCACCGATAAGTGTCCTCTGAATACTAAATCTACTGTGTGGTGATTTGGGGGCCGAGTGAGACTCCTGTAGCAGAGTGAGACTCCTGTAGCAGTGCCTTGTAAGGGACAGAAAGATAGGCTCTGAGTGTACATCTGGGTGAAGGTGTGCATTGCGTATACACTGATGCCAATGATGCGGCTGTCGAGGTATCAAGCCCTGGTTTACCCAATCCCATTGTTTACCTCGACTGAACAAGAATACTTCTGACCGTGCATTAAAAACATCCCCTCACTCACCCAGTGAATCTCAGTACACCAAGGAATACCACACAACAAGCCTACTGTCCATTGGTGAGTGATTCCACTACAACATGGTATGGCGCTCTCCACCTACCAACAGATGCACTCCCGTCACATGCCTTCTCCAGCACACCCTCCACAGGACCCTTTGTGTTTTCGCCATGGAGAACATACGGAGTCCGTGACACTGGAAGTGTGTAGCAGAAACGCAACACTGATCCTTTAAAAAGGAATTAACCTGCAAATAGCCGATACGCTTGATCTGTTTGACACGGTAATTGGGAACAAGAAAGTGGATATTCCAGCTTCACAGACAGACATGTCGGGAGAAGCCTGTTGGCCTGTCTGTGGTTTCAGTGGTCGATCTGTTCTCTGTCCCCTGTTGCCTGTTCGTGGCAGTTGTTAGTTCAAGTACAATAATACCAAATACATATCTCCTGTCAGCTTACGTCAGGGGACTGTCAAGATTTGTTTGGTGCCACCAACGTGAACGATGCTTATTGCCGCCTGTGTTTCTCTATGTCGTTAAATTGGTCAGTGACCAGCAGGTTCTGTGATGGTCAACAACGTGGTAGCCCTATGCGACTAGGTCCGACATAGAGGGTAACAAACGCTGGGTTTCTGTTGTGGGTTTGAACCCGTAAACAGTCGAGACGAGTGGCAACACTAAGGTCGCGGTAACCCCTATCCTATCAAACCCAAATACATGACTTTTTCGTATTTGAGACAAGTCATGACTGAGCCCCCGCCATGACATCTATTCTCGGCAGACGACAGACCGCCGGCGCGTGTCACCAGACCACAGGTTGGTCGCGTGCCAGACGGTCCGTGCGGTCCGTGCGGTCCATGCGGGCCCTGTTGTGGTCATGAACCAGAGGTCAGGGACAAGGGAGAGGTCAAAGCTACCTCGGCCCAAACAATTTACATTTAGATCAAAACTGAGTCTTTTATGAGTTATGAAGGGCATTGAGGTAATTGAAATGTAAATGACGTGTGTCCAGATCGGCCCGGGTCTAGGCCGGTTTTCGCGTTGAACAAGATGGGTCTAACTGATGGACATTACCCTGGGTACATCTAATTACCATTCATATTTGGAGAAATATGGCCTCAATTTCAAACGTTAATAAAACGTGTGGACAAGATTGGAAGAAATTCCAAACCATTGTGTGAGAACAATTAGAGGAACAGGCGACAGCAAGGTCATGGTTATAGTTCATCTAACACTAAACAGCCAGACAAGAAGAACACAACCTTGTCCGACGCTGGCTAAAAGTGAAACAAACAACACATGTTTTTTCGAAGGTTATGTTTCTTATACGAGTATTACTGCAGTGTTTGAATCATCATCTTATTGGCAGTGTTTTCCGACTGTTCACTGCCTAGCAACGTTTGTAATTTTGTGGTCAAATGACATTTTCAGGTGAGTACATGTGATTTCTCGTGCCCCGGCAGTTTCTGGTGAAATAACCCTTCGACGTCTATGTTAAGTCTCAATGTCAAGCACTGCTACCCGGTTCATCCTGAGGGTGTTCATACCCTGGAACGATATTTCACCCATCGCACCCTCTGAACAAAAGTGACCACCAACAATTGGCATTTACTTTCCCTAACGCAGCTGAAACCCAACGATTAAACTGAATAGGTTCTGTATTAAACAGCTTTCCCTGTTTACCAAAATATGACAAAGTTTTGTGGCAGAGAAAAGAGACAACAGTACTGACAAAAGAGCGTGTTGAAGTATTTTGTATTCAGTGTTTTCACCAACCTTCTTGTGACCCTCGGATTATCCCAACAAAGGTGAACACTCATAGAGAATCCCCTTAAGGTGTAGGAGGGACGGTGGCAGTCCAGGTGACACCCGACAACCTACTGTGATATGCCCTGTCATCTGCCACAAGTACCTACTTTAAACTCACGACCTCATCGTCAACACTGATTTAGCCGTCACAGTGGACGTTACTAGTGTCAGCGTTACATGTTCCTCCGAACTCCCTGGTTCGGCCTGAGAAATGATTAGCTGGAACATATCTCCGCTGACATTTATTGGATTTTTCCTGCATACGATGCACATTAATCTGTAATGACGGTTTTCTGAGATTGACCGAGCGCGGGCCATTTCCAAAGCCTATTGACTTTCTACTGGCGTCTCTCGACATTTTAGCGTCACGTAACTTCAACCTAACCCGGTCTCAGGACTGCATCTTCATGACAACACCGCAACATCACCTACGACGGGTGTGCGATGGCGAGAAAAACAGGATGTTGAATTACACGAGCACTTCCCCTGCGAGGTGAGTGGCGTTTGACGTCGCCTTCAGCACATATTACTGCTGAACAGCTACTGGGTATACGAGATCGAGTTCGGCGCAGGCAAACCATGGTCAACGTTGTGATTTACCAGGCCGACGTTAACCACAGCCTCTTTTCTGGACACAGAGACAGACTGAAGCAAGTTGTACCCTTTAACATAAATGTGCGTACAAAACCGTCCAATCTCGTCCATCAGCTGCCTTGCCTATCCCCACTCTATCTGCCCGACCCTTTCTCAGATTGCTCTTTGAGACCCCCACCGACTACTTCACAATCCCTCTTTGTAAGACATCCTTTTACCCGCTCTTCATGACATCCACCCGACCCTTTTGTCCAAAGACCAAACGTTCTTCACTTCACTGACGCCAGTGCACACAAACAGCATCTACAGCAACATCTTACGACGTCTACCACGCCACTTGCAATATCAGACAATGAGGTCGATGTTCATCTCCAACTACCCCGCCTTGTAATCTAACACAGCATCTACAGCGACGGTTAATTCCCCAACTACACCATTTTTCACGCACCACTGACCAGCAGATGTATTACATAGCGAGCTTTCCTTAATTGTCCAGATTTTGTTGGCAGTTTGAATTAATAACTCGGGGATATTGGGTATATGGCGTTCCAGGTCGCCTAAGCTTTACGTGATATTTATGGGTTATTTCTATCTCAGTATGGAGTTAATACATCGGTCTTACTTCACAGTCGTGTCTCTTTCAGCCGCCAGGTGCAAGATCAATATTCAGTGGCTTGTGATACGTGATAAAATATAGACTTCAGTTAGTCTGAACCAAACCATGAACAACAACAGAGCTAAACATGACTGTTTACTTACAAAGAGGCGAAATGTATCTGAAGTAATCAGACCAAATCTGTGATTGGCGTTTAGAAGTTGACTGAACATGAAGAAACGAAATGATGAACACATGACGTGATGACGACTTGACGTGATGAAGATGTGGCGTGATGAAAACATGACGTGATGATGACGTGGCGTGATGAAGACGTGGCGTGATGAAAACATGACGACCTGACGTGATGACAAAATGACGTGACGACGATTGACGTGATGAAAATATGACGTCACGACAACTTGACGTGATGAAGACATGGCGTGATTAAGACATGACGTTATGACTTGGCGTGATGAAGGCATGAAGTGATGAAAACATGACGTCACGACAACTTGACGTGATGAAGACATGGCGTGATTAATACATGACGTCATGACGACTCGGCGTGATGAAAACGTGACGTGACGACGATTTGACGTGATGAAAACATGACGTCATGACGTTGTGAATATTGACGTAAAAAGACGTGAAATGCGAGTCAGGAGAAATGAAAACTATAAGCGTGAGTAACTTTGGGGGTCGGCATGGTGAGTGAAGAACCTGGTGAGTGAGGGATTGGGCAGGTGAGTGAAAGTGTCTGGGTGAGTGAGTGATTGAGAGGGATGTGTAGTGTTAACGTCACTGAGGTCAGCGTTTCAGCTACACCATGACGTGACAGGTTGCAGTACGGAGAGGGGCGAATTATTCAGGTTGTAGAATGAGATACTTTGGTGAAACACCTGCGGTATGGTTCGGAAAAATAGAATCTTGATCGATGAAACCGGATTCGACCAAGGACAGGTTTCACGAGAGGCTTTGGTGAGGTAGACACGTTCTCTCTAGCACGATAAAACCGTATATGTGTTGTATGACACCATAGTTGGTATACATGACGATCTACATACACTTACAGTCACGTGTTGGTAACAAGACTCCAGTGATCGTTGCTTACATCAGACACTGTGATACCATCGTGCACCGCCTCACCTACAACAGAGGGTGTACCAATCGGCTGCAGCGTCCCCGTTCCCAGGTAGATTCGGTTACCGTCAATGCCGACCTCTGAGATGTATGATGATGATGATTATAACACTACGGTGTAGGAGTAAAGGTGCCATCACAGAGAACACTATCACGTTAAGCTGGTAGTTGAGAAACCCCCAAGATTGTTTCAGCGCCATCAGCCTTCAGATACAAACCAAATATATTTGAACCTTCTGAGTCGGCTTCACAACTTGAGGTCAATTGTATTTTTTTCAACTGTCTTTTCAATTATACGTGGCGCAAGCGACAGTGCATTATATGGGAGGAACTGAAATATTCATACATCGTGTGACTCATGTCAATAAAATCTCAACTGGCTTTATAATTTCCAAGTAAACCCAACTGGGTGGAATGTTGCTCTAGAGGTCCAGGTACATTTATTAGCGTTGGCTGCCCCGTGTTTCTGGCTGAGTGATCAACGCCGACCCACGTCAGCGTGTGTAACGGCAGCTGGTATCATGCATGTGACGTCTCGTCACTCTGTATCACGCATTTCGGGCCAAACGAGGTCATACGCTCATACTGAACCGCAGAAGAAACGCAACATACTTGAGACACCAAGTTACAACATTTAGACAGGGCAAGGGAAACCAGTTGTACTCACGTCCTGCCGGGGCAGTTTAGATGACTGAAGTAGATTATTTCATCTCTTCCAATCTGAACTTTATCATCAATTCTAAAATATATTTTCATTATTTTCTGATCTCTCCAAGGTCCAGTGTGTTTATGTTTTCTGGATAATAGAAGTATTCACGAAATACACGGTTACAAACAGCGGAGAAGTATTTATTTTAAAATACATAAAAAGGCTAATATTTCGTGACCACTAAACTTTACAATGACGCTTCCGACATCCAAAACGGAAGTTGTGTTGCCAACTTGTGGCATATTGCCCTGAGATTCACGTGATACCAACCGAGGGCGGGAGCGGTATTCCGTTCAGATTAGTTATCACTGTAATTAATTAGCAATAACGTAAGAATGTGATGGCATCAGGCTGATTATGAACGAGGGTTAGCGACCCATCTCACATACTACTCAAGTCTCGCGGCAAAATGACAGTACGAGACTTGTGGGAGACTATAGGTCAATCGATAAGGACTGATGAGTAATTTCCGAATTTGGCACAATGCTCTGCTTTCCAGGCTGAACACCAACTAACTGAGACAGCAGTGATAGCGCACTATCTGTTGGAATATTCAATATAATCGTTCCATTAGTTCCCCCTCCAAGCAGTCAGTGAATTTAACCTGAGCCTCCCATAGGGAGTGTCTCAGTCATTTCACGATAAGAAGAAATTATGAATGAAATCAAGAAGTTATCAACGATATCATGTAATACAAATTTGTCAGATATATTTTGGCATATCAGTGTGTTATTATTGTAATGTAAACATTATTATTAGACAACTATAATTAGATATGCACATCCAGCTGACCAGAAAGTCCGTCTCTACCAGGTGAAAAGGAGTACCGACTTATTTGCTATCTTCCAGGTTCCAGTTTTATTCGAGATTCAGACAGTAACATCGTCTACAGTCTCTATCGAGGTCAAGATTCAGACATTAACATCGTCTACAGTCTCTGTCGAGGTCAAGATTCAGACATTAACATCGTCTACAGTCTCTGTCGAGGTCAAGATTCAGACAGTAACATCGTCTACAGTCTCTGTTGAGGTCAAGATTCAGACATTAACATCGTCTACAGTCTCTGTCGAGGTCAAGATTCAGACATTTACATCGTCTACAGTCTCTGTCGAGGTCAAGATTCAGACATTAACATCGTCTACAGTCTCTGTCGAGGTCAAGATTCAGACATAAACATCGTCTACAGTCTCTGTCGAGGTCAAGATTCAGACATTAACATCGTTTACAGTCTCTGTCGAGGTCAAGATTCAGACAGTAACATCGTCTACAGTCTCCGTCGAGGTCAGATTCAGACATAAACATCGTTTACAGTCTCTGTCGAGGTCAAGATTCAGACATTAACATCGTCTACAGTCTCCGTCGAGGTCAGGATTCAGACATAAACATCGTTTACAGTCTCTGTCGAGGTCAAGATTCAGACATTAACATCGTCTACAGTCTCTGTCGAGGTCAAGATTCAGACATTAACATCGTTTACAGTCTCTGTCGAGGTCATTGCCAGGACAGATCGTAGATTGGTCGGAATATCTGAGATTCTGAAAACATAATGCATCGGTAGGTCGTTTCACAGACAAT
This sequence comes from Haliotis rubra, assembly GCF_003918875.1. Classification (NCBI taxonomy): domain Eukaryota; kingdom Metazoa; phylum Mollusca; class Gastropoda; order Lepetellida; family Haliotidae; genus Haliotis; species Haliotis rubra. The sequence goes on along the minus strand of NW_025765048.1, from coordinate 1,719,385 downwards.
ACATCCCAGAAGGCTGTGTCCCCCGCCGTAATATTGATGAAATATTGCAAAAAACGCCGTAAAACGAAACTTACTCACTCACTCACTCACTCACTAGAAAGCTCATGCAAGTCTAGAATATGTGGCAAGTCTAGATTTCCACAGTTTCAGGAAATGAAGAAACTCTCTGAGTTCTTTTTCATTATTTTTTATGATTATTTTGCTATGAACATTTTTCTTTCTGTAAAATATGGTCATTTCAGAGACTAGATGTTAGTCAAACCGTTTCATTTCTATAAACAATTCCAAACTGGTGTGAGTTAACACATCCAGAAAGCAACACAACTCGGGTGTAGAGAACTATTTGAAATGGTATATTGACATGACTCTGAAATCCATACCTTCTCAACACATGTAACGTGATAGAACGCGAAGTGAACCGTTTACTGGTACTCTAAAAGACTCATTTTCACATTTCTATCAATGTTTAATTCAACACCGAGATGGTAGCTTCAAATGGAATTGTTGGATTGCTGGCTATGAATAAGTAAGGAAAAGTCATTAAATGTGATAGATATCTGGTTGAAGGGACACTAAGTTACCTGTAGACACGAGTCGTATATCCGTGAAGTCGTGTCTCCTCTACAGCTGTCCCAGTATCATGGGGTGACTTTACCGAGTCAATAATTCAGGGGAAGGGGAGTTTCACTTCGTCGTCTTTTACCAAGATAACAACTGGAGACATTATCAAGGTAGTGCTGTACTTGTGTGTGTCGGTTTATTACGATTTTATAGTAACGATGTCGAGAGGCTAGATGCATGCAGAAAGATGAGAATGTGCAAACTCAGCAATTGTCGCATTCTTGTCACACTGAAGCCACACTGTTTCATTGTCTCACACACTCACATTTTCATTGTCTCACACACTCACATTTTCATTATCTCACACGTTCATTTATATTGTCTCGCACACTAACATTTCCATTGTCTCACACTCTCACATTTATATTGTCTCAAACACATATTTATATTGTCTCAGACACTAACATTTATATTGTCTCAAACACTCACATTTATATTGTCTCACACACTCACATTTTTATTGTCTCACACACTAACATTTACATTGTCTCACACTCTCACCATTTCATTGTCTCACACTCTCACATTTTCATTGTCTCACATTCTCACATTTATATTGTCTCACACACTGACATTATCATTGTCTCACACTAACATTTTCACTGTCTCACACACTCATATTTACATTGTCTCACACTAACATATTCATTGTCTCACACAATCACATATTCATTGTCTCACACACATTTTCACATGTTCATTGTCTCACAATCACATTTTCATTGTCTTACACATTGTCTCACACACAAACATTTCCATTCTCACACTAACATAAGCATTGTCTCACACACTAAAATTTCCGTTGTTTCACACACTAACATTTTCATTGTCTCACACTCTTACATTTTCATTGTGTCAACCTCTCACATTTTCATTTATCTCACACATTTACATTTTCATTGTTACACACACACTCACATTATCTTTGTTTCACATGCACATATTAAGTGTCTCACACACTAACATATCATTGCCTCACACACATATTCACATTTTCATTGTCTCACAATCACATTTTCTTTGAATTACACGTTCACATTTTCATTGTCTCACACACAAACATATTCATTGTCTCACACACTCACATTTTCATTGTCTCACACACTCACATTTTCATTGTCTCACACACTAACATTTTCATTGTCTCACACTCTAACATTTTCATTTATCTCACACATTTACATTTTCATTGTCTCACACATTTACATTTTCAGTGTCTCACACACTAATAAATTCATTGCCTTACACACATTTTCTCATTTTCATTGTCTCATAATCACATTTCTATTCTCACACTAGCATTTTCATTGTTTCACACTCATGTTTTCATTTGTCTCACAGATTTACATTTTCATTGTCTCATACACAAACATTTCCATTCTCACGCTAACATTTTCATTGTCTCACACTCTCACATTTCCATTGTCTCACACTCATATTTTCATTTGTCTCACGCATTTACGTTTTCATTGTCACACACACTCTCATTTCTATTTTCTCACACAATCGCATAAACATTCGCTGTGTCGCAGATTCACACCACTATCTTTCGTATGTCGTTCACGCCAAAGCCGGACAAAAGTGTCTGCTCATTGGGTACGATCCCCACATTATAACGTTACTCCGCGAATCACTGCCAACTGAAGCTTCCAAGAAAAGCATGATACCCGCATCAAATTCATCAACCATCGTTTTCGGCAGAGACCATACATATCTGTTTTTTGGATTCCTTTTGTAGCGATCCTTCAAACAGGTTGTTTATTTCCAAAGTGTGGACATTAATGGAAGCCTATTTAATGTTACTTTTATGAACTAGACCCAAAAGATGAGGTAAATATCTCAAAGACTGCCACATCAGATTCACTCCGTCAAACACTGCACCGCCGCCTGTCGCCTGTCGACGTAGCTATGTATGGTGTATCGCACTTGCAATATACAACACTACATACGACACTATACTGTGCACTATACAACACTACATACGACACTATACTGTGCACTATACAACACTACATACGACACTATACTGTGCACTATACAACACTACACAGCCATTATCCACGTGTATAATGGAAGCGTGAAGTCGGGTCATCGGATCGTATGAGAGGGATTGTAAATACTGCCTACAGAAACCTCATCAGACAGAAGACTCGCGGCGGACAATATTATTCCATTGTTTGCACCAAGAACGAAACAATATCACGTTTCACCGTCGAAATTGTCTACTTATAGGTATTTTGGACACTGCTGTTGCTAGTGCATGAGAACATACAACAGCTGACAATCACAAGGACACCGACAAAAAGTTAATTAAAGTCAGTTAATTAATCAATGGTAAAGTAATCACTTCACTTAGGCGAAATTATGATTGTAATTAGAATCAGCCTGAGAATGTCTACAACTATTATACTTACAATTCTCATTTAATTTGTAATTGTTCGTATAAATGATTATCCCAACTGTTCAACGTCCGAGTGTACAATGACCAATATGTCCTGAGAAGACCTGGGTGGACACTCTCCCCTATGTGTGGTGGGGACTCACGGACCACAGACAGACATTAAACCTGTACATAACACAGTAACAGTTAAACAACTATGTATATCAGACTGTTATAACTCATAGGTGTGTGTCATTCTCACCTGTAGTTGGCAGAGTCCTGGACACCTTTATGTAAGCAGTCACACTAGGTACTCCGGTGTAGGGTGATATCACAGACACCGTGAGGAAATAGATGTGTAACGCTAGCACCAACTCTCTACGGCGCCCGTGACGTTCAAACGCCGTGTTACAACAACGATATATCCCCGAGCAATCGCGCTGCCCCTGTGTGCGAGCTCCTCACAACGACTGTGTGATCGTCAGTTTGTACTGCTGCTAAACCGAGGGAGCTTAGGGTAACCGTCTCCATTCACTGGCACTCATTCCACGGGTTATAAGGCTGGAGGCGCGTTCAGATGCGCTTTATTGACGCTCAACAGGGTACACACACGACCACTCTTGAATGGAAACCACGGCGGGTCTTCACTGTAAAGAGCTAGCGTTTAACACACGGTCTTCGCAACTGCGGAAATTGACAGTGTGATTTGTCAGTTTCGATATTCAGTTGACTGCTTACATGTGATTTCGTATGTCTTAAGACTCCCGTTGAAATTAACACCCTGTAAGTTGCCGGTACGTGTTGGGGGACATTTGAATACCGGCTGTTGACTCGAACGCACTGAAGTAAGTTGGAACGGAAATTTGCTGTGGGTTTACTTGTTGATGTAAAGCTATGTAAACCAGCCTTTGAATGTCTACAAGCACCACAGGGCCTAGTGTGTTGGGTGTACTGGTATGGTTCTGTTGGAACAATCAATGCGTTCCCCGAGATATGCCTACTATAGATTTGTCGGGTCCGAATCACGATTCAGACGAGTTCGTAATGTGGGATATCGGTGATTGCGAGGCCGCTTCAGTCTGGTTTGAGAATTTTACAGGGGATTTGAAAGTCATATTTCCTGCAGAAACATGTCCCTGCTGACAACAGGGAGACGGGATCGATCTCAAAATAACTAGTCCCATTAATTCATCTTGTGAGGAGATCAGTTGAGCTATTGTTACTGTCTGGCGTCAGACGGCTCGCCATTATCTTCTCATCTCCTTCGCATCTTCTCTGAAAACACTCGACCATTAAAACAGAAATTTCGCACTGATGATCCCACTAATGAAAAACACATTTAGGACATTCCTTGGCCTTTTGTACTAGCATCCACGTGCAGCATTGAAAGCATGACCATGTTGTGTGCCCGAACGTATACATCTACGTTTATGTATCATCTATGTTTGTATATCATCTATGTTTGGTTTCCCCGTTTGACACCCTGATCAAAGAGATGTATCAATATCACCTTCAAAAGTTACGTGATGCGCGAGGGAGAGAGAGAAAGAGGGAGAGAGAGAGACAGAGAAAGAAAGAGAGTGTGAGAGGGCAGAGGGAGAGAGAAAGAGGTGAGAGCAGGGGCGGATACAGCTTTTTGAGAAAGGGGTGCACACTTTTGAGAAAGGGTGGTGCACATTTCATTTTCACCCGTTTTCACGAGAGTTTCAATGGTATTTTAATAAAATTTCAGAGCTAAAGGTGATGGGTGTTTGTGCCCCTGCAACCCTTACATGGATCCGCCTTTGGAGAGAGAAGGGAGGAGAAAGAGAGAGAAAGGAGAAAGGGAGAGAGGGAGAAAGAAAAGAGAGTGGGAGAGAAAGAGAGAGAAATTATGATGATGATGATGATGATGATGATGATGATGATGATGATGATGATGATGATGAGCCTGTTTATATCCGATTCGTGTGAATTGCAGCGAGATAATGTGTAGTGCTAACACAACTATTTATGTGTATGATGTTTACACTGTCAGGGCGATATTGTCGCCTGGGGATGTTAATGGTAGATTTAGCGTGTAGACCATAGTCACTATATCCCCGTCCCCTGCTGGTAGATGGGACATGGCCCATATCGCCTACCGTTATACACCATCACTGGGACATATGCCAGGCTCTGTTAATCGGTGTGTATAATGTATAGTGCATGGTCGTCCATATTCCATATATCTGTCAAACATTGATGGGGAAAGTATATAGTGTCTCGATCGTATAGAATCTCCATAGGCTTCACATCATGGTGCGAATGTCTGTAAGTACAATAAGTACAATACAGAGTGCTGCTTAATGTATTTCATGTAATGTATATAATCCTGTCTGCCACCGTTGTACCAGGAACTCCTGTCAACAGATGTCCGAGACTTCAGTGTCATGTATCTCCCGGTTACCTGTGTTTTATAGAATGTAATGTTGCAGTCTGTCTCACAGTCCCTGATTTCCCATTCCGCACAGCCTGTTTCGTAATACACAGAGATATGGAGATTTCCTCAGGTTCTGATTCTCCCATCTCACCTGGGCTCCTGAACATATTCAGCGTCCAATCGTTAGTCTACTTTGTAGATCAAGAGTGTTCGGTGGTAACAGGCCTAAACAAACCTTTCTGGGCTCGATATCGTACTTCCTGTCAATATTTGCAATGATACATAATATCTTAATTCACCAATATCTTCGAAGACAGGGTCAAAGAAAACGTAAAGAATATTCACACTTTTGTGGGGCGTGGTGGGCGAGCTGTCTAAGGCGCCAGGCTTGTGATCCAGCGAGGTGGAGGTGCCGGAATCGAGCCCATCTGTGACCGGGTGTAAAGACTTGGAGTCAACTTTATGTGCAGACTCTTTCAGTGTAGTCACAACACCTAGTGTATAGTACACAACCCTGTGCACTCAAAAGAACCAACGAATCCGTTGGTATATGACCAGATGGTGGCCACATAAATACGTGCAAACAGCTAGTTGCGGTTACAGCAACGTGCGGTAAACTTGGACAAAGTGTCCCAGTCCACCCAGCTGTGAATGGGTACCTCGTTAGGATTGGAAAGCCGCAATAACTCGGTGCGCCTAGTGGCTGCAAGTGTTGTGTGCTCCCCAGGGAATTGAGACTGATAATAAAATGTGCCGTTGAGATTGTCATCCAATGAGGGGAAAAAATACCAGCACCTTGAGCATGCACTAGTGCGTGGATATGTGCGCTATATACACATGACTTCAGCTGAAGGGCAAGTTCACTAAGTCGGACGTTCTGTCCAGTTTTTGTACTATGGCGAGACAATAAATGGTTGCGATAGACCCTATATACTTAGCCACCAGTCACTGCCTGCTTGTATCAGTGATGTACATCTGATCAGGGATACTCTACAACATTAAGATACTCTCAGTCGAACCTCGTTGTGTCGAACTTAGATGTGCCGACATCGCCTTCCGGTTCCTGCCAGTTCCTTCAATACTTATCACCATTTACGTTCGGATCTCTCTAACTGGATAGGCCGATTTCCGGTTGCCCCGAAATTGCATCCCAAGTATCCAGATCGAGCATAAAACTCTAGGGATGGCTTGAACAGTTCAAAGGACAAAAATAACGTTCATTTGCGTTGTTTCTAGTGAGCACTGAACGACAACAGCACATCTAAAAATCCAATACGATATTAACTTTCTACACAGTTTTTATTGATGCTAATAAACATAACACACTCTCCACCGTCACTCATCTCAATGTCAAACTGAACAAACACAACATCACCCAAACATCACACACAATCAAACGGCTCGGTATACGTCCATCTTGGTATATAGAAATTGCCAGACATAGCAGTGAAATGGGGATTTATGTTAGTAATAAGTATGTTTCATATAAGTAATCAAAAATAACAAATGAAGTAGATTCGACACAATATCGCTAAGTGGATGGCGAACGATGAAGTGGAATCGGGAAAATCTACAGCCATGAGTATTTGCTGTGAAAATATTTCTTATTATCTGTTGCAGTCAATTTGAATAGTGTCGCTGCGCGGAGCTAGAAAACGGGTTCGTGATCAACCAACAGTTGTCGAGGAGCGCTGTTCCCATGCAGAGAAACTGTGTTATTATATATGTAATACAAGGTCGGGGGTTTCAGCTAGATATTGATTGGACGGACATGAACGCAGACCCTTGATGTGTATAAATCAGTATGTGAGGGTATTCCCACGCACGAAAACTGAAATATGAAATATGTATATATATGATAGACAAGCAACCACCTTAGCAGCCTGACTATACAGTGTGCTTGACGTAGGCAGCCCCCTACCGTGGTATTAATCTATACAAGGAGGCGTTTGGTGGGGAAGTAGTCCAGGATAGTTACAACAGAGACCATATGACAGATTATATGGTCTCTGGTTACAGGTTGTAGACACAGAACCCTGGATAACCGGGGATGGAGAGTAGATGACATCATTGTTTGAACAGAAAGGGTGGCCTACAGAAAGTACGTAAGACACAAATTTCTGTGTTATTGTATCTCGATGGCATTTAACTATGCTTACACTATCAACTACCGGTTTTTCTGGTCCAGACTTGAACACCGTACAGAGTGACGTCCTCGAATGCAAATTACAACAGTGGTTCATTCATTCTTCGGTGAAATATGAAAGGTCGATACTGTAAATCCTTACAATGTCTCTAACCAGGTTTTTGACCTCATGCTGTGGTATAAAGGCTTGTGATCCCATGCTGTGGTATAAACGCTTGTGACCCCATGCCCTGGTATAAAGGCTTGTGACCCCATGCCGTGGTTTAAACGCTTGTGACCCCATGCTCTGGTATAAAGGCTTGTAAACCCATGCCGTGGTATAAAGGCTTGTGACCTCATGCTGTGGTATAAAGGCTTGTGACCCCATGCCCTAGTATAAAGGCTTGTGACCTCATGCCCTGGTATAAAGGCTTGTGACCCCATGCCGTGGTATAAAGACTTGTGATCCCATGCCCTGGTATAAAGGCTTGTGACCCCATGCCCTGGTATAAAGGCTTGTGACCCCATGTTGTGGTATAAAGACTTGTGATCCCATGTTGTGGTTTAAACGCTTGTGACCCCATGCCCTGGTATAAAGGCTTGTAAACCCATGCCGTGGTATAAAGGCTTGTGACCTCATGCTGTGGTATAAAGGCTTGTGACCCCATGCCCTAGTATAAAGGCTTGTGACCTCATGCCCTGGTATAAAGGCTTGTGACCCCATGCCGTGGTATAAAGACTTGTGATCCCATGCTGTGGTATAAAGGCTTGTGACCCCATGCCCTGGTATAAAGGCTTGTGACCCCATGTTGTGGTATAAAGACTTGTGATCCCATGTTGTGGTTTAAACGCTTGTGACCCCATGCCGTGGTATAAAGGCTTGTAAACCCATGCCGTGGTATAAAGGCTTGTGACCTCATGCTGTGGTATAAAGGCTTGTGACCCCATGCACTGGTATAAAGGCTTGTGACCTCATGCCCTGGTATAAAGGTTTGTGACCCCATGCCGTGGTATAAAGACTTGTGATCCCATGCCCTGGTATAAAGGCTTGTGACCCCATGCCCTGGTATAAAGACTTGTGACCTCATGCCCTGGTATAAAGGCTTGTGACCCCATGTTGTGGTATAAAGACTTGTGATCCCATGTTGTGGTATAAAGGCTTGTGACCCCATGCCGTGGTTTAAACGCTTGTGACCCCATGCCCTGGTATAAAGGCTTGTGAACCCGTGCCGTGGTTTAAACGCTTGTGACCCCATGCCCTGGTATAAAGGCTTGTGAACCCGTGCCCTGGTATAAAGGCTTGTGACCCCATGCCCTAGTATAAAGGCTTGTGACCTCATGCCGTGGTTTAAACGCTTGTGACCCCATGCCCTGGTATAAAGGCTTGTGACCCCATGCCGTGGTTTAAACGCTTGTGACCCCATGCCCTGGTATAAAGGCTTGTGACCCATGCCCTGGTATAAAGGCTTGTGACCCCATGCCCTGGTATAAAGGCTTGTGACCCCATGCCCTGGTATAAAGGCTTGTGACCTCATGCCATGGTATAAAGGCTTGTGACCCCATGCCGTGGTATAAAGACTTGTGATCCCATGCTGTGGTATAAAGGCTTGTGATCCCATGCTGTGGTATAAATGCTTGTGATCCCATGCCGTGGTATAAAGACTTGTGATCCCATGTTGTGGTATAAAGGCTTGTGATCCCATGCCGTGGTATAAAGGCTTGTGATCCCATGCTATGGCATAACGACTTGTGATCCCATGCCGTGGTATAAAGACTTGTGATCCCATGCCGTGGTATAAAGGCTTGTGATCCCATGCCGTGGTATAAAGGCTTGTGATCCCATGCTGTGACATAACGACTTGTGATCCCTTGCCATGGTTTAAAGACTTGTGATCCCATGCCCTGGTATAAAGACAAAGTACAGATTTATCCCGGCGTAGTACTTCATCACTCACTCACTCACTCACTCCTTGTGGGCACTTGTCAGGTTGTTTCAAATTGAGCCCTCAATTACAATCCTGTTTGAAATCAAATTAGCAAGCAACTGCTTCAACATTGACAGACTCCCAAATTGATTACACGTGCAATATTGGCTATCACTGAGGTCAGTTGGTCAAGGGCTCTGGTCAACGACCAAACAAATCAAATATATTTCCCACCCCCACCGCCTTCCCCCAAGAAGGGGGAAGTGTTCTCGCGTGATTCTGCGAGAGGTACATGACGTCGAAAGAGTGTTTAATCCCACAATCCGTGTTTGGCAATGATGATTAGGCGACGAACAGTGCCCCAATCAAAGTGTGAACAGTCAGTGGTGTTTAGCTAGCTAATACACTCTCACATGGACTAGGCTCACACCCCAGCCAGTCGCTCCACGTAGCCTGTGCGTCAATGTTACAGAAACGATCAGTAGGTGAGATACGTTATTGACAAAAGGTGGCTACTGTAGCATGGGTTACCTAATGAAACCAATACCTTTGTTGCCAGTCATCAATAGAACGGCTTCAAAATCTTCATGATAGACAGGCCAAGGGACAAAACTATAACCTAATATTTTAATGTAAACATATGCAGACAGAAACTAATGATTATATATTCGGTCTTTCATCTAACAGAATATTAGGTTGGTAAGTGGAAGGGGGTTTCAGCCCAATTCTCCACGGAAACAAGGGGGCATACGTTCAGCGGACCTGATCGATACACGTTAATGGAGAAAATATTAACAATGTGAGTGTAGTTGCTGGTAATAAATAGGCGAACCGCTACAAAAGGAAACCTTGTTTGACGTAACTTTTTTAACCCCGAAGACGACATATATAGATTGTCTGACGTGACGTACTGTACCGAGCATGACATGACTGTCTGTACCCTGAAGGCGACATAAATTGTCTGACGTGACGTACTGTACAAAGCAAGACATAGACAGTCAGTACCCTGAAGATGACGGAGATTGTTTGAAGTGACGTTCTGTACGAAGAAAGTCACGCAAACTGACAGACGTGACGTTCTGTATCCCGAAGATGACGGAGATTGTCTGACGTGACGTGACGTACTGTACCGAGCAAGACATAGACTGTCTGTACCCTGAAGATGACGGAGATTGTTGGAAGTGACATTCAGTACCAGGAAAGTCACGCAAACTGACAGACGTGACGTTCTGTACCCCGAAGATGACGGAGATTGTCTGACGTGACGTGACGTACTGTACCGAACATGACATAGACTGTCTGTACCCTGAAGATGACGGAGATTGTCTGACGTGACGTGACGTACTGTACCGAACATGACACAGACTGTCTGTACCCTGAAGATGACAGAGATTGTCTGACGTGACGTGACGTACTGTACCGAACATGAAACAGACTGTCTGTACCCTGAAGATGACGGAGATTGTCTGACATGACGTGAGATACTGTACCGAACATGACATAGACTGTCTGTACCCTTAAGATGACAGAGATTGTCTGACGTGACGTGGTGTACTGTACCGAACATGACACAGACTGTCTGTACTCCGAAGATGACGGAGATTGTCTGACGTGACGTGACGTACTGTACCGAACATGACATAGACTGTCTGTACCCTGAAGATGACGGAGATTGTCTGACGTGACGTGACGTACTGTACCGAACATGACATAGACTGTCTGTACCCTTAAGATGACAGAGATTGTCTGACGTGACGTGACGTACAGTACCGAGCATGACATAGACTGTCTGTACCCTGAAGATGACGGAGATTGTTTGACGTGACGTTCTGTACCAAGAAAGTCACACAAACTGACAGACGTGACTTTCTGTACCAAGAAAGTCACACAAACTGACAGACGTGACGTTCTGTACCAAGAAAGTCACGCAAACTGACAGACGTGACGTTCTGTACCAAGAAAGTCACGCAAACTGACAGACGTGACGTTCTGTACCAAGAAGTCAAACAAACTGACAGACGTGACTTTCTGTACCCCGAAGATGGCGGACATCGTATGACGTAACATTCAACTCTCCGAAGTTGACATAGAATGTTTGACAGTTAGCGAATGGTGGAAACATTTCCTTTTCTATCTGATCTCGTTGTTCTGGCTTTTCTCCAAGTTCTACAAACCAAGAAGACATGATCCGGATATCCAGTGTCCACAGATACAACTGACCAGTCGGCAGATAAGAGGAGATAAAACGCCACATTTCCCCTCAAACTCCACCGGGAGAATTTACGAGGTACGACGGGTGTGGTTAGAAATGGATCCGTTTAAGGGATAATTACATTAACAAAATTCATCACAACGTCACTCAAAGTCACTACAAAAACGCAATTACTCCAACAAGGCAACCAGCGATAAGATGGCATTGCTGGTCCTCCATAATCGAAAACAGGTCACTGAGCTGAGTCAAACCTTCTTTGCACCTTGGTGATACGGCTATACCTTCTGCAGGTTTCTCCGTCCTTACAGGAACACCTACAGTGCTAAAACAATACTCTGTGAGACAACACAATACACTGTGAGACAACACAATACTCTGTGAGACAACACAATACTCTGTGAGACAACACAATACACTGTGAGACAACACAATATTATACACTGTGAGACAACACAATACTCTGTGAGACAACACAATACACTGTGAGACAACACAATACACTGTGAGACAACACAATACTCTGTGAGACAACACAATACACTGTGAGACAACACAATACTCTGTGAGACAACACAATACTCTGTGAGACAACACAATACACTGTGAGACAACACAATATTATACTCTGTGAGACAACACAATACTCTGTGAGACAACACAATACACTGTGAGACAACACAATACACTGTGAGACAACACAATACTCTGTGAGACAACACAATACTCTGTGAGACAACACAATACTCTGTGAGACAACACAATACTCTGTGAGACAACACAATACACTGTGAGACAACACAATACACTGTGAGACAACACAATACACTGTGAGACAACACATACACTGTGACACAACACAATACTCTGTGAGACAACACAATACTCTGTGAGACAACACAATACTCTGTGAGACAACACAATACACTGTGAGACAACACAATACTCTGTGAGACAACACAATACTCTGTGAGACAACACAATACACTGTGAGACAACACAATACTCTGTGAGACAACACAATACTCTGTGAGACAACACAATACTCTGTGAGACAACACAATACTCTGTGAGACAACACAATACACTGTGAGACAACACAATACTCTGTGAGACAACACAATACTCTGTGAGACAACACAATACACTGTGAGACAACACAATACACTGTGAGACAACACAATACTCTGTGAGACAACACAATACTCTGTGAGACAACACAATACTCTGTGAGACAACACAATACTCTGTGAGACAACACAATACTCTGTGAGACAACACAATACTCTGTGAGACAACACAATACACTGTGAGACAACACAATACTCTGTGAGACAACACAATACTCTGTGAGACAACACAATACACTGTGAGACAACACAATACACTGTGAGACAACACAATACTCTGTGAGACAACACAATACTCTGTGAGACAACACAATACACTGTGAGACAACACAATACTCTGTGAGACAACACAATACTCTGTGAGACAACACAATACTCTGTGAGACAACACAATACTCTGTGAGACAACACAATACTCTGTGAGACAACACAATACACTGTGAGACAACACAATACTCTGTGAGACAACACAATACTATATCAGGATGATATTGTTAGTTTGATTCCCAAGTGAACATCAGTCCGTAAAAGAAATCGTGTTAAACCAAAAATCAACAACAAAGAAATGTGAAATCATAAACAATTTCATTCTAAAATCACTAGGTATACTAACTTTCCACAGGATTTACAATCACAGCATAGCTAGGGTACTGTGAGGTATGTGATACACAGAGCTATATCCCTAAGTAGGATCTCAGGTAGACAGTTATAAGATATATAACTGAGGTAAGGAGAATCTGTATAATTCAATCTTCATATATTCATCAGGAAATTATCTGCAGGACTTACAGAGGGAGTAATGCTTAAAAGACAAGTTTACACGAAAATTAACCATTTTGTCTTGCACTTTTTCAGCATAAAAAGTGCTTATCAAGTAGTTTCATAGCCCAAACAGTACAAATATCATATGTAACTAATATATTTTTTTGCATTATATCTATTTATTTTTTGCACATTTACCGAGAGTTCTATCTCGACAATATACACACCATGGCTCATGGCACTTGCAATATGTCACACTCATTAGTCACGTGATGATGAATTGTGATCAGTGTTATGTGTGAAGCTAAGACACTGTATGTGCGTCACTTCTATAGTCCGTTTGACTTCATTTGAGACCGATGAATTGCTCACTAACACAAAATTTAATGAATGCAACAAAATCAAACTTTGCACAGTTACATGAAATCGACAGACCAACTCTGGTTATTTGTCTCATAATTTTGGGCACCCGAATCAAAAAGTTCTTTAGCAAACGATCATTATTTTGTTGTCACTTTTCGCTATTTTTAACGAGGGGGGACCACTTGCTGGTAGAACAGCCAGGTGTGTGTGAGTTGTACGTATGAAATTGAAATTTCACTGCACACGCTTGTTGATTACCTGGTTTATGAGACAAATCATCAGAGTTGGTCTGTCGATTTCATGTGACTGTGCAAAGTTTGATTTTGTTGCATTTATTAGATTTTGTGTTAGTGAGCAATTCATCGGTCTCAAATAAAGTCAAACGGACTATAAAGGATTTGCATAATCAATTTTAAGTTGGAGTACATTCCAAATGGATTTAAGTGACTTGAAGAAAACTTCCTAGGACTGGTAATAAGCCATAGCCTAATCCCCTGACGGCGACATTAAGCGACATGCAACCAACAATGTACATTCGGCCCTGCTTATCTTCCATACAAGACAGTTGTTCCTCAGAATAGTCCAGCAGCCATGTCAGGTGTAAAGAGATAGGCAGTTACAAGTTCGAGTTAGGCAGTCACCTGGGGAGTGTTAGGCAATCAGATGAAGCCAGGTTTCCACCCACAGGTATCTATCTCCTCCAACGTGCCCTGATAGGGATAGTGGAACGTTGATAAAACAGTCTGTCTCAGGTTTATAGCTTCAATAACCACGTACCTTATAATTAGCGTAGAGACACACGATACCGCTGAGAAAGATCTTCGTCTATTTGTTTCCTTCTCTCGTATAAAAGTACTGAGGATGACCTGTCTTCCTTCTCAGAGTAATAAAGTACTTCTACCCACATTGACAGTATGCAAAACCGAGTGAGTGAGTGAGTGAGTGGCTAAGTGCCGCTTCAATCATTACCGTAATTTCATCACATCGTGTCAGTGCAACCGAACGTGAGAGAACATCGCGAAGAGGTCTTAATAATTTACCACAAACACACCTTGAAATGGAACCCACTGGGATTCGAAGCGACGATGGTTTCTGAGTTGCGTCCCTTAGCGGCACCAGTATCCGATGATCGATGGCTGCCGGCACCATATCCGTACTTCCGAGAAACGCCAAAGTAAGACACGCCTACAAAGAATCACTTTGAGTTTTTCTTTCCGATTAAGTTCCCACGTGGTGATATAACTGTTAAAACCCAGCTCACTTCACGCCGACAGTCAGACAATGAGGCAACTCTCGCATCAACAGCCGAGCGAGTTCACCAAGTTAAGGGTAGATTAATCTCACTGCTATTATCTTCACGCAGTTACGTAACTAGACAGAACTCGGTCTCTTGGGTTATATAAAGCACTCTTAGAAGGGTTTTCAGTAATTGGACAGTTGACCTTTACAGGTTGTGTCCGTGCTGTGAAACAATCCCCCAAGTCAGGAGGTGGGCCAACTTGTGAAAGCCTATCTCCGTGTTAAATGCCAGGTTAGGTTTTTCGAAAATGAAATTTCGTCACAAATACGTAATCGGCCATTCAGAATGAATGGTGAAGTGTAAAATTAGTTGATGTACACAGCAAAGCCGGGTTTAGGATCTATTTTATAATAGAAATTATGGTTAAACGCATTTAAAATAACATCAAAACAACCAACAATGACTACAAATGCGTGTCGTCAAAGTGACTTGTTCAGTTTCCCCCTTGTGTTTCCCCCCTCCCCCTCCCGCAGCCGGGAAACCAGAGCATTAAGTCACGTGGTATGGGAGCAAACGCATATCATACTTTATTAACCCATAGGTATAAAAATATTGATAGAGGAGCAAAGGTGTGGGATTAAATTTGGTTAAGCGAAAAAAGACAACATTATTAGACTCACAGCCCCTCGGTGAACACACACAGGCGTCCACACGCTGCACACACTCGATTGACTCGGAGATGATTTACGTGAGGTAAAGTTCAGGTATGGAGGTATACGATGTGAGGACCAGTCTAGCGGCTCTTTCTTCACACGTTGGATAGGTGGCTTGTAGCAATAACCTGTCTAGCGGCTCTTTCTTCACTCGTGGGGAAGGTGGCTTGTAGCAATAACCAGTCTAGCGGCTTTTTCTTTACACTTGGGGTAGGTGGCTTGTAGCAATAACCAGTCTAGCGGCTCTTTCTTTACACGTGGGGTAGGTGGCTTGTGGCAATAACCAGTCTAGCGGCTCTTTCTTTACACGTGGGGTAGGTGGCTTGCGGCAATAACCTGTCTAGCGGCTCTCTCTTCACACGTGGGGTAGGTGGCTTGTGGCAATAACCTGTCTAGCGGCTCTCTCTTCACACGTGGGGTAGGTGGCTTGTAGCAA
The DNA here is from genome assembly GCF_003918875.1 of Haliotis rubra. Classification (NCBI taxonomy): domain Eukaryota; kingdom Metazoa; phylum Mollusca; class Gastropoda; order Lepetellida; family Haliotidae; genus Haliotis; species Haliotis rubra. The sequence continues at coordinate 1,703,080 of NW_025765048.1, read as the reverse complement.
TAACCTGTCTCAAGCGCACTGTTGAGAGGTAATATTACATAAAGGTTTTTTGTTCATGAAGAAAGGCCACCGTTCCATAAACTGTTATCTACATTCCGTTAATTTGGGAAATGACTGTAGATGTAATACATCTATACTATGTTGAGATAAATCCATGTTCAGATACTTTTTTGGATACTTGTTCCGTTGTAATTCATTGATTTCTAATCTGTGCTCCACAGTCAAGCAACTGTTTCGCGATCTCTTTTGTATTTCAAGTACACTTCCTCTCCTTCCTGAAACATGCCATCCCTGGTCTCACACGCACACACGCACACACGCACACACGCACCAAGTCTGGACGTGACTCCGGTGTTACACACTACCGCCCTTGTTTGATCTATCTAGGTTTCATTTCAAACACGCAACTTTGTATTGTACACTTGAGAAGACTCCATGTACAGTTGGCATTAACCTCCCCTCCACTACAAGGTGGAGTTAGTTATGGAGAGATGTCGTTTACAGTTCAACCAATATACAACAGAAGTGAACAAGCGTGACCAGTGCAAACAATTACCCGGCATTCTAACGACATAAATCAAGCCTGACCCCCCGAGACGTAACCACCGAGGCTAGAGCTTACCTACGAATTACCTACAAAAGTGAGCACGCGAAGTCACTTCTCACATTGTACAAATGGCGACCAGAAGATGGTGTTCGAGACACAGGTCACGGATGACTCGGGAGAGACAGCGACTAATAACAGCTCATCTGCAGGTCATAAAAGAGCATCTCCGAGAGAACGCCGTCATCGCAAGATGAACTTATTGATAGCTGACGACGTTATTATATGGTTTTACACCTGTCAAAGTCACAGTCATTAAGGGGGGACAGGTCACCCTTGTTCCCGGGATGTCGGGACGCTCACGTGCGAAGAATGGAAAGCGGGCCGACTTCAATTTGAGTTTTTAACATAGCGATCAGTCGTCACTGTAATGAGATATTTGGTGAGTATTTCAGGCATTGAACGAAATGATACCTATTGACAAGCTTTGCCCGGCAATCACGAAGGTGAACAGTCTATCGTATATGAGCATCACCAGCACGGTGTTGTTGTTTAAGGTGGACAGAACGGGAGAAGACTCACTTTATGATGATAACTTAGCAGGCAAATGCAAGTAAACAGCCATGTTTAACGAAGACTCAAAATGGAACAAACAAGAAACATGTTTTCGAGGGCGTTGTATTTGATGGGTATCAGGCAGGTGAAGATATGATGGTAGGCTATAGGGGAAGGACACATTGACACTTTGTGCTCGATTCCTTTTGTCTGTCTCGTCACCCCAGACAATGGCAAATAAATCTTATGACAAATTCACATGCATAGCTGTTTCGTGCCTAGGCTATATTTAGTGATGTTTGACAGGTACTCAATGAACGTCACGGTTGCAGCATCGATAATAATTAACATGTGGGACGGTTCCCTGGCTCGCCGTACGGCCCTGCAGATCCTGCTCGGTGTTGTATAGGGGCCTGGGTACAGCTGTATCCCATGTAGACTGTCACCGGGGGTTCAAATCCTAATTTCACCGAATTCATATGGGTTTCACCGGAATGTTAACCCGCACAACCTGTGTCACGACATGGATACTGCACTTTCAGGGCGTGAAACCCATCTCACTCACTCACTCCGCTCATACAGTTAATAACACTGACTACGAGCCTTTAAGGTTGTAGGAAGTGTAATCCATTCTGGTAAGCAAGGCAATGCACGTGGATGTAAAATCAACAAACTGGATAAATCTGAAATACAACAGAACCTGTAAACCTATTTCTGGTTCTACCCGCAAAAACTTTGTGGCTGTCTGACTCTGGAATATACCTCAGGAACACTGATCCGGGTTCTCTTTGGTGTTCAGTGTGCCACAAGGCCCCTATCCTCCCAGACATCTAACGCAGCAAGTTAATCTTCTCGTTATCTTCAAGAACCACCCTAAACTAAATAAGTCTGTTTGCGTTTATACTTTAAAACGTGCCAAACTCCATCCTCGGTTAAATTTTAGCTTTTGTAGGTCTGAGAATCGTCCAAGATAAATCTATTCCTTATATTATTACAGTAACTTAAAGCACTAAACCCCCCCACAGAGAACCTGAACTAGTGCAATAAATCACAGCTTACATCAACTATCCGCGGAGTGATACCATCTACCCCTCCATGTCACGTGCTAGGGTGTGATGAGGTTCATCAATGCGAGACGAGGAACTGTGGCACACATGATGAAAATAGCACGTGTTGCAAGTGCCACGAGTGACTCTTAAAATAGAATTAAATATTTGCAACTTTTTCTTGTAATCAGCTCGAGAATCTTTTGTATTCCCACAGGAACAGGAAGCCAGCTGAGTGGGTCCGTACATCCTGGTTTGCCTGACGCAAGCAGATGATGATAGCGATGCTCAACTCTGTACTGCCCAACACGATGCATTATATTATTTGTCTACTTTGTAAAGACCAAATAACTAAAAAAGGCATTAAAACACACACACAAAAACACGATAGGTTTGAGATAACATTAGCTTATCAACAGCAAGTTGTTTCATGGACAGCCTCATCCTACACGTGGACCATAGACCCTTGGAATCAGTGAATCCACCTACGACGTTACTTCATGGTACTTCATCAACTGGGATGTTCAGTCTACACGTGCTTGTTACTGTCCAAGAGCCTGCATAGCAAACTTTGCTTTAAAAACTACAAGCGGTATATACAAACGGACCCTTTGCGAAAAACGTCTGTGTTCAGTTCAACATAAGGCACAGTAAATAGTCGGTGGACGAATACATTCCCGCAGCTGATCTGATCGCGCTATGATGAGTGGGTTTTCTTTAACGCCATTTTGAAGAGTTTATCCGTTGTAGATATGTAACGGATAGCCTCACAGTGCCTGAACCACATTATTCCCCCACTGCCAAGCCCTATCTGCAGTGCTAAAGCCCTAAATAAAGCAAGTCTAGATTTCCTCAGGTTCTGAATCTCTGGTCTCCCTGGGGCTCCTTTTCAATATAAATGGGCTTATTTGTTGCTATCAAAATTATATATATTCAGAGACTAAGCGTTAGTCTATGTAAAGGAAAGAGAGTCGTGTAATAGATAACCTCAAGTTACAGTCACTTATCCCTCCTGTGTTAGCTTATCTCTTACTACAGATCCTACAGATTACAACGAAGAGACTCATTCACATTATAACGTCTCACCATGCGATATAAGCAATAACGTTTGTTTGTTGTATGTTTGTTTATTTGTAAACATAATATATACCACAGTGTATTGATCGGGAGACCTGCACACGATAGGACATCTTGATTCCTGGTCTGACATGACATTTATCAATAAACACAAACTTTCAACGTGGCAAGAACGAGAACAGCACAGGGAGTCTTCCTCTTGTCGCTCGCTCACCTGCACGAACCATAGCCTGTTTTACAGTCCCTGAACCATATTATTTTCCCAACTGCCCAGCCCTCCCTGCAATGCTAAAACCCTAAATGAAGCAAGTCTCGGATTCAGCAGGTTCTGAATCTCCTATCTCACTTGGGCTGCTTTTCAATTTAAATGGGGTTATGAGATACTATTAAATTTATATACATGTGTATTTTCCAAGACTAAGCGTTAGTCTCGAGGGGCCATTGCAACCTCTATAATACCGCAGCGGCAGCTCTTCGTCGCACAGGTTTACAAACGCTATATAACGGTCCAGCGGTTCAGACTCGATGATAACCAGAGATTGGGAATCCTGTTTAACCATTGAGAGTGAGTGAGTGAGTGAGTGAGTGAGTGAGTGAGTGTGGTATAATGCCCTCCAGGTCCTCGTCCCACAAGCAGCCATGGTGCTACGACGATCGCAACCCAAACAGTGTACGGCTGAAAGCACGGCTGACACAGTAGTACTTTCACCACCAGAATCTACTGTGACGTCATCACATTGTGTCAGTCGGGAAAGCATGAACCTTGTTAAGTACCAGTTAACACTACAATTAACACTTGTATGGGTCACCAATGGTCCAGATTAACGAGGTTCCAGTGTAAACAACACTGAGATGCCCAACCTGACGTATCCATCCACCTGAGGTAGCAGACGCTCTCACTCCGGGCAATCAAACAACCTGACGTATGTAGACGCTCTCACTCCGGGCAATCACACAACCTGACGTATGTAGACACTCTCACTCCGGGCAATCACACAACCTGACGTATGTAGACACTCTCACTCCGGGCAATCACACAACCTGACGTATGTAGACACTCTCACTCCGGGCAATCACACAACCTGACGTATGTAGACGCTCTCACTCCGGGCAATCACACAACCTGACGTATGTAGACGCTCTCACTCCGGGCAATCACACAACCTGACGTATGTAGACGCTCTCACTCCGGGCAATCACACAACCTGACGTATGTAGACACTCTCACTCCGGGCAATCACACAACCTGACGTATGTAGACACTCTCACTCCGGGCAATCGCACAACCTGACGTATCCAACCACCTGACGTATGCAGGCACTCTGGACAATCACACGTGAAACAGTTGTATGCACAGACATCTTCAGACTTTGTTTCCACGTCACAGCGTGCGTAACAGGACCATCTTCCATCTTCCACGACTAACCCGACATAACTGACTCCCGTCTGTTTCTATGACGACCAGTTCCAACTATTATTTAGCTTTCTGAAAACAGAGTGATCAAAGGTGTCTGTGGAACGATTCTGTTGATAAGATGGCGTTGTTATAGCCGACGGTAGCAATAACAAACAGCACACCAGTACATGTAATGACGGCAGACACAGCTGGAGCCCAGCCAGGCTGTCACGTGACCATACTGGTTGAAAGTAAGGTCAAGGTTGTTCGGGAAGCCCAAGGTCAGGGTCGCTGTGACACGAATGTAGTTGACGTCAGTCGCGGTGTAAAAAATGACGTCGTTGAAAATAGGTCTCGTGTCTGTTTCTGACGCAGCGTACAGAAATAGGTTGCTTTCGTCAGCTACTTTTAACTTCGATTGCTGTTTGGGACTTGTGGAAGGCTTTGAAAACGGATCACGTTTACAGTGTTAGGTAGCAGCTGGACTGGTTTAATGACTGGTAATAATGAAACATACACAACTCTTCTGAAATAGATAAACTGCCTGAACGTTTCAATTTATATATTTACCCCTGCCTTTCATTATGAAACACGGAGACAGTAGATAACATAGAAGTTACACCGTTCGCAGGTAACACCATGCCCCAGTTACATTAGGAGAAGCCTTTTTCTGGCGTCTCCTGTCCTTAAATTCCTGGATTCTTGCTAACGGAGTGATATCACAGTCATAATAACGTTTCATCGTGTTAATTGTTGCCCTGAACCATGGGCCCGGGTGTTAGTATCGTCAGCACATGGTCATGGTATGTGTAGTGAACCCGACCAAGATTCGTGTGGGGACCAGACACGCCCAGACACGCCCAGACACGCCCAGACACGCCCACTTTTAACTCTATCACAGTTAGCTGATCTACCCACTAGGTTGGAATGCAAATTTTGAAAATGTAGGTTTCATTTAGAATACACTCCTCCGTCGTTCGGTTAAAAAAGGAAAACGCTAGTTAAGGTAAATCAACCACACGCTTTCCCCATGAACTACAAGTGTGCACACACACGTGCATGACGCTACAATAACCAAAACCCACAATGAAATACATGAATCTGTTAATTCTCTGGCATTTGTGACCGCTACCAAGGAGTGAAATATAACAATATCCCAGGTAGCCGGCAATCGTTTGATGTAATCCTGTGGCATTCTCACGTGCAGGTGTAAAACGAATCCCACGTGTTGTGAGATCTCGCGAGCGTTGGGAGGCCCGACTTTCCCACGTGTTGTGATGTTCCTGTGCTCTCTGTTATCTTACCAAGACGTGCAAACACTGCTACTTCACGGGGCTAATTTCAGAGATAACTGGTAATATACGGTTTTGTTGATGACGCAGGTGAAATCAGATACACCTGTCAAAAAGTCAATGTTGTTTACTAGAGTAAACATTCAGCATAAAAATATTGTTTGTCTTGTTTTTTTCCTCCGCACGTGTGTTGCATGCTGCAGTGACCGTGCCTTTGTGACCTGGTTCCCAGTTCAGCAAGATCAACGTTCCTATAGGACTACGCGTATCTGAAAGTATCTACCACCAATATTTACATGTATGATATTTACAAAAGTGCACCCAAATTGTAGGTGAAGGTAAAAATATAATGGGTCTTGTCAAATTGTCCTACAAAGCGGCTCCCAGCTGTCCAGGTCAACGGAATTCGCTGTGCAGGGTTGCGTCCCTTGGGCGTGGCAGGAACCTACGTCACGGGTTCAGATTCAAGATTGGCCCTGATTTTGCTGTCAGGTTTGTCAGCAGTGCTCGTGGGTGTGGTACACCGGCGTGGTACACGTCTGAGACATGTCTCATGTCGTTTCTCCCCGTGCTGTGACAGCAATATTGGTCTTGCAGTACGAGCATTGGTGGACTAGCTCAGTCGTCGCCTCTATCTTCTGAGTTCCCTGATAGTCTGTCATACAGACCCTGAAGCAAACATATCCAAGAAAGCCCACGCAAGTCTAGAAAATGTTGCAAATCTAGATTTCCACAGCTTCAGGAAATGAAGAAAGTCTAGGGCTTCTTTTCATTTTCTTTTCTTTTCTTTTACTATGAACATTTTTCTGTAAAATATGTTCATTTCAGAGACTAGTTGTGAGTCTAGTCTCCTGACCGTGCAAGGATACGCTGCTCATCGGTAAGAGTCCTCGGTATCAACCAATTGTCATCTTTGACGTGTTCGCCAACGCCCATAACTGGATAATGTATGTGAGTGAGTGAGTGATTGAGTGTGTGAGTCGGGTTTTATGCCGTCTTTAGCAATATTCCAGCAATATCACGGCAGGGGACACCAGAAAATGGCTTCACACATTGTACCCATGTGGGGAATCGAACCCAGGTCTTCGGCGTGACTAGCGAACGCTTAAACCAATGGGCTACCCCACGTACATGCAGTGGATGGTCAGTCTTGGCAACACCCTTTTAAATGATCTCACCTTTGTCTTTTTCATTCTGAATACGTTTTGGTAACATTAACGGGGACATGCTGTTCTGGTATGATAGACGTTCTGTCATTGGAACCAACACTCCAGCACTCACTATCTTTAGTCGCTATGATGCTGACATCCATCCCTCTGTGGGTGGGCAGTATTAACCGCCCAAAACCTGGCTTGTAGTGGACTTTTGTCGACATAAAGACAACATTCGCCTGTACAAGAGACATTGTCACGTCAACGAGCAATGGATCCGCCATCTTGTGATGCTACAGTCAGTTAATGTAACGTCGGTGAAGGTCGCACGTGGCCAGCACATGGCCAAGATGAATGGACGCCAACAGCGCCTACCCACGTTTCACTGACTGCCTTTCATAGCGGAACCCAGCCAGGGTAATTTGTCGTAAGTTTATCTCCCTTTGGGAACCTTCTGTGTGGGATGAAGCATTGTGTTACACAAACTACGTGTGATTCAAGGTTAAACTGGCATTACTGCTGCTGAAGGGGTCGTTGTCGGCACAGGTACTACAGATATGTACCCCAGGTACGTTTCTGTTTACAGACATGTACCCTTAACGAAGTCAAACTACAGAAACGTACCCGGTACCCTAAACGACGGACAAGTCCAAATTCCGCAACCCAATACCAAACCGTATGTATAGTTATCCCCGTTAAGCTGATTGCGAGTGGTGTACGTTGTGCACCGTGACATATTCGTTACTGTGTATGCTCTTATATAACGCAATCAAATGCATCTAACACAACAGCATGACAGTTTCGATCAAGAAAACGGCACAATGCAGAATGGAATCGTCCTAGGGTACGTTTCTGTATTCTGATTTTGTTTAGGGTATATGTCTGCCTACAGAAACGTACCTGGGGTACATATCTGTAGTACCTGTGCCGACAACGACCCATTAAGCATTACTGCTGGTATACCCGGCCACATAGTGGTTGTGGTGGTAGTAGTGCTGAAGGTGTCGCTGTCGGCACAGGTACTACAGATATGTACCCCAGGTACGTATCTGTACACAGATATGTATCCTAAACAAAGAGAATATAGTTACTGTCCAGATTAAGGGGGGAGGGGGGTGTCAGGTTAAAGCGAGAGCTGTGGCACACAGATGTCTTCATGTTCATGGCCATGTGATTGACAATCTGAGTCGAGTCTCTAGCGGCAGGGGCTAGAGTGTCCATTAATTACCATGATTTCAAGGTTGAACCAACTAGACACACAGACAGTGATGCAATAAGCAGCGCCTGTCAAGCGATTGGAACTTATACTTCGTCCTGTACACGTCCTGTATCCAGTTCCCGGGGAGACGGTGTGGCAAATTAGTTTGTCACAGGAAGCCCTTATCACAATCCCATCACCGTTACAGTTTCAGATAATTTGTCGGTGATCAAGTAATTCAACAGACAAATTACCGAGGACCCAGCGGATCTGATCATGGGGCTGGTGTTTAGATGGGTTGATATCGTCCACTGAATCACTTTCACTTTGGATCATTTGTACTGAGAGGCTGTGCTCCAGACGGTGATCATCTGCCTCATCTGAGGCACTTAACATTCAGTTAGTCTTAGAGGTATCAGTGTCTTCTGTTGGGGTAGTTTGTGGGAATGACCGCATTGACCACTGTTGTCATCATCATCATCATCATCACCACCACCACCACCACCACCATCATCATCATCATCATCATAATTACTTGGCGGCAGCAACATTATCACCACCATATTTATTGAGCATACTATGACAGCCAATGTTTATTTAGCTCACAAGCACACCCTCACACTACCCATGGTGGGTAACTCTGTCTTGCCCATATATAATCAAGGGAGACCATATTTGTGTGTTTTATTGTGTCGCGTTGACTTACCGCACCACGTGGCCTCGATTTTCGCGCATTGTGTCTGCGTGAAATCTTTCATTTCGTCTTGGTCACAGGAATACTTCGGTATGGAGAGCGACACTGATGGGGATGGGGATGATAATATTCATTCTACCTCATTTGAGGAAACCTCGACAGATGCTGAATTTGCAGAGAAATACGTGTCAATGATTTCCAAACGTTTGAAACGAAAACATGAGGATGACCGAGTTGTAAATGATACGACTTCGTCATTACCTATCAAATTTGTTGTCATTCTTACTTCTGTTGACCCAAGATTACGTTTGACAAACTTGAGTCCAATTGCTTTGGCTCGGGATATCCATAAAAACAGTGGCGATGTGGAGTATATGAAAAAACTGAAAAAGGGAGATTTAGTGATACACTGCTGGTCTGCTGAGCAACTTAACCTTGCACTGAATGTAGCGTGTGTTTGTGACGTTCGTGTCAAGAGTTCTGTCCCAAAGAGTCTTAGTGAATCTAAGGGAGTTATTTACAATGTTGACACAGATGTAAATGAGGATGAGATAGTTGCACAATCAACAGTCAAAAGGTTAAAAGTGCCCAAAGACTTTTGCGTGGAAAAGAAAATACTTACTACTTCGATTCGTCTTACTTTATCAACCCCACATTTGCCTGAACGTGTTAGGATGTATTATCAGTCCTTTCGTGTACGTCTGTATATCCCACCAGCTGTCAGATGCTACAATTACCAGACGTTTGGCCATGTTTCAACCCGATGTAACAGTAAAAAGCCTGTATGTCCCAGGTGCAGTGGTGAGCACAAAGTAGAAAATTGTTCGGAAAAAGTATCGAAGTGTTGCAATTGTGGTGGTAGCCACAGTGCTTTCCTACAAGGGATGTGAGAAATACAAGGAGGCAGTATCTGTGCAAAGGGTACGAGTAGAGAGTAAACTATCTTATGCTGAAGCAACTCGTATAGTCAAGTCCACTCTAACTCCATCTTATGCAGCTACTGTAACCGCCGCTCAGAAATCACGATCTGTGTCGGTACAAGCCTCGCAATCAACAGTTGGAACCCGTCCTGTTCCTCTTGCAGCTACATCTGGTTCTAACCCTACCTGTATTTGTAAATGTGAGTCACGCGAGTCAAATTTAAGCCAGAGTGTATCAAATCCAAATGCTACAGCTCAAGTCAGCTCTCCACAGGTAGCCAATCCATTTCTTAGTACTTCTCCTTAAACCAGTTTAGCTTTCTTGTTTGAGGTGATTTCAGGATGCTTTAATGCAACAGCCAAAGAGGAACAGATTAATCGTCTTGTGTTGACGGCAAAAATACATCATCACATCGATGTTCCTAGTGATCTGTTGAGTGAGGTACATCAGAGACCATATTCCGGTATATGGTCTCTGGGTACATGTTGAGATGAATGTTGCATAAAGCTTTAGTTTTCCTGACCATAATGCAATGGAATGCCCAAAGTCATGTTGCACATGGGGATAATTTAAAGCATTTTCTATCAAATAGGTCACCACTGCCCGGACATTATTTGTGTACAGGAAACTTTTCTTTGGCCAGAGAGTCATTTTAGAATTAATGGCTATTTTGGTCTGCGTCAGGACAGACTAACCAGCAATCCGAATACTAAAAATCCTCGGAGAGGTGGTTGTGCTATATATATTCAGACTGATTTGTGGTATCAGGTTCAAGAATTACCAAATACAGTGTATGAGACTAACGCAGTAAAAATTCATTATGAGGAAGATAAAGCCATTACTATTGTTAATATTTATAATACAGGTAAGCCAAACGTAGATGAATATCTGAAATTAATTGATCCCAATGGAGGCCCATATTTTATATGTGGGGACTTTAACAGCCATAATATGTTTTGGGGAAGCAACAAGACGGATTATAATGGTCAGATTGTTGAACAATTTTTAGATGAAGCAGATCTTGTCCTTTTAAACGATGGTAAAATGACCCGCATGGATCTTGGCTCATGGACTTTTTCTCCTTTAGATCTATCAATGATATCATCACACATAGCCAGTAAGTGTAACTGGGATGTATTTCAGGAAGATGCGTTAGGTAGTGACCATTTTCCTGTTTTTACTGAAATTCAGGTTCGACCATATCGTGATTCTTGTGATAATGTCCCCTCGACGGAAATTCAAGAAGGCTAATTGGGCACTTTTTTTCTATGTGCTGAACACATCACATCCGATCTTATAAATGGTGATGTTAATATGTCTAATGAAAATATCACAACACAACTGACAAGAATTGCAGAAGAGTCCATTGGAAAATCGTCTGTTAAGAAAGCGGCATTCTCGCCAAAGTCCTGGTGGAATGACAGCTGTGAAAAAGCCAATATCGCAAGGAAAAAGGCATATAATAAGGTTCGCCACTCGTCATTGCCATGTGATTTGGCTGATTTTCGTAAGAAACGAGCTACGTTCAAACGTATTGTACGGAGTATATATTTATAATATTAATAGTATCTGGTCCAAGGTGAAAACGATCGGTGGAAATAATATTCGTTCACCTATACCGGTAATTGGAGAAGCTGGAGAACTCATATTAAACAGCCAGAAAGTAAATGCTCTTGTTAAACAATTTAAATCTGTTAGCAGTTCTGAAAATTATTGTCATGAATTCAGAGAATATAAACAAGTCTTTGAAACAAACTTTATGCCTGAAATGTCTTCTGCCATAGCTTGGAAATCAATACAGCTATCACTCATGATGAAATTAAGGCAGCCATATCAAGAACACATAGTTCGGCATCAGGTGCCGATGAGTTGTGCTATGAAATGTTTAAGCATATGCCAGATTCTTCTCTAGCTGTTATTCGGGAACTGTTGAACTTAAGTTGGTGTTCTGGATCCTTGCCTAGGGCATGGAGACATGCAAATAATAGTTCCAGTGCCCCAACCAGGAAAAGATCCCTCGCTTCCTGCATCATATAGACCGATTGCTCTCACTTCTAATTTATGTAAAATAATGGAGAGAATAGTTACTAATCGCCTGAACTATTATCTTGAACGAGATGAGTTTCTTACCCACATCCAGTGAAGATTCAGAAAGGGGCGTTCATGTATAGATCAGCATGTTCGTCTGGAAACTGAAGCACAGAAAGCTTTATGCAACCAGGAATACATGTTGTGTGTATTCCGTGATACCGAAAAGGCTTATGACATGATTTGGAGAAATGGTTTGCTTTTTAAATTGTGGAAACCTGGAATTAGAGGCAACATGTTCAAGTGGATATGGTCATTTTTGTCCGAAAGAACCATTCAAGTTCGCATATCTCAAGAACTGTCAGGCGTGCATATGATTGAAAAGTGTACCCCACAAGGAAGTGTAAAAAGTCCAGTTTTATTTAATATTATGATCAATGACATTTTCGAGGACCTGCCTCTAAACATAAATGCAGCACAGTTTGCTGATGACGGATCGTTTTGGAAACCCTTTGGTAATTTTCCGTTTGTCATAGAATCTATACAAAACTGCTTAAGTAAAGTCAGTACATGGTGTTCAAAATGGGGGTTTAAGATTTCAAACTCAAAATCAGTGGCAATGATGATCACAAGACGTAAGTTCCCTCATGATATAAATCTAACTCTTGGACACCATAAACTGTGGAAATGGTGTCAGTGTTCAAATTTCTTGGTGTGTATGTTGATCAAAGATTAACATGGTCTCATCACATCACACATTTGTATAACACATGTAACAAGATGATCAATCTATTAAAGTTTATTTCGAAAACAAAGTGGGGTGCTGATAAGTCAACTATGTTATTGCTGTACAAGGCCCTTATCTTGTCCAGACTTGACTATGGTTGTCAGGTGTATATGTCGGCGGCTAAATGTCATCTTAATAAGCTTGATAGAATTCAGTCTAAAGGTTTGAGAATATGCACTGGGGCCTATTGTACAACTCCAACCTCAGCGCTTCAAGTTGAGTGTTCAGAAATGCCCCTTCACCTTCGAAGACAAAAGGTATCTTTGAAATATTTTAAAAAATGAAAACCAAGAACAAACACCATGCAGTCACTGAGATTGTAAATGACTGTGTGGAATATGTCATGTGTGACTGGATCAGTGGCAAATTACCCTTTGGCTTGAATATACAGAGATTAGCTGATCAACATGGTATTTACAACTGTAACCCAGTTGATCCTTCTGCTCCGCCTGTCACACCTCCGTGACTTCTGCTGAAGCCTGGATTGAATTCTGAACTCAGTTTAATCGTGAATAAGAGAATGGACCAAAACATAATAAAAGTGATAACTCAAGACTTTCTGTCTGAAAATTAATCTATTTTCACACATAAATTTATATACACTGATGCATCGAAAGAACCATCCAATGATGGGACTTTTTGGATACCCAATTTATCGATCGCTAAGGTGTTCAGATTCCCTGATTATCTTTCTGTTTTTGCAGCTGAACTTTCATCCATTTTGCAATCATTGAGATGGGTAGATGAACATGACCATGAAGCAATTATTTTTACAGATTCCATGGCAGCAATCAAAGCTATAGACGCTGGTGCAAATGGATCTAGAGATGACATTGTTCATGAGATATTGAATTTGGATACATCTTTAAACATGAAGTACATTGCATGCGACATTGTGTGGGTCCCAGCACATGTTGGAATACATGGGAATGAGATTGCAGATAATTTGGCCAAATCCGGGTTTAAGATTCCTGAAGTTGATTTATTTAAATTTCAACCAATCCCTAAAGATTATGAAAATGTTTTATCGAAATCTGTTACAAGGAGTTGGCAACAGTTGTGGGATACAGGTACTACCGGCCGACATATGTACAAACTTAGACCATCACTAAAATCTGGTCATAAAATTCGTCGTCGTAAAAGGCGTGATGAGGTCATTCTGTCACGTCTAAGACTTGGACACTGTGGACTAAATGCTTACTGGAGTATTATAGATAAGACGGTCTCTTCTAAATGTGGCCATTGCAATTTGGATACGCCTGAAAACATCGAACATTATCTAATTACATGCCCTGGGCATAACAACATAAGACATAATCTCAGAAGTGCTGTACTTGAGGTTGATGCTGTATTTTCATTAGAAACAGTTTTGGGCCCCAATATCATGTATGGGTCTGTGCAACGGACAGTTTTAGATTTTGTCTCGTCATCTGGAAAATATGATGTAATCTAGACAGGCTCTCGAATGGCTTAGACAGATTTAGTTCTGTGGTTTTAAATCATTTTAACACTCTGTCATCTGAACCTACTGCTTTTTTTTAATGAATGAGTATGTCATGTTTCAGAAATGGAAGTGATTACTTAAGGTTTTTAATCCGTAACACAAAGCAGAGGTTATTCGACATACGTATACATCTATACAAATTAATATTAATAGTGTTGTCGTTTCTTTTATCTTAACTAAACGATTCCTTTTGGCGATGAAATTACCTTTGATAATTATTATTGTTTATTAAATCAATTCAATGTGTTGGGCGCAAATAGGCCTCTTATTGGCCCACGTCGCCCTAAAACTATAAAACCAACCAACTATATAAGCAAGGGGAGTAACACCGCATGTAATCAGGAAATGCCCGGCTGATGTTTCACCCTCCAGTTGTACAATAAGCCCTCCGTGTCTCCCTGGACTCACTGATGGTGTTTTAATAGATACTCTTTTGATAAATGACCCACACATCATCATCAGATTCAAGACCAGTGGAGTATGTTTTCACCTACTAACCCGAAGACGACAACCTGACTAGCTACTAATCCATGTCGGAAACTATTCATCCATAAGCTCTTCTAAAACTGGGAGACACGTTCTTTCGAAAGGATGTTTATTTCCAGTTGTTTTGTTTTCTCAGCGGCCTAGTTGAAATATTCGATCCCAATAGAATCCAACCATGCATCGTTAGACACTTGATATGTATAAATCTGTAACCTGGAAGAGGGTGTGTGCGTGTGTAGAAATAATAAAATAATAGCAGTGAACGTGTTACTGTATATTGCATGTCCCTCCCACATCGTGATGTCAGAAGGAGGACCGCCTCCGTGGTGTAGTGGTAAGAGCGTCCGCCCGGAGAGCGGAAGGTCGCGGGTTCGATCCCCGACCGCGTCATACCAAAAGACGTTAAAATATGGTACTTGTTGGTCCCTGCCTGGCGCTCGGCATTAATGGACTGGTCGGCTCGGAGTCAGTATAATATGTCTGAGTGGGGTATTCATGCTTCACTGCGGCATGGTATCTCATTTTTCGGCTAGCACTATAAAACCAGCTTAAGTCTGTGCTGGTACAATCAGCCGCACATACACATACACACGCATTCACGTCGTCATATGAGCGAAATATTATCAAGCACGACTTTAAACCCAATTTCACCTCACCTCACGTCAGAAGGAACCGTGCTGTTTCAGACTATCGATCACATGGTCGCCAGATCAGTACTCTGCTATCTACTCAACATCCACCTATAGTTGTTATAGCTTACACTGACACAATCATTATAGTGAAGACCGGGTGAAACACCACTTAATGTGTACAGCAGTACAAAACAGATCGATTATTAGATCCACCCAACATGGGCGCATACTGGTCCAAGTACTCGGAGCCCACCCGGGGAACGGAGAGACGAAAAACCCACTCACGCGTGGATAGCTTGTCAGATATATTCAGAAACATGTAATGTGTTGAAAGGAAAATTAACAGCTTGCATCCACCCAAACCTTTGTCCTGGCGTGGAATGTCCGATATCGCTGCTAATGACATCAATTAGGCTGTACATTGTCACAAGAATATGATTAGTAAAACACATTTAACTTGTAAGAGACGCTAGTCGGTCCATAAACCCTTTGTCCAGAAAGCACAGCAGATAGATTTTTCTGACACGCCCGACCGGTCCCAGTAAGTGTATCTCCGTTAGTCGATATTGGCCTGATGGTGGCCATTAGAGATGGGGGACAAAGATGGTAGTCCTCAGTTCTGAAGCGACTTCGTAGTTAGTTGTTCGCTTGTTTGTTTAACCGGACCAGACAATCCAGTGATCAACGGCATAAACATCGATCTGCGCAACTGGGACATGCATCATGATCTACCATTTACCAAGTCAAAGTCAGCGAGCCTGACACCTGATGCTGTTTGCACCCCATCCCACACCAGTTATGTTAGGGGTCAACGGGTCCGTACGTTCAAATGCCTCCAACCCTACTTGCTGTACCCTCCCAGCACCCCATCCCACCCGGAAACGTTTGCATACCCTCCCAACAACCCGGAAACGTGGTCCGACACTTGTCCGTGACGGCTGGAATGACCAGTGCGGCAACTGTCATGTCGGCTATGGTCAGCTGTATCTGGAGGTAACTGACCGCAGCGTCTGTCTGCCTGAAGAGACCCCCGTGGTTCAAGTCGGCGCGGGATGACTGAGCAGATATGCGGAAACACGGGGAGGCAGTTATGGACAGACAGGTTTTGGAGTCGTTATGCGGGGAATTACAGACACTTCAGAACTTCTCGTCATTCGACGAGGCCAGTCCAAGAAATTCCGACAGATGTTGGAGAATATCAGCCGTTGAAATTCTGGTAGACTTGCACAAGTCTCTAAGGTAATAATTAATGGTTTAAATGAATTTTTTTGTAAAAAATAAATAACAGACTGGCGTCCTTAGACTTGGCTCTGTTAAAGGATAGAATTACTGTACATCATAGGGCTTAGCATTCAGTACAGCTTTGGAGCAAGGCCAATATTCTATGTTCATATCCTGGTATCACATTCTGGGTTCATATTTAAGGCGTTTCATCAACGTTGAAAAAAGCACTTTCTACTGACTTCATGGAGAGGATCTGCAGACCAGTGACTATCATAGTACTAAACACGATCCCTTTGTATGGAGTCTTACAAAGACGAAGACACTGATTATCCGAAGGTTACATGAAAGTGATACACCGTAAAACAGAAAGACTCGCAGTATACGGCCAGAGGTATATCGTCAATTGCAGCGAACAGGTCGTGATAGAATACACGCTTCATAACTCAGCGGTCAAATGACTGTTTCTTGTTATGCTATATTCAGATAAGCCACATTCGCCAGTATTAGAACACCCAACT
Source organism: Haliotis rubra (assembly GCF_003918875.1). NCBI lineage: Eukaryota > Metazoa > Mollusca > Gastropoda > Lepetellida > Haliotidae > Haliotis > Haliotis rubra. The sequence goes on along the minus strand of NW_025765048.1, from coordinate 1,686,027 downwards.
CACAACGCCCACGAAACTGATCATATATAATGTCATCATATATATGTGAACGGATCCCATCTCGGCGCATTAAGGGAGCGGAGTACAGTAAGATAGCAGTGATTTTACGACCGCTTCAAAACTACTACTCTTCTATGGCCGTAGCCACATCGGCTCAGTAAGTATGTGATTATTCAGGAAATACACATTCATGTCTTTTGATATTCAAATCTTTAACTTCAATATATTCAGGTACCTCCTTCATATGTTTAGATGTGTAAAGTATCCAATTTCAGGCCTCAATTTGTAATAACAGGCTTTCTTAGCGTTGTCATAGATCAGAGGTCCATAACGTGAGTCAACTGAACAGTAACCCTCGCCCTACCACACCTGTAGTTTGAGTCTCTGCAGACCCAGATCCATCCTGACACAGTTACAGCTCTGCGTGTTGGTCATGTCACACACGCACAGGCACACGCACACGCACAGGCACACGCTCTCAAGACATGGTTTCATCATATCGTGTTCCTGACGCGACCCAAGGATAATTTACTCACTCACTCATGGGGGTACATGAAAATTCACATAGTCTGTTAAATATTTCAATGACACTACGGGAGTTATTTCTACAGGCGCTATTTCATATGCCCTCCCCTTGAGCGGCACGTAGTAGGGCGACCAGTTCCTGATATCTTGTGAACCCCACCCCAACAACTGACCGGCCTGTAAGGGACGTGTGGTTAACATTAAACATTGTCCAAGCATAGTTGTCTCATACTTAAAAGTATTCTTTATCACTCCATCAGCCCAATTTATTAGATTAATATATGGTTATATCTAATTTAATCTAATCAAAAGTGAAACTTTCAGTTTCAATCCATTATTTAGTCTTGTATGTGTTTTGTAGTCACACCATGCACCATTTTCTACTGAAAGTTCTGGTTTATTAAAATGGTGTAACTCTCGCTGACCGGTTAAAACGACATGTGTGTGGCGTGCTATACGTAAAACAAAGGTGATAGATCTTGCCTAATCTTTAAAATTATCATGACGCCAGTGCATAATCCTGCGCCATATAGGCGTGACGCGCGAACCTATATTACCATAAAGTAGGAAGTGAAATGAGACGAGTTGGTCGTGTCGTCAATTTAAGCCTATTTCGTAATTCATTTGTTGATATAGTTTGGGATAAAACAAACTGACATGTCGCCTCATGTCAAGTGACAAAAGGACAAACAAACAACACTTTATGTAAGCAACAGATTTAGAATCGTAAGTTACGGCGGTCACGCCGACTCTGGGCCTCACCACAGAAACACATATTCGATGGTCAGAAAGACCAAGTTTACTTGTCAGAAAGGTCATGGTCCCTGGTTTTAGTCAAAGTTCATTTGTCACTTGTAGAACATGTATTAAAAAGCATTGATAAACTTAATGAACAGCAATAACTGCGAAACCTGTGGGACCTGTAGGTAATCAAGTGGTTCAGTGTAGATAATCAGGAAGGTCCAAGCAGGTATTCCCGTAGATCAAGGTAGGTATTCAGAAAGGTCCAAGCAGGTATTCAAGGTGGGTATTCAGGAAGGTCCAAGCAGGTATTCCCGTAGATCAAGGTAGGTATTCAGGAAGGTCCAAGCAGGTATTCCCGTAGATCAAGGTAGGTATTGAGGAAGGTCCAAGCAGGTATTCCCGTAGATCAAGGTAGGTATTCAGGAAGGTCCAAGTAGGTATTCCCGTAGATCAAGGTAGGTATTCAGGCATATCGACGTGAGAAATCAGGTAGGTTTTCGGGTAGTTCAATATAGGTAATCAAGTGGATCGGCGTAGGTATTCAGGTAGGTCAAGGAAGGTATAAAGTAGATCACTATAAACTACCCATCAAAAGTTTAGACTCACTAGTGTAAATGTAGCCACTTACTTCAGCCAACCTTTCTAAACTAGATTTTGCAAAATATACAAGACTGTTTAAAGGTACTGTTTACACATGAACTGATGTATTGTAAAACATATTCGTAACGTTGAAAAGATTAGTGTCATGAGTTAAATAAATGATGAAACTCAGTGAAAATTGGCGAATTCTTAACAAAACTTTACACCAAACTCACACCAGCTGTTCACATGCACGATATTTGCACATGCCTTTCAGCAATCTGATGCATGATCCTCCTGCAATTCATCTGCAGAAGGTTTGCAGTTGGTTCCCCCAAGTTAGAGGAGAAGTTCACCTTCGATGTAAGCACATATATATACATAACATATAGTGAACGTTTTAAGTGAGTCTTGATGGGTAGTGTAGTTAACAAGGTACACATATAGTGAACGCTTTAAGTGAGTCTTGATGGGTAGTGTAGTTAACAAGGTACACATATAGTGAACGCTTTAAGTGAGTCTTGATGGGTAGTGTAGTTAACAAGGTACACATATAGTGAACGCTTTAAGTGAGTCTTGATGGGTAGTGTAGTTAACAAGGTACACATATAGTGAACGCTTTAAGTGAGTCTTGATGGGTAGTATAGTTAACAAGGTACACATATAGTGAACGCTTTAAGTGAGTCTTGATGGGTAGTATAGTTAACAAGGTACATCAGAGTCTTTGAACGGCACTTAGAAGTAACACACATAAAGGCAAGACTTTATGGATGTCAACTTCTTCATTTTTCGTCGTGTCTATCAAAATATTGATGTAGACATCCATAAGTTCTTGTCTTCAAGGTAGGTAAGCTTGGGTATTATGGTAGATGAAGATATTTAATTCAGATAATTCAAGCGACAAATTCAGATATGTCAAGGGGTTTTTCATTCATGAGTAAGGACTCAGGTAGATCAAAGTAGTTAATCACATAGATCAAGGTAAAGAATCGAGTGAGTGGGTTAAGATTTAAAGTCACATGTAAGTATTCGAGAAGGTCAAAGTAAGTGTTAAAGTAGATGAACGCAGGTAAACGCCAAGGTATGTGTTCAGGTAGGTCAATGTAGGTATCAAGGTAGGTGTTCAGGTAGGTCAATGTAGGAATCTAGGTTGGTGTTCAGGTAGGGCAATGTAGGTATCAAGGTAGGTGTTCAGGTAGGTCAATGTAGGTATCAAGGTATGTGTTCAGGTAGGTCAATGTAGGTATCAAAGTAGGTGTTCAGGTAGGTCAATATAGGTATCAAGGTAGGCAAATGTAGGTATCAAGGTTGGTGGTCAGGTAGGTCAATGTAGGTATCAAGGTAGGTAAATGTAGATATCAAGGTTGGTGTTCAGGTAGGTCAATGTAGGTATCAAGGTAGGTCAATGTAGGTATCAAGGTAGGTAAATGTAGGTATCAAGGTTGGTGTTCAGGTAGGTCAATGTAGGTATCAAGGTAGGTGTTCAGGTAGGTCAATGTAGGAATCTAGGTTGGTGTTCAGGTAGGGCAATGTAGGCATCAATGTAGGTGTTTAGGTAGGTCAATGTAGGTATACAGGTAGGTCAATGTAGGTATCAAAGTTGGTGTTCATGTAGGTCAATATAGGTTTCAAGGTAAGTGTTCATGTAGGTCAATGTAGGTATCAAGGTTGGTGTTCAGGTAGGTCAATGTAGGTATCAAGGTTGGTGTTCAGGTAGGTCAATGTAGGTATCAAGGTTGGTGTTCAGGTAGGTCAATGTAGGTATCAATCAGGTAGGTCAATGTAGATATCAAGGTAGGTGTTCAGGTAGGTCAATGAAGGTATCAAGGTAGGGTCAAAGGTGTAGGTATCAAGGTGTTCAGGTAGGTCAATATAGGTATCTGTATCAAGGTAGGTGTTCAGATAGGTCGTCAATAGGTCAAGGTATCAAGGTAGGTGTTCAGGTACAATGTGGGTATCAAGGTTGGTGTTCAGGTAGGTAAACGTAGGTATCAAGGTTGGTGTTCAGGTAGGTAAATGTAGGTATCAAGGTTGGTGTTCAGGTAGGTAAATGTAGGTATCAAGGTTGGTGTTCAGGTAGGTCAATATAGGTATCAAGGTAGGTGTTCAGGTAGGTCAATGCAGGTATCAAGGTAGGTCAAATGAAGATATCAAGGTAGGTGTTCAATCTTAATGTAGGTATCACGGTTGGTGTTCAGGTAGGTCAATGTAGGTATCAAGGTTGGTGTTCAGGTAGGCCAATGTAGGTATCAAGGTTGGTGTTCAGGTAGGTCAATGCAGGTATCAATGTAGGTCAATGTAGGTATCAAGGTAGGTGTTCAGGTAGGTCAATGTAGGAATCTAGGTTGGTGTTCAGGTAGGGCAATGTAGGCATCAATGTAGGTGTTTAGGTAGGTCAATGTAGGTATACAGGTAGGTCAATGTAGGTATCAAAGTTGGTGTTCATGTAGGTCAATATAGGTTTCAAGGTAAGTGTTCATGTAGGTCAATGTAGGTATCAAGGTTGGTGTTCATGTAGGTCAATGTAGGTATCAAGGTTGGTGTTCAGGTAGGTCAATGTAGGTATCAAGGTTGGTGTTCAGGTAGGTCAATGTAGGTATCAAGGTTGGTGTTCAGGTAGGTCAATGTAGGTATCAAGGTTGGTGTTCAGGTAGGTCAATGTAGATATCAAGGTAGGTGTTCAGGTAGGTCAATGAAGGTATCAAGGTAGGTGTTCAAGTAGGTAAACGTAGGTATCAAGGTAGGTGTTCAGGTAGGTCAATATAGGTATCTGTATCAAGGTAGGTGTTCAGATAGGTCAATCTAGGTAGGTCAATGTAGGCATCAAGGTAGGTGTTCAGGTAGGTCAATGTGGGTATCAAGGTTGGTGTTCAGGTAGGTAAACGTAGGTATCAAGGTTGGTGTTCAGGTAGGTAAATGTAGGTATCAAGGTTGGTGTTCAGGTAGGTAAATGTAGGTATCAAGGTTGGTGTTCAGGTAGGTCAATATAGGTATCAAGGTTGGTGTTCAGGTAGGTCAATGCAGGTATCAAGGTAGGTCAATGAAGATATCAAGGTAGGTGTTCAAGTAGCTTAATGTAGGTATCACGGTTGGTGTTCAGGTAGGTCAATGTAGGTATCAAGGTTGGTGTTCAGGTAGGCCAATGTAGGTATCAAGGTTGGTGTTCAGGTAGGTCAATGCAGGTATCAAGGTAGGTCAATGTAGATATCAAGGTAGGTGTTCAAGTAGGTTAATGTAGGTATCAAGGTTGGTGTTCAGGTAGGTTAATGTAGGTATCAAAGTTGGTGTTCAAGTAGGTCAATGTAGGTATCAAGGTTGGTCAGTGTAGATCAGGTAGGGGCGACTTTGCTGATGATGACGCCGATGATGATGAAGTTGACAACGCTGACGATGATGACCAACAACCAATAACAATAACATGAAGAAGAGGACGGGTTTGAATAGATTCTTTTCAATAGAAAATGACGCTAAATATACATGGCTATGAATCCAAGCACACTAAATCCGCATCCATTTCCAATTTGACGAGGACAACACCACTCAAACAAAACATCACGTCAGTGAAAGCTTTTTACTTTATAGGATGAATCTAACGACAACAGAGCTGGACGCCCGCCACAATAAACCGACCACACTTGTAAATATAACAACACCGATCTGATTAAAAGCTAATGTTTAGGGACTCAGTTCACCCCATTCTATTGTCGTATTTGTTTTTCTTAGGAGAACATATACGATAATTGCTGCTTTTACATTAATTGACAATCCGCATGTGCCATCACGAACATTAGATCTCCTGGCGGACGGATTACCTGTGTGTCTGGTTGCCATGGTGATATATTACCCCCGGGTAGGCGGCGAGTGAGGGACTTCAAGAAGCGCAGAACGCGACGCCGCTGAGAAACACAGAACACTATTTAGATGTCGGCTGCTCGGAGTGTCGTCTGCTGCATATGCCGCCCGCCCTAGAAATGCACAGACAGTCGGATAACTTTTAGTTTTATTTCTCTCCCTTGACAAAAACTATTACATGTTACTTTGAGAAAGGTGTTTCATTGAGAGTAAATTGTTGGAAACTGTCTCACTGAATTTCAAGGGGAGGTGTTTAGGAACTGCCGAGTTTGGTGACAGGAAGATGAACTGGATATCACATTTTACTTCTGACATCAACATTCATCCTCGCCAACGTTGACGACTACGTCTGTTGCTGGGATGGACGTGCGCACGCGACGTCTCCTACATGTCCTGGCCTGGCTCCACATCTCTGGTAAGTTCTCTCTCGTATAGTCTCGTGGTAGCGTGGACCAGTGATATAAGATTAACAATATGTATGAAGACACTGAAAAAGCATAGTATTTTTAGGATTGCCCAGCCTACCGGCTACTACATGGTCAGGACTCCTCACAAATATAGTGTAAGTTCCATTGATAATATATGAAATAGATTATTGTTGAACTTGGCCAGCCAATATGTTATAACTATAGCTATAACGCAGTGGTTGGTGTAAGCCCCGAGTTCTTATCCTGACCCAGGTATACAAGTGATAGAACCAACCCACTACATGCTGTGAGACCTGTGACACAAGGGACTTGATGATACAGTGCTGGGCACCGGCAACCTATGCTTGGCTTGAGTGAGTAAGTGAGTGAGTTTAGTTTTACGCCGGTTTTAGCAATATTCCAGCAATACCACGCCAGGGGACACCAGAAATGGGCTTCACACATTGTACCCATGTGGGGATCGAACCCGGGTCGGTCCCGAACGAACGCTTTAACCACTAGGCTACCCCACCGCCCCTGATTGGCCTGAAGGGCGACACAGTAGATGCGGTGGTCAGGCTCGGTTCAGTGTGTGTTATCGCACCCTGGCGGCTTGGCACGCTGCACATAATATTAATCACCGGATTGTCTGGTCCACTCTTAAAATCAGTTGGAATGTTGTAGTATGCAACATGGCGTTAAGGCAAAAAGAAACAAAACCACCACATGATCGAGGGAAAAACAAAACGCCTTTGAGCAGATGAGATGAGCTTGGATAATGGCGCTATACAAATATATATAGCATTAAACAAATAAAAATAAATGATGCAATAGTGGAGAGTTAGTTCCATGGTTACAGTTACTCGGTGAGGGAGGTCAACCCAGGGTTCGATTCCCAACATGAGAGTATCCGCCGCCCAGTTCCAAGCAGAGATTCCCGGGATAGTTCAACTACTGGCATGGGTGTATGCAGCATCTGGTAATGAAAACCTAGTGATTACACTTAGCTGTACATCTTTATTTATCGCGAGAGTGACTCGGGATAGTTTTTTACGCCATTTCAGCAATAAAGTGCAACCAGTTCATGAACGGGGTTCGCCCCAAATAACTTTCACACAATTTACCCCTATAGGGAATAACCCGGGCCTCCCGCCTCACGATCCAGCAGTTTAACCACTCGCCCAAGACAACGTCCATACTTAGCTGTCATACTAACATAGTATAGACAGCTGGAGTCCTGGACAATCACACGTTAACCTCACATCAGTTGGCACTACTCGAACCCTGACTAGTTCAACATATACCACAATCATCATCATCATCATCATCATCATCATCATCACCATCACCGTCATCATTATATTGAGTTACTACACCCACCGAAGTTTATGTATTAAAAAACAACTCCTAAGAAGTATTATGATTCAATATCGTGCCCTTCCTGTCTATTACGTGGAGCGTTAAATTACATATACTGTTACATAACTGAAGTACCGTTAAGAACAGCTTCGATAATCTTGGTATGTACATGTAGATAGTATTTAGCACAGCGAATGCATTTGTACAACAATGCACTCAAACGAAAAGAGTACCAAATCATTCATTCACCAGCTCACTACAGTAAACAACTACGGTTAACTGCATGCGATACAAACTATATCCCATGAAAAAACAAACAAGAAATCCCAGCCGTGAGTGTCCGTGTGTTACAAGATATTAATATCTTCTACACGATAGTTTACACGTATCGTTGTCTACTTGGTCCACGCCTCATCATGGAAGAATATTCATAACATAAAATTATCATATACGACTACAATTAATTCAGTCAAATTATTCTAAAGGATTCTAGATCGTCCAAAGCTTCGCAATTCACTGTTGAGAGTTGCGTCCTTTAGGCTCTTGGATTCTATGCTCGCTGGTTACAAACCCAGATGCGATGATTACACAATGTCATTTAGAAAGCGGTCAAATGTAACATATGTTATATTTGGGATTACGTTTTCTTAGTAAAGTACAAATTCTAGTACTTTTAGAGTTGAGTCCCGTTCGGGATTCGAACCCACACCCTCGGAGTCAGGCACCTAATCGCCAGCACACAAAGTCAGCCGCTTAACCCGCTCAGCCACCGCGACTTCCACAGATGCGTCCAAGTGACATTGCCAGCACCATATCCTTGCTTCTCGCGGATTTCATCTGTGCGGCAGACTTCAGCTGTTGCATATATTCCACCTCAAGCCGGGTTATAAATATCGTTCGAGGCGGTACATCTCACTGACTCACTCAAATATTCATCTTCTTAAAGATTTGATTCAGACAACATTCAACCATCTTGTAGTTGTGATAAACGTAACTCCGGATAAATCCACTATATTAATTCATATTTTGTTTACACTTTCTGACCGGAAGGTTTTATGTAGACCCTTTCTTGTCACTAACTACGAGTAACCTGACACCTGTCCTATGCCCCACGTACAGTGAGTTTACGAGGAGCCTCTGTACTGTGAGAAGCCATGAACACGTGTTTCACGGTGACGGAGTTTCATGTCAGGAGTCCTTCAAACAGATTCTCGCCGTGAAGACCCACATTGGAACTGGTCTTGGCAACTAACGGGATCGGTCTGACTTACTAGCTCATCCGATCCATGTCGTCGTATGCCATATGGTAGATCGATGGTCCTCATGTCAATCTGTGGTCCAGACTCGATCATTGTAGATTGTCTTTATATATCTAGACCTAATAGTGCTGAATGATCTTCAACACCAGACAGGCGCCAACACAGTACGTGGACGCACGAAACAGGTTATTCATGAAAGCTTCTTCACTGCGTCCAAGAGCGTGCATGTGGCACTCTGTTGGTAGTTCAGTTGGACTACGGAAGACACCAGCCATGGTTATTGTGGTTCAGTTGAAGTAGACGACCTTTTTGGGAGACATGTAACGTATCACCTAGAGAGTCCTGTTATGTTTCCCGACCTTTCTATGGAGACATGTAATGTGTCCCGACCTTTCTATGGAGACAGGTAATGTGTCACGACCATTTTTATCAAGATATACAACGTACCATGAACTTTCCAGTGAAGTCTGTAACGTGTCACGACCTTCTCGGGAGATATGTAATGTCTCACGCTTTTCTAGGGAGGTTGTTGAATATCACTTCTGTTTTGTCAAATTCCGTATACTCGCCATTTGTGACTGGTTACCTGAGGTCGAGATGGCCAGAACGCGGCCAAGTGACCTTCAGAACAAATAGCACCAACCTTTACTGCAGCAAACACAGGCCTTAGCCTCTAATAATATATAAATCGTTAAAATAGATATGGAAATCGCTATAATAGATATTGAAGTCGTTTTCCCCCACAGAAGTCCGGTGTTGCGACACTGTGCTATCGGGATTACGTAATGGGTGGGTGTTGTTGTGAATGTGCGCTAATATTGCTCCGTCGGGCGTGTGTCGCTGTGAGTTGTCTACGATGACATGGCGGGCAAACAACCAATCAACCGTACACACTGACATCAGCGATATGCCATGTGTTGTTGTAAACTATATCGTTACCAGTCAAAATGATGCATTGTTAACATCGATTCTTCAAAATTGCTGCTCTCAAGTGACAAAGATGCAAACAGCTTTCAATGGCGGCATTGAACTAAGAATAACTGCTCGCTATTACAGTTCACACCAACCCTCCTCCGGGTCATTAGTGAACTGTCTTGGTATTTGTTAAGCAGTGTGGAGTTATACGTTTGTTGTCAGCATTATTAGAATTAATTCTTCTTGGGCTGGTTACCCGCTGTGCAGCTGAAACTGAAACTATCGCTCTCCCTCGGCCCGTGACGTAGCGTTGCTTCCTACTGTGTGATATCTAGTCGTTTAGGACAACGATTCGAATTTATAATAACTATTATTAATTTAACGTTCATTTTGATCAGATTGCGCGAAGGTCCATTGTTAAGATATCTCCGATCAATGTCAGGATTTTACGTTATCCCAGATAATCAGTCTATTAGAGTTTTTATGAGAGAGAAATCAATTGTGAAGAACATAATAGGGCGGGTATTTGGCATCAACATGAGGTATCAGTATATTTAGCCAGAGATCGATCACAGCTGACACTTTGCAGAAGGCGTACGTGACTGAAGCCTTCAGTCGGCAACCAAGATACATGCAGTTCATTTTTTGGGTCAGACGCGAATGATTTATCAGTTTTAACAAAAAATGAATTCTCAGCTTTTATGACTTTCGTATTCCCTGACGGTCGTTCAAAGCTGCCACGCTGATGTCAACATACTTTCAGCCATGTATACTGCCAACTCAGCTGAAGGTCGTCCTCGATCCGCAATTCCCGCAACCTTCCGAATATCGGCTTGGTGACGACTGTTTCTCGTCACCAATGTATGTTTCTCGTGATCTTTACCTAGACCACATTACCGTACCCGACTTATCCGGCAGCAAAACTACAGTCACACCACCGAGGTCACTAGCCAGGTGAGTCCGAACCAACAGGAGACAATAACTACCTTTCAAAACATGGATGGCATTTTGGGGATATCTTTGAACGGCGCCTACGTCACCGTCAACACCCACCGACCACTTTCAACGAACTTGGCCCTGGCTTGCAGTATGAACGGGATGGAAGGAAGCAAGTTGACAGTCCTGGATTGTCCTGAAAACAGAGGCGGATTCAGGCAATATTAATAAGTTTGACTGTTAAAGGTAAATGACGTAACTGACAGTAGGGCGCTTGGACGACTAATGCAAATCTCAGTCCGACGTCCCTGTTATAGGGGTGGGTATTGCAGAGAATTTTCATATTGCGATATACATATTGCGATGCGGAAGCATATATTGCGATATGTATTGCAATATATTGCAAGGATTATTTTTTTAAACTACTTATAATCGAGTTAATGCTTGATTATAAAGCAAAAACACAACAAAATCACTATGATTGATTAACCTTTTATAAAAACTTTTAATCATGACAAAATAAAAATGTAAGTAACATTTGGCACTAATGAAACAGGGAAAAGAACAATTCAAAAAACGGAAATATCCGAAGATTTCCGACCGTTACGAAGTTTTCCGAATGCATGTCAAAATACCGGTTTTCGATCAGCGTATCGCAATACGTATCGTTTTCATGTCTGAAAAATACCGGTAAACCGGTTATATTGCGCAGCCCTACCCTGTTACAAGTTAAACTATTTACCTCATTAAAGATATATAATACCAATAGTTCAGCCACCCTCCCCACTGTTTTCAGTAGTATTTGTTATTAACTTGATGTCATCAATGTTGTTAGAATGATTCGATAAAACATTTATTTATTTATTTATTTCAGTAGTATTTGTTAATAACTTGATGTCATTAATGTTGTTAAAATGATTCCATAAAATATTTATTTATTTATTTATTTATTTATTTATTTATTTATTTATTTATTTATTTATTTATTTATTTATTTATTTATTTATTTATTTATTTATAATCTTTCTTTTGGAAATGAAGAATCTAAAATAATTGGATTAATGACACACACACACACGCACACACGCACGCTCGCACGCACGCACGCACGCACACACAACAAACCAAACCAAACAAACACACAAAACACAACAAAACTTAACAGAAACAGGTCATTTTTTCAGCTAACAAACACAGGACTTAATATTTGTTTTGATCAGTTACATACTCTTGAACATATTCTATCATAATGTTGGTGTTCACATTTGACAACTGTGCGTTTTTCTATCATAATGTTGGTGTTCACATTTGACAACTGTGCGTTTTGGCAGTTGGGCTGTTGTTGAGTGCGGCGTTAAGAACATACTAACAAACAAACTATCCGGTAACACAATTATAGAATTCCCATTTGAGTGGTCCGTTCCACTACCCGAGCGTGCCCTGAAGCGACCGTGTTAAGAGTAAAACATTGACAGATATCATCTAAAAGTGATAAAACCGACAGGTATTCCGGCGCAAGATCACGGGAGGGGCAGTAGAACTGCAGATCAATACGGGATGTGTCAATGGGCCCTTTTTTATAGCAGATATAAAAGCCCTACAAAGGGAAGCGTTGTTATTTTCCATTTAAGCTTTCTTATTTCCGGGTTATAGATAAACAGTATTCCATTAATATTTCAGGAAATAACAATACTTTATGATTGCATTTACCACTCCTCAAACTGATCACGTGGCACCGGAATCACAGTCTTTGTATCTTCATTAAACAGTGGAACATACAGTTTCCATTCTGATGTATGTGAACAAAACACACGCGTCGCCCCGAACTATCTATTCCAAGTGCACTAAAAGGCAAACAGCTTAAGGACTGTAGGCTAGTGGATAGAGGGTGTGGCTGGAGAGGTCGGCCATTCAAATAGAAGAGGCTAAAAGAGAGTACTTGTTGTTACCCTGGCTGGGTTTGGTAGGATGAAACAGGGACTGGACGGTTCTGTATAGTGTATCTGAGCTGGGTATCTATATGTTAAAGTGCACCAAGGTATCTCAGCTCGCTAGAACGTCAAGCGGCATAAACATCTCTCTCTCTCTCTCTCTCTCTCTCTCTCTCTCTCTCTCTCTCTCTCTCTCTCTCTCACCAGATCTCTCTCACGCAGTCTCCTACAGCCAGACACTCTCTCTCTCCCACCGCCAGATACAGACTGTCTCCTACAGCCAGATACACGCAGTCTCCTACAGCCAGATACACTCTGTCTCCTACAGCCAGATACACGCTGTCTCCTACAGTCAGATGCACGCAGTCTCCTACAGCCAGATACACTCTGTCTCCTACAGCCAGATACACTCTGTCTCCTACAGTCAGATACACGCTGTCTCCTACAGCCAAATACACGCAGTCTCCTACAGCCAGATACACTCTGTCTCCTACAGTCAGATACACGCTGACTCCTACAGCCAGATACACGCTGACTCCTACAGCCAGATACACGCAGTCTCCTACAGCCAGATACACGCTGTCTCCTACAGCCAGATACGCGCAGACTCCTACAGCCAGATACAAGCAGTCTCCTACAGCCAGATACACGCAGTCTCCTACAGCCAGATACACGCAATCTCCTACAGCCAGATACACGCTGTCTTCTGCAGCCAGATACACTCTGTCTTCTGCAGCCAGATACACGCTGTCTTCTGCAGCCAGATACACGCTGTCTTCTGCAGCCAGATACACGCTGTCTTCTGCAGCCAGATACACTCTGTCTCCTACAGCCAGATACACGCAGTCTCCTACAACCAGATACACGCAGTCTCCTACAGCCAGATACACGCAGTCTCCTACAGCCAGATACACGCAGTCTCCTACAGCCAGATACACGCAGTCTCCTACAGCCAGATACACGCAGTCTCCTACAGCCAGATACACGCTGTCTTCTGCAGCCAGATACACTCTGTCTTCTGCAGCCAGATACACGCTGTCTTCTGCAGCCAGATACACGCTGTCTTCTGCAGCCAGATACACTCTGTCTTCTGCAGCCAGATACACGCAGTCTCCTACAGCCATATTCACTCTGTCTTCTGCAGCCAGATACACGCTGACTCCTACAGCCAGATACACTCTGTCTTCTGCAGCCAGATACACGCTGACTCCTACAGCCAGATACAAGCAGTCTCCTACAGCCAGATACACTATGTCTCCTACAGCCAGATACACGCAGACTCCTACAGCCAGATACACGCAGACTCCTACAGCCAGATACACGCTGTCTCCTACAGCCAGATACACGCAGTCTCCTACAGCCAGATACACGCAGTCTCCTACAGCCAGATACACTCTGTCTCCTACAGCCAGATACACGCAGTCTCCTACAGCCAGATACACGCAGTCTCCTACAGCCAGATACACGCAGACTCCTACAGCCAGATACACGCAGTCTCCTACAGCCAGATACACGCAGTCTCCTACAGCCAGATACACGCAGTCTCCTACAGCCAGATACACGCAGACTCCTACAGCCAGATGCAAGCAGTCTCTCTACAGCCAGATACACGCAGTCTCCTACAGCCAGATACACGCAATACTCCTACAGCCAGATACACGCAGACTCCTACAGCCAGATACACGCAGACTCCTACAGCCAGATACAAGCGGTCTCCTACAGCCAGATACACGCAGTCTCCTACAGCCAGATACACGCAATCTCCTACAGCCAGATACACGCAGTCTCCTACAGCCAGATACACGCAGTCTCCTACAGCCAGATACACGCAGTCTCCTACAGCCAGATACACGCAGACTCCTACAGCCAGATACACGCAGACTCCTACAGCCAGATACAAGCAGTCTCCTACAGCCAGATACACGCAGTCTCCTACAGCCAGATACACGCAATCTCCTACAGCCAGATACACGCAGTCTCCTACAGCCAGATACACGCAGTCTCCTACAGCCAGATACACGCAATCTCCTACAGCCAGATACACGCAGACTCCTACAGCCAGATACACGCAGACTCCTACAGCCAGATACAAGCAGTCTCCTACAGCCAGATACACGCAGTCTCCTACAGCCAGATACACGCAATCTCCTACAGCCAGATACACGCAGTCTCCTACAGCCAGATGCACGCAGTCTCCTACAGCCAGATACACGCAGTCTCCTACAGCCAGATACACTCTGTCTCCTACAGCCAGATACACGCTGTCTTCTGCAGCCAGATACACGCTGTCTCCTACAGCCAGATACACGCAGTCTCCTACAGCCAGATACACGCAGTCTCCTACAGCCAGATACACGCAGTCTCCTACAGCCAGATACACGCAGACTCCTACAGCCAGATACAAGCAGTCTCCTACAGCCAGATACACGCAGTCTCCTACAGCCAGATACACGCAATCTCCTACAGCCAGATACACGCAGACTCCTACAGCCAGATAATTGCAGACTCCTACAGCCAGATACAAGCAGTCTCCTACAGCCAGATACACGCAGTCTCCTACAGCCAGATACACGCAATCTCCTACAGCCAGATACACACGCAGTCTCCTACAGCCAGATACACGCAGTCTCCACACCAGCCAGATACACGCAGTCTCTCTACAGCCAGATACACTCTGTCTCCTACAGCCAGATACACGCTGACTCCTACAGCCAGATACACGCTGTCTTCTGCAGCCAGATACACGCTGTCTCCTACAGCCAGATACACGCAGTCTCCTACAGCCAGATACACTCTGTCTCCTACAGCCAGATACACGCAGTCTCCTACAGCCAGATACACTCTGTCTCCTACAGCCAGATACACGCAGTCTCCTACAGCCAGATACACGCAGTCTCCTACAGCCAGATACACGCAGTCTCCTACAGCCAGATACAAGCAGTCTCCTACAGCCAGATACACGCAGTCTCCTACAGCCAGATACACTCTGTCTCCTACAGCCAGATACACGCAGTCTCCTACAGCCAGATACACGCAGTCTCCTACAGCCAGATACACTCTGTCTCCTACAGCCAGATACACGTCAGTCTCCTACAGCCAGATACACGCAGTCTCCTACAGCCAGATACACGCAGTCTCCATACAGCCAGATACACGCAGTCTCCTACAGCCAGATACACTCTGTCTCCTACAGCCAGATACACGCAGTCTCCTACAGCCAGATACACGCAGTCTCCTACAGCCAGATACACTCTGTCTCCTACAGCCAGATACACGCAGTCTCCTACAGCCAGATACACGCAGTCTCCTACAGCCAGATACACTCTGTCTCCTACAGCCAGATACACGCAGTCTCCTACAGCCAGATACACGCAGTCTCCTACAGCCAGATACACGCAGTCTCCTACAGCCAGATACACGCAGTCTCCTACAGCCAGATACACGCAGTCTCCTACAGCCAGATACACGCAGTCTCCTACAGCCAGATACACGCAGTCTCCTACAGCCAGATACACTCTGTCTCCTACAGCCAGATACACGCAGTCTCCTACAGCCAGATACACGCTGACTCCTACAGCCAGATACACTCTGTCTCCTACAGCCAGATACACGCAGTCTCCTACAGCCAGATACACGCAGTCTCCTGCAGCCAGATACACGCTGACTCCTACAGCCAGACACACTCTGTCTTCTGCAGCCAGATACAAGCAGTCTCCTACAGTCAGACACCCGCTGTCTTCTGCAGCCAGATACACGCTGTCTCCTACAGCCAGATACACGCAGTCTCCTACAGCCAGATACACGCAGTCTCCTACAGCCAGATACACGCAGTCTCCTACAGCCAGATACACGCAGACTCCTACAGCCAGATACAAGCAGTCTCCTACAGCCAGATACACGCAGTCTCCTACAGCCAGATACACGCAATCTCCTACAGCCAGATACACGCAGACTCCTACAGCCAGATACACGCAGACTCCTACAGCCAGATACAAGCAGTCTCCTACAGCCAGATACACGCAGTCTCCTACAGCCAGATACACGCAATCTCCTACAGCCAGATACACGCAGTCTCCTACAGCCAGATACACGCAGTCTCCTACAGCCAGATACACGCAGTCTCCCCTACAGCCAGATACACGCAGTCTCCTACAGCCAGATACACTCTGTCTCCTACAGCCAGATACACGCAGTCTCCTACAGCCAGATACACGCAGTCTCCTACAGCCAGATACACGCAGTCTCCTACAGCCAGATACAAGCAGTCTCCTACAGCCAGATACACACGCAGTCTCCTACAGCCAGATACACTCTGTCTCCTACAGCCAGATACACGCAGTCTCCTACAGCCAGATACACGCAGTCTCCTACAGCCAGATACACTCTGTCTCCTACAGCCAGATACACGCAGTCTCCTACAGCCAGATACACGCAGTCTCCTACAGCCAGATACACGCAGTCTCATACAGCCAGATACACGCAGTCTCCTACAGCCAGATACACTCTGTCTCCTACAGCCAGATACACGCAGTCTCCCTACAGCCAGATACACGCAGTCTCCTACAGCCAGATACACTCTGTCTCCTACAGCCAGATACACGCAGTCTCCTACAGCCAGATACACGCAGTCTCCTACAGCCAGATACACTCTGTCTCCTACAGCCAGATACACGCAGTCTCCTACAGCCAGATACACGCAGTCTCCTACAGCCAGATACACACTCAGTCTCCTACAGCCAGATACACGCAGTCTCCTACAGCCAGATACACGCAGTCTCCTACAGCCAGATACACGCAGTCTCCTACAGCCAGATACGCAGTCTCCTACAGCCAGTCTCCTACAGCCAGATACACGCAGTCTCCTACAGCCAGATACACGCTGACTCCTACAGCCAGATACACTCTGTCTCCTACAGCCAGATACACGCAGTCTCCTACAGCCAGATACACGCAGTCTCCTGCAGCCAGATACACGCTGACTCCTACAGCCAGACACACTCTGTCTTCTGCAGCCAGATACAAGCAGTCTCCTACAGTCAGACACCCGCTGTCTTCTGCAGCCAGATACACGCAGTCTCCTACAGCCAGATACGCGCAGTCTCCTACAGCCAGACACACGCAGTCTCCTACAGCCAGATTCACTCTGTCTCCTACAGCCACACTCCCACTGAGCAATCAACACGGTTCGTGTCTTTGATCTATCAACTGAATTTTTCTATTTCGGAAAAAAATGAAAATTACGGTGCTCGCCAAAGACGTAGATGTTAATTGTAGGGCCCTATACCTTAGAAGTGATAATCAATAAAATAGAGTTTGCTTGCGTGTGGGCCACAGTGACAACTTCAAACGAACACAAGGGCGATGTACCTGCACACGACGTTAACCGTTAGACATCAATACGTGTTGTTGTCACTGGGCCACCATACGAAGTCAGGCACTTCACTGGGGATGTCCTGTTGTAGTGCAGTACACATTCGGGACAAGTGACACAAAATACCAAATGGTCATCCAATAACACAGGCGTCAAACGTTAGTCTCGACATCAGTCAGAATATACTGACGGAAACGAAGAAGGAAACACATGAACGAACAAGTTCCGGTATTCTAGATCTTCTCCAGGTTTCTTCACAAGCTTTGTATTGCACTGTGGTTGAAAATCTGGAAATAAATAAAGAGACATTAACCTTTCAAGGCAAATGTTGTGCATACTCACTCACTCACTCACTCACTCACTCACTCACTCACTCACTCACTCACTCACTCACTCACTCACTCACTCACTCACTCACTCACTACTCACTCACTCACTCACTCACTCACTCACTCACTCACTCACTCACTCACTTCGCCCCCACGGGATCATAGGCCATCGACGGCAACTGTCCATCTTACAGCTGTTATCTACGAATGTATGAAATCTCATTATGATATCTCTTTACTGGAACGTAAATTAGGAACAAAGCACTGTAATATTTTAATCAAATTTAAAACCGCCAACCATAAATTACCTATTGAAACAGGTCGCTGGGAAAATATTCCCTCAAATAAACGATTCTGTCCGTCATGTCCCTCCAAACTCGGAGATGAGTTTCATTATTTATTTCAATGTAATAAATTTACTGCTTCCAGAAATATGTATTTAAAGAATTATTATGTAAACAACCCTAACTATTATAAAATGTCAGCCCTATTTGAAACTCATAATATGAAGCAATTAAGAAATCTATGTAAATTTATTTCCATTATAATGTCTGTCAACATGACATGATTAGTTTACCTGTACATAATTGCTGGATTTGTTTCAAGCCATAGCCTAAAAGTGATATATTTTTGAAAAATACCCCCATGATGCTTTGCATGTATTTGTAAACTTATGGTAATAAAAAGGATGATTGATTGATACACGACTCAGGGCTAACATACACGGGGGGTCACACTGGGAGTATATTGCGGGCGTGTTTCAACACCTGGTCATCACTGCACGACAACTGCACCCATCAGTTTTGTCTACCCATTTATTAATAAATAATTATATGTTTTCGTCACAGAGTTATATGTGCATGGTTTAGCGGCAAGTGAAACACGGGTCCATTATTTACAAGCGGGTTTTGTCTATCTCCTATCGACCCAACTGGTCCCTTCTCTTTCAATGTTCCAATCATGTAATTGTGCACTGCCATAAAAATTGCAACGTTGCAAGCAATTTCCGGTTGTGTTACGTGCGTTTGTGCCCGAATGAAATAATTACATGAAGTAATAATCATTTGATTTAGTTGAGCTCTACCAAAAAGCGTAGCGACGAAGAGTTAATGCAATGATCACTGCTCACCGGTGTGTGTAACCAGGTGTATTGGCACTATGCTGTGTGAGCACACTGGGCTACCGCCAACAGTAGGCATGGCGGGAGCTACTCGTGTACTTGCAGGAAGGAAAGGTTTAATACCCTTTTACCCAACACCCGGTGTCATAATATCCACAGCTACTTTGTCCTTTACACCAAATGGAATATGTTTCTGGGGACACTGAATATATTCAGTTACTGGTACTTCATGAAACAAGGTGCCTAGTCTTAGATGGATGATTCAATTCAATCCCCTAACAGCGCCGGGATCCGTCCTTACTCTGTCTGCGCGCTGCTATAACGTCGTCAATGTCCGTGACCTCTGCCAATGCAGTATTTCCTTCCCCCTTAAACAGTGCACTGGCAGGTTTCCATGAAGGGAGATCATGACTTACCTTGTCACGTCTCTTAATCATAATTTCATCCTGAATTTACCCAGTTTGCAAGATCTTTTTGTAGTCTGAACTTTTGGAGTGAGTGAATATGGTTTTACGCCGCTCTTAGCAATATTCCAGCAATATCACGGCGGGGGACACCAAGAATGGGCTTCACACATTGTTCCCATGTGGGGAATCGAACCCGGATCTTTGGCGTGACAAGCCAACGCTTTAACCACTTGACTACCCCACCGCCCCCTGACCTTTTGGGAGACAGTCCACCTTGATGACATCGTCGGCATTCCAGAAACGGGTGCCGTAAACTTTCATCTACATGGGACAGCTTTGCCGTCTTTGCTGGCGGTAATGTCAAATCTGTTCACTATTTCGACTATTCCTTGGCAGGAAGTGGCGACCCAAGTATAATTACAAATTGGTGCAAGAACCTTTCTGATCCAGCTTCACACAGAGCTGGATTAGAGGCACTTTGTTCCTGGTGAACTGATACGCTCAGAAGTGCCAAAATCAATGTCCTAACCGAGTGTACTAGCAGCATTAGCTGTCTTTCGTTGGACAACACCACATCGTGGATTCGACGGTTCGTTTGTAATAACCGGGCGTGCGGAACAGAAATCTTCAAGAAACTTCCAGAAATCTTCAAGAAACTTCCAGCCACGTTAACCTCTGCTAGACATCTCTTTACGTGACATAGGAAGGAACATTCTTGTCTACTTCTGTATTCATGGATGTTTTGAGTGTGTTGAGACCTTTTCTGCACTTAGATGATCAAGATCACTGCGCTGCAAGTTCTTCATTTTTGATGATCCAAATGATCACAGACCCTTGTTAATTTTATTTACAAAATAGAATTTTTAGTAGATTTAAGAGTTTTGTTGTTGATATACCTTTAAAACATAATCATGCTACATCCACAAAGAATGGTTTCACCAATACGCAAGTCCTGTGTGAGATTCCGACCATTTTCAGATCAGCAGCCCGGCCCTATGTATCACATTTATACCCGTCCAGTTTCTATCCCAACAATGCAAGACACGGACGCAGCAGTGTACCTTTAATTATGAACATATTGATTATGGATCAAATGTAAAGTGGGCATGGACATTCGTTGCGTCGACGATAATGCTCGTTAGCTATTGACAAACTGGATTTTGTTGTCGCTGAAATCAGTGTAGAAAATCCAGTCAAACCGATATAATCAAATCAGTCTGGTTGTTTTTTTCCTCCTTTCTAATATAAACATGTCGCCTGTGACATTTATATCACAGAACTTAACTCTTTAAGAGTTATTCTCTGGCGTATGCTTGAAATCGCCCGGATAAATTGTATTGTCGTAGTATATAAAATCATCCGTAAGAAGCGCTAAAAACCCTGATTCCTCATCCATATCATGAGTATATATTTGACCATATGCTATAAAGCATAGAGTTGATCATGAGCAAATTTGACCATATCATGAGTATATATTTGACCATATCATGAGTATATATTTGACCATATCATGAGTATATATTTGACCATATCATGAGTATATATTTGACCATATCATGAGTATATATTTGACCATATCATGAGTATATATTTGACCATATCATGAGTATATATTTGACCATATCATGAGTATATATTTGACCATATCATGAGTATATATTTGACCATATCATGAGTATATATTTGTTTCAGAAGCATCCCAGCTGTATGTTGTTTGTAAACAAGGTAACAACATAAGTGTAAAACGAGTGCATTCTCCTGTATATTGCATCAACATACATAAATAAATATTGATTTCCTAGTAAGTTGGTGGATGGAAGCCGGACCCGCAGTAGATGAAATCAGGGCTCTTATTGGCTTTGAGGTCTGTATTTGGTGATGCGGCTGCAGGAGCGAGTTACATTTGAGAAACGGAATCGGACTTCCTGTGAACAGGTGATTCCGGACAGACTCGGTGTGCTCTCAATGTTGGGTTTACGGGTAGATAATTGGATCATATTTCTCCAGTACAAGGCAGTTTTCTTGTCCGTCTCGTTTGACGTTATTGTAGGAACTCAGCGCTTACATTCACAATGGTCGGACAGGGATATGTCTGTAGATGTGGGGAGAGGCAGGCTGACGTCATCTCACAGACGTCTTTACAGCCCAGGTTAAATTAAGGCACAAAACGCCAAACAGTAAATGAATATAGTTTTACGCCGCTGTAACATTCCAGCAATAGCATGGCAACTGGACACAGACGTGGGTTAACGAACCCAGCACAACGAGTGAATGCTTTAACCACTATCCGACCCAACAGTCCCGAAGCTCGACTGGTGACCACACATGGTCAGTATTTGCAGCTGAACTTGCATTCCGCCAACCCTATTACCTGTATGTATTCTTTTACACCACCATATCCCCGCGTTCTGGAAACAGTCCGATGACTATAGCTATAACCCCTTGGACCCTAACCTGCTTCCGCATGAACTTGCACCGATATCTGGTGGAAGCGGCGCAAACAGTATTTCCAAACAGTATTTTCAAACAGTATTTCCAAACTGGTCGCACCTCAACTGACGTTATTATTAGTTCTACCTATTCGTGCTTAAGGGCGGCGGGGTAGCCTAGTGGTTAAAGCGTCGGCTCGTCACGCCGAAGACCCGGGTTCGATTTCCCGCATGGGTGCAATTGTGTGAAGCCCATTTCTGGTGTCCCTCGCCTGATATTGCTGGAATATTGCTGAAAGCGGCGTAAAACTAAACTCACTCACTATTCGTGCTTATCTCTGCTTCTGTCTCCACGCTGTGATGTCCTGAATCGGCCATCGGCGGTAAATACAACATTATCATGAATATATATATTTCCATCTGTCTGATTTCAGGGGTGTCCGGAGGGTCGTTCATCACTACAGTCGATTATGGGCTGACGACGTTGGCCACAAACACCACCAACACTGCCAACTGTGTGTGTGACTGCAGCATCTACACAACATTTGTCGCCAACATGACCAAAGAGCAGCTTGAGATGGAGATTAAACGAATACAAAGCAGACTCTTACTCAATAAGGAAAACATTTCCGCCACAGTCCGGAAGCGCATCAGTGTCCCGGACTATCGCCCGTCCGCGCAGTCCATTGGCTATGTGGGGGTCCTGGTTCTCGTGGCGTCTCTCGGTAGCATCGTCGTCCTTGACTTTACGTCGTTGTTACGCGATGTCAAGGTTGCAGTCGCCAATCTGAGAAAGCTGATGACCCGGGACGACATGGGCGACACGACCTACCACAGCGTCACAGCGGGGGCGGGAGTAAACAGGCCAGGCCGCGCTGAGGAGGACAATGTTCGTTTATCCATTAACTGATTTCAGATTTCATGGATACCATTTTTATATACGTGATGATATTTTTTTAACTGACTGTACCAGTTATCAACATGTCTGCAGACTATGTGCGATGCAACACGTGAGTTCTCCGACTTGACAATACTGCCGCAACAGCACGTGTAAGGAGATGTTCAAAGAGGTGTTGGTGGGTGGGGGTTATATCGATGCACAAATAGGAAGGGTGGCTGTTAGAGAGCATATAACATTGGCATTACGTGGTGACCATGAACGAATCCATGATGAGGTGATATTGGACCGGCTATTGACTGGGATGAAACACGGACGGTAACCTGGAGTGAAATCGATGTTGTACATTTTCATAACTGTTATATTTGTTAGGTATATATTGTCGGTATCCCGTCTTAATGTAACGCCGATGTTAACTTCTATGGTTGTCTTGTGTTCCTCTAATTATGCTAATGTTTGTCGGCTCCACACCAGTGCTCATAGGATTGTAAAGGCTTGCGTTACTTCGAGCCTTCGTCCCACGACATATCATTACTCCCCGATATATCTGGGCTACTGCTTGAAGCGGCTTTAAACCTCACTCACTCTTGCCAGTCAATTCTCATTGGCTGACTTACGAAAGCTTGAATAAACATGGCACCTCTGCTGAGAACGTCTCCCTGTTGTGTGACGTCAAAACTGACGACGTTCGTGTATCTTTCTGGAATAGACCGGGTTCAGGGTGATCTTGCATTACACCCTTCCAAAGACACGCACACGCACACGCACACACACACACACACACACTTTCACACACACACTTTCACACACACCCGTCACACATCCACACACACACCCTTTCACACATCCACACACACTTTCACACATCCACACACACACTTTCACACATCCACACACACCCTTTCACACATCCACACACCCTTTCACACATTCACACACACCCTTTCACACATCCACACACATCCTTTCACACATCCACACACATCCTTTCACATACACACATTCACACATCCAAACACCCCTCACTCACTCATCCAGGCCTACAAAGTTGAGGACCCCCTTAAACATGCATGTCTGCCCGACATTTACCACAATTAGCCTGTAGAGGCTGTAGTTCTACTTATTAGAGGAGCGAAACCCATGTACATCCCAGCTCCACGATTCAAAAGCCTTCAACCGACCGCCAGGTAAAGTAACTTCAAAAAGCTTCACTGTACATTAAGTCACGAGGTCATGTTTTTCACCACGGAATGTACTTGAACAGTTCCACAATTTCCGCCTAATAAAGACCCTGATGAGGAACTGTGGCGAACAAGCACAAAATGTGCCGGCTCACAACCTAGCACTTACCTGTGCAAACATTGTAATCAAGGCACTTTACTGTAGAACCTGGCAGTGTTCTGTAGAACTTGTCATCCACAGGGAAATTGTCAGCAACAATCAATGTTTTCATCAACATGCTTCATTCGGACTGATCTCGAGATGGGCGCATCACAACAGTTCGTCGACATGAAAACACCATTATCGTCACCATGTTCACGTCAATACAATCCGAACCTTGTTGTGTCTTTAAACTGCCTTCCTTTCATCTCGTGTTAAAGTGTCAAAAGGAACAGTACCATTTAAGAATTTCAATAAGAATCATTTATGACCTGTCAGACAGAAGTAGTAGGCGGATCTCCTGTGTGGAGGACAACACCTTGGGTTGTTTATACCCAGCGTGTGGTCTCCAGATGAGACAGGGTCACATGAGTAAATAATAATAATTATAGTATATGTTCTAGAGCAAATACTTTCTAGTAAAATATCAAATTTACTTTTGTCGTTAAAAGGAAGCCAAAACCGTTTGTTTGTTTTTAAAAGTGAAACCCGATGTGTTCTTGTCATACCATACAGAGGCGATGTCATGGGAATAGCGCCTCCAATAGTGCCTCGTTTAATACAACATATGGTAGGAAAACTACTGGAATTATTTAGAAAAAGCTGTTATTTAAACACTTACGAAATACAGTCTGTGTTTATGGAGATAAGATAAGTGTAAGAAATGGCGTACATACTGTTTCAGTCCGAGTTGGGGTGCACGCCGAATTTTATGTTTATACGTCTATAAACGCAAAATAATATTGAAATAAGTTCTTATGGTTCTTAAATAATGATAATTTTCGGGTCTTTATCAAAAGATTAACACAAATGTAGACATCAACACAGACTCATTGACGGTTTCAAGGCAGTAACACTCCATATACCCGATCATATTACTATCAACCAATCGGAATAATGTAGTTTGTTAGTGGGTGTGGCTTATACTAACGGAAATACTTGGGAAATATCTGTTGTGAAATATCCTCCCCACAACATATCGTAAACACGTGACTATCACAACATCTACTGTGATTGGCTGACACGCACACAATGCTGTTGTGCTCTCTCCGCTCACTGTTTCCCAAAATCAGGGAGGGTGAGGACATTGCATGTACCAGGTTGACCTCACGAAACACTCAGTAGTCGCGACAATTTCATTCTTAGACTACTGGGAGCTTCATAACAAAGAGTTGTGAGATACACTCATATATATAAATCGTGAGAATCAATTCTTCCGTCCGTTATTGAACAATGTTTACCGCAGTCCTTTCTGGTGTCCCCCGCCGTGATATTGCTGGGATATTGCTAAAAGCGGCGTAAAACCATACTCACTCACCACAAACCCCTTTCAAATCGCCCTTAACAATGATGAGTTGTGTTCTCCCCTCAGCCGTGGTGTAACCCGTTACCATGACACTCCCACCCCCAGCCGACGACGTCGTATGACGCAAGTGTGTTCTCCTTGCCTGCAGACCATTGAACTACCATCGCACCTGTCAAGATCATACCTTGAATCATCGATGAACAACATTATGGGTCTTCTAAACGTCAGACGCTGTCTTCACCGGGCGTGCCTGACGGTGCCCTGTACAGCTGGTGGTCGGATGTTGGGCTCCCAAAACTGTTTCCACAGGTACCTGCCATTATGTGGTCTCAACCAAACAATTCTTCGAGCTTTAGATTCCTTAGATGCACCAATCGAACATGGTTGTCTTGTTGACATGACGTCTCACGTGGGAGACTGGTCTATGGCACGTTGTTGTTTCCAAAGAGATGCTATCGTGAATCGATGAACATTAAAACGCCTGGCACTAAAACACCATTACTGTTGGCAGCATACCCAAAGACATTGATTTTCATCACGTCGTGCAATTTCGTAAACCTTATTTACGGTTTAAAAACAGAAAGCCAATGACAGCTTAACAATCACTGCATGTTCACATAAAAATACTCATGTCATGCTCACAAGAGACACGCAAACACGTGTGCGCCGTGCACGAACATGCACATGCTAATTGTAAATAAATTAAGAATCCTGCTCCGCGAATCCAAATACCAAGTTTATATAGTTTCCCAAACACAAGCCTTTATATGATGGTTACATTTACTACCGAATTCCACTGTCTTAGATCGAGATACGGGTTAAGCAGTAGTCTAAGGTTCCAAACCTGTCATCAGAGTTACCCATCCGCTGATCACTCGCCCTACCTTCGTCCACGGTTCCACCCTTGGTCTGTAGACGTACTATCTTGGGATTTTACAGTCGGTGCAAAGAATTGCCTGAAGATGACATGTCGTTAAGAACGGAAGTACTGCAAGACGTAGTCGTAACATCCTCACTAACTCACTCACCGTAGTGCACCAGACAAGCAACACAATTCACTTCCATAATAGTACTGGGAAGACATTTTCAGTTTCAAATCAGCTCACATCCGGCACGACTGTCAGATCGTGTAGCATTGTGTACCATCGTGTACCATCATGTACCATTGTGTACCTCTGTGACATCTCTGAAATACTTGACCAAGCACTCACTCACTGTACATCGGTGAAGAGATACGGTATCTCCGTCTTGCTGTTATCAGTGTGTTATCGGGACGACGTGATATCAACCAAACCTGAGAGTCCAGGGATACAGGCTTGGACGACTGGGCAGGTAAGCTGGCGTTCATTTGTACACCATAACACTAACATTCATTGCCACATATAAATACCGCTGTTATAAAATGTGTTACTGATTTCGACAACATTGTGTAGATGGGGCGTTATTCTTCTATACAACAGGGATGAGGATGTCACGTGTAACGAGTTCCCTGGGAGGGAGGCGGAGTGGGGAGCACGGACGTCGGAGGTAAACGGGCGGGCCCCAGATGGAACTCGGGGGATGGGGGATGGGGGGTGGTGGTCGGGCTTTCATATCACCGAAAGTTTAATCTGTATGCGTGTTCTCTTCTGGCCGAAGTGACTACATTCAGACCAACGGTTACACCTCGGCTTTCTCCGGCCTGTGATAGAAGTATTATCACCGAGGTACAATCAGTACACATTGTACATATTGTTAGAGAAGCGTGGTCTGTGATCGCTGTACGGAAACACAGGAATGATATGCGACATGTGGTTTGGGGTTTGCTTCATTTGTATGATAGTCTGATAATTAACATAACTGACGCATAATTTCTTAGTACATACCTATATTTTAAAGGCCTTTAACCACTCTTTTGAAACTTCGAACTTGGGTCTTTTCTGAGACTGCAAAAAGTCAAACAAATCCTTTGAGTGTTGAGAATCAACATGGTATTTTATCTTGTGTCTAAGACCTGTGTTAAGACAAAGAATGCCCTTCCATGACAGAAAGGACTCTATGAAAGGGCAGTGCACCCCGAAATACATTTCTCATTGTATGGATTTTCTTTTTGATCTTGAGAAACCAGTACAAATGAAAAAAATACATGTCTTCAGGTTTTGGCGTCACACTGATAGTAGTGATAACATGCTGAGGCAGATGTCTTCCAACATACAGGCCACTTACAGCCCAGATATAACGCTGAACATCGTCAGCTGTATCCGAGTAATGCGCTCTACTCAGGGCTGGTTCGTGACTCTCTGAGCAATGCCCATCAGTAGATGTATTTCATACTGTGTATCGCTGTGTGCAACTACATTAAACGTGTATACCTTATACAACTAGTAAGAAAGAAGTACATATAAAACCTGCCTTATATTCCAATGACTGAAACCACCAGTGGGCTAACGTCGCATCTTCAATATTTGAGCTATATAGCCATTAAATCTATGTAATTTGGATTGTCGATATTAAAGACTGTTTCACACTGAAATATACATACCGTTGTGGTGGACCTTTAACTATTGCATACGGCGTATAATAACACTCATTCATCCCTTCGTTACAGGCATATGAACTCCGCGCATCGCCATCATGAAGACCCTCATCCTGCTTACCACCATTCTCCATGTTTGTTTGTCAGCCAAAGACAGCAGTGTGTGTACGCAGCCTACCCAGTCAGGACAATGTAAGGAGTTTGCACGTTACTTGTGAAATATATTACTTAAGGGTGCAACGATGCATCGAACTATCGATTGATCGCGATTGTGAGTCCCCCGATAGTACTTTATCGATAGATGTATGAAATGACGATCCAATGCATCGATTGTTGCATCAACTATCGATACTATCGCTTTAATTTGTTTTATAAATAACGGTAACTTGAAAACATGTTCTGTCCTACAGTCCTACCCCCGATTGGGATTAATATCCATTTGCTGTGAGCGACAGCATTTTGCAGTGATATAAGCGGCATGTAGAGTTACACAACCCCCTCGCGACAGTATTTCTCAGTGATATAAGGGGCATGTAGAGTTACACAACCCCCTCGCGACAGTATTTCTCAGTGATATAAGGGGCATGTAGAGTTACACAACCCCCTCGCGACAGTTACACAAGTTACACCCTCGCGACAGTATTTCTCAGTGATATAAGGGGCATGTAGAGTTACACAATCCCCTCGTGACAGTATTTCTCAGATTCTGCCTTGCCCATGTTGTATGAGTCTGTTAAAACTGAGGTCAGGAATGACCTTTCCTGTGCTGAGAATGTTTCACTCACAACTGATGGATGGACTAGCAGACTCTTAAATCTGCACATGTGGACAGACTCTTGTTTCTAAAGAAGAATTGGAAAGTTGGAAACCAAGATAAAAAATGAACTATTATCTGCCTTCATCACACTATTTGAGTAAAATCAGAGTTAATGTGAAATATTGCCATTTGCTAATTATGTTAACCTATCTTTCAACTTGAGTCACCAAGTTATCTGCCGACAGGTTTATTTGTGATTTCTTGATACTTTCATAGTGACAAAAGATTATTGCCTTCTTTAAATCTGTTGAGTCTGTTGACGGTTCAGTGCATTGGATATATTTTTTCATCTTCATGTTGTTAAACCTAAAACATATCTACCTGCGAACTGTTTAATTTTCAACCTTTACACACAGTAAGTGTTTTCTATTGAAACTGAAAGGTGACCATTTGTCAAAAATGTGACAGAGCCACAGAGCCAGTATTTATTCTTTATTTTGTATGTTATTTTACACACAAAGTTGTGGGGATCAAAGAGTCTGCAAACCACAGTTTTGTAATAAATAGTATTAAATCCTGTGTGAATGTGTTGGCTTGTTGTGGAATGTTTTAATGCTAAGTCATGTTCATGAAGAAGTCATCATGACAACTTGACCAATACTGACCTGAAAGTTATAAGGAATAAACAACTGAACACATTTTATGGTTTAAGTAGTTTAATGTAGAAGAAGTTAGGTAGAAAATGGTCATCACAATAGTAGCTTGCAATCGCAATAGTATCTGACATTTGAATAGTAGCTTTTTCTGGACTATCGCAATAGTTATCGCAATAGTAGCTTGCAATAGACTATCGATATCGCAATAGCTTGCAATAGACTATCGAGCATGCAATAGACTATCGATATCGCAATAGTATGCAATAGACTATCAACATCGCAATAGCTTGCAATAGACTATTCAATAGTAGCTTGCAATAGACTATCTCAATATAGATCTCAATAGTCCCCTAGTGATAAGAAAAGAATACAGTTAAGGGTTATTAACATAACGAGTTACTTTTGATCTTCAAGTCAATCAGAGTGTCTCGATGCATTCCCTAACTCCCTAAGGACAACTGCAGTTTACATGTTTAATTTTGGAGTGAAGTCTTAGAACTTGTTCAACTTGAGCGATATTTTGAGTGTGAATATGTGTGTGTTTGAGGGTGTTTTAGTTTGTACGTCTTTATGCGTGTTTGTTAGTCTGTGTGTAAGTATGTATGGCTGTGTATTTGGTGGAT
Source organism: Haliotis rubra (assembly GCF_003918875.1). Taxonomy (NCBI): domain Eukaryota; kingdom Metazoa; phylum Mollusca; class Gastropoda; order Lepetellida; family Haliotidae; genus Haliotis; species Haliotis rubra. The sequence continues at coordinate 1,655,729 of NW_025765048.1, read as the reverse complement.
TCTCTCTGTGTGTCTGTATGTGTCCGTTTCGGTTTTTCTATGTGAGTGTGTGTCCGTGTGTGCATGTATTAGTGTGTGCGAGCCCAGTGTGCGAAATAGCCAATGGCCCGCTAGCCCGTGGCTAGTAAAAAGCCAGTTGGGTCCAGTAAATCTCCACAGTCACTGGCCCGACTGGTTTGTGAATTTTCATGGTGTCATTTTGTAAACATAGCATTCTCTCCGACTTACTAAGTTATAATACACTTTTAAATCATGTAAGATTATGGCCTGATAAAAATGTTCATCATGTTAGCAGCTTAATGATGAAACCCGTGCCTACATTCAAATTGCAGGTAGAGCTAGCCCGACTAAAATTTAGCTAGCAACATTTGGAAACTATTCCGCACGCTGGACTGCGAGCATGAGCGCGTATGTGCGTGTGTGTGCATGCAGATGATCTAGTATAAATCATATCACATCATCGACAAAAATCAACATCCTATTATTGGTTAAGCAAACGTATCTTGTGTTTATTTAAACAAATCTAAAAATACAACCCTCCCTTTCCAAACACTGTCTCCCTAGATTCCGTCATATAGCTGGAATATTGTGGATATCGGTGTTGACATATCCAACATAAAACAAACAAACAACTTGCTACGACAACAACATACCGTTGTGAGAAGTGCCTCATATGAAGTGTGAAGAAAGCATGTTAAATCGTCTCCTTCGTGAAACAGATCCATGTGTCTCCCCGTGTAGAGTTATCGATTGGTACAGCCATGCACGTTTGTCGAGACTGCCGTGACCTTTTAAAACACGACCGACAGCATGCGCGAAGCCCAGTCCAGTATTTTTCTTACACAGAATTAATTTATTGAATTCACAGACTTGGATACGTATGTTTATTCACTTCCGTTACAAGGCAATGGAACAACACATTTCCTATCGAACTTCGCAGATGCGAAATTAATTGTGTAAGATTAATCTGTATCAAACAAACATGTCGGCAAAAGGACAATGAAGCGGAGGTGCAAACTCATAAACTCTGGGAAACGACTCATAGTTTCAACTTTCAGTACAGCAAATCTTCGCGCTCTTCATAAACCAGGAAACATTACGTCAGATAGTTTAGAAAACCGACAAACCCCGATGACGTCGGAGTGTTATAGTTGAACGAATGTATACACTCACGCTGTTACAACAATACCTTCGTGCCATGAGAGAATTTAGAAGCGGTGTGACTCAATAATTTACCCTTTCACAGCAATCAATCCTGGCCATTTGTGTGTCGGGATCATGATATTGTAGTGTGTCCAGTGTAAATACAATTCAGCCTTTGATAACCTAAAACAGCGATCTATACATCAACACTCAGAACGTAAGTTCACAACCAAACCTGACTCGGATGTAGGTCATGACTGCAAGAATTGTCTCCATTCTTCCTCAAACAATTACTGGCCTCTTGACAACATGAATCACACTAATGGGTCGCGTTAGTTAGCACATTTATTCTGAGGTATAGGGTTTGTATGGGGTTCATTTGAGCACTACTGCAGTCGATAGCCATTGAGGGGAGACAACTCTTGGTCCCCTAACTCGGTACAGACATGCAATTCAGTCTGTTGTTAGTCTGTCATACAGACCCTGAAGCAAATATATCAAAGAAATCCCACGCAAGTCTAGAAATGTGGCATGTCTAGATTTCCACAGCTTCAAGAATGTCTCAGGGCTCCTTTTTATTATATTCTGTTTTTTTTTCACTATGAGCCTTTTTTCTGTAAAATATGTTCATTTCAGAGACTAGTTGTTAGTCTAGTCTGTTGTGTTAACACCAAGTTAGGTTTGCGTGGATGGGGAATAGTTTATTGTAAGATTGTAAGTATGACAAAAATGACAATCTAAAAAAGTGGCTTCGAATTGCTTTAAATCAATTGTCAGGAATTAACGATTGCCTCCCTGAACCCGATGTCTGCTGGCGATTCTCATTACCGACCTTCACCTTTAGCTGATCTGTTTGTATCCCCGTGATATGACGCGGCCAGTGCACGGAACCAGTCTATCCTGTAGACCACAGTGGCCATGGTGGCAGTCTGATCAGAATGAACTACTGTTCAACCAATATCACCCACCCACTCATTCACACACCAAGTACGACTATACAATAACTGAGGTATAATACACTTATATACCGAATGAAACATTCATATAAAGCAAGATATCATAAATTGTCGATTGTAATTATTCACCTTACAATGAAAAGACAAAAACACCAATATAATTCTTAGAAACGTTGTAATGTATTCACAAAATTCTGTGTCATTCTGACTGTCCCAATAAGGCGATCATTACATGTTCGATTGCCTTTCTGCTTTCAGATTGAAAATGTGCTCCATGCAACAAAGTCACATATACAATTCAAAGCAGCTAAAATAACTCACGACTAAACTCTGAACACTAAAGCATTGTTTGGGACTGTCCCTTGTGTGGAAATAAGCGATCATTGGAGGAATTCATGTTCGATTGCCTTTCTGCTTTCAGATTGATTGTAAAATGTCTCCATCTTCGTTTACGATATATTAATATATACGAAAGTATAAGTTTGATTTGAGAATGCAGACCTATATACATTTTGGAAAAAGAGCAACCAGTCCGGAAATAGCATATACAATTCAAATGTATTTTCAAGAGGTAAAATAACTCACGATCAATCAATTTTTAATGTAGATAAATCATCTTAAAATAAACACTCCTATGCCAATAAGCTGTATGAACATAGGAATTTTTCCCTGCAGTTGGTCAAGCTCTATAATAAATCCACTCATAAAAGGGCGACAGAAACGATCCAGAAAATAATCATCCTGAATTATATCAATAATGAAAGTATCTTGAGGGAAAGTATTTACGTTGATATTGAACAATAGGACTATCAAACTGGGCGAATATGCGTGATAAGATTCCTGAATCCCAGGCAGGATTTAGAAAGGGATATTCTACCACTGATCATATATTTACTCTGTATGCACTAGTCCAAAATCACTATCAAAAAGAAAACATAAGTTGTACATAGCATTTGTAGATTTTAAAAGGCATTCGACTCAGTCAATCGTTTTAAATTATGGCAGTGTTTACGCAAAGGCAAGGTTTACGAGGAAAATGGTTAGCATTCTCCAAATCAATGTATTCTAACGTTCGATCTTGTGTGCGTTGCAAAGACGGGGTTACAGATTTTTCGATTGCCCACTTGGTTTAAGACAAGGTTGCTGCTTAAGTCCACCCTATTTTCCTTCTTCATTAGTGAATTATATCACGATATCAATTTAGCTGGAAACATGGAATCCAAATGTACCCAGATCTTGTAGAAGTCCTAATAATGCTCCTTTGCTGACGACGTTATTTTAGTTTCGGATACTGTGGTCGGTTTACACAAAATCAATTAAATATCTTAGAAAGTTATACTAAAGAATGGAAGTTAACAGTAAATTTAAGCAAAACAGATATTGTGATATTTAGGAGGGCGGTCCGTGGCCAGAAACGAACGCTGTTTTTTGATGGTCAGTTGATTAATGTATCCGATCAATATTCTTACTTAGGGTTTTTGTTTTCAAACAGAATGAACTTGAATAAATGTGCACATAACTTAACTTTACGTGGAAAAAGGCTTTAATACAAGTTTTATCGGTTTTATACAAAGTTGGAACTATGTCACCCAATGTGTTTTTTAAGATATTTAATTCTCAGATTCAACCCATTTTATTATATGGATCTGAAATATGGGGTTTTCAGCGTTTTGATTGTATTGAGAGAGTGCATCTTTTAGCCTGTAAAAGTACCTCAATGTAAGCTCAAAGACACCTAACTGCATGGTATATGGCGAATGTGGCAGATTTCCTTTGTATATCAATTCTCACATAAGATGTTTAAAATATTGGTTTAAGGTTCTAAATATGCACGAACAACGTCTGCCAAAATTAGCTTACAATATGCTTTTAAATCTGGATAATTTGGGAAAACACACTTGGGTAACTGATATCAGAAATTTATTATTTTCTCACGGTTTCGGTTTCGTATGGTTGAGCCAAACAATTGGCGATGTGAACTGGTTTATTAATGAATTTCGTGTTAGATCAATAGATATGTTCAATCAAGAATGGAAATCCACCCTAGATTCAAGCTCACGATATGAATATTACAGGACCTTTAAAACGTTACTCCAGCCAGAAAAATACTTATCAATAATTACAACATATAGTTTAAGAACAATGTTCGTAAAGTATCGTTTAGGTTTGTTATCTTTAATGATTAATGAGGGTAGAAAAACCTCTGTCCAGAAAGAACGTCGATATTGTCCTTTATGTAACGTTGGAATAGAAAATGAAATTCATTTTACCCTGATATGTCCTTGTTATCACGAATTAAGACAGAAATATATACCGCACCATATTCTTGCAAAGCAGCCCCATTATGCATATATATCTTTGTTACAAACCAATAATGAAAATATTCTTGCTCAATTGTCCTTATATATAAAATATGCATTAGCTAAAAGAGATCTTCTTATAAAGCGAATTGTATACCCTTAAATATATATGTAAATATCCAGAATATTCCTTTATCACTGTAACTCTCATGTATATGGGCCGGAGGCCTTTTTCATACAATAAACATCTTTTGACTTTTGACTTGGCTATGAGGTCTCTCGGGCGTGTTGTCACAATTAACACTTTTTCACAAATCCTGGGGACGTTATGATGTTAAAGATGTTTCAGGCATCGGATTCTTTTCAAGAAAAAGTTAACATGTTGACCGATTGTTACTTTAATGTCACTGACACTTGTATCCCTTTGGGTTGCCTTCCATCATACCAGTTTGTCTTCTTGGGCAAGGTTTTGACGAAAAAACAACCCAAAAGAATTCACACAATCGGATATGTTAACAATCTTTGTTTACTTAATAAATAATGTTTCTACATAGATATCAGCAATTCCACTAAACACAAGCGTCTGTTTCCCTTACAGATCAACCAAAACCGAAGATTCCCGACCAGTTCAAGGTCAAGGTGGAATGTAACTTACTGGACAAGAAACAGACGACAATTGTCACGGAGGCGTACGACTACTACAGCAACAGAGGAGCCATAACTCAGATTCAGAAGGGGACCAAGTTCCAAGGATACTTTGACTACCATTCTAACGACTACCTTAATATTTTACCTGATACTTGTAAGTTCCTACAGCATTCCTGACTACACTGCTCAAAGACACTACAACAACCATGGCAACAACAACTACAACAACTACTACTACTACTACTACTACTACTACTACTACTACTACTACTACTACTACTACTACTACTACTTTGGCAAAATGATACTATATCCATGATAACAATATATTATTTAATAATAAGAACATAGTCAAACACTTTTGTGTCGAATAGACCTTCGTAAATACTTAACCGTAGTTCGACACAACCGTTAAATGAATATGAAATATAAATATACAGGGACTTTACTTCGACACAAGCGCAAGTTCGACTTATCAAACTTCGACACAACGGTGTTTGACTTTATGTCAATATTTCTTGACTCTTGTAGCGAAATGCCAGGTGCAAAACCTGGGAGACTCCCAGTCCAAGTTTCTCTTCGGCTATTCGCCTGGAACCCAAGGTCAAGGTCATATCTTCTCTGCATCCGGGGCTTTGCACTTCACATCAAATGGTTCCAAAGAGGTGTACGTCGGGAAGGCTGTCATCCGGGGCATTCAGGCAGACACGTGGTACAGCTGTCAGTACTGGCCGCAAATGGATGCAACCATGAATGTCACGTGGTATTTTTCAGGTCAGTTATACGTTCTTCAGTGTTAAAAAAAATTACCGTTAGACTGGCCACACCTGATACGGATTATTAACCTCAACACATCAGGTAGTACCCAGTGTGTGAATAGCACGTCTTTTCCTTTCTTTCAGACAAATCCAACTGGCAATCTTCTTTAGGACTGGAGTCAGTTCCGGTGTCAGCTCACGTGACGGGAATCGTCTACAGTGGCACCAGCTCCCATACATTTGATCACATGTATAATTTCTACGGTTTTCAAAGCGGCGCAATCCCAACGGATTTTGTAAGACTTGGTGTTATCGGTTTTAAAAAACATTTTAAACACAAATAAACGGTATGGATAGAAGAGTCCCATTTCTCAAAGCTACCGTAGCGCTATGAACATTGAAGGTATTAACGAATATGAAATCCCATGTATCAGCTGCAGTCAAAAGTGACGTGCTTTACTTACTTTTAAATCATGAGACTTTCAAACGTTAAGTTGTCCATGTATAGACCGGAAAACAGGTGCGTATTGATCCCCATCTGGACTCCTCCGATGACTGGCCTAGCCCCTGATCTCACCCAATTGTTACACGTCAACGTTGTGTTGACTTCAGGAAATCCCGGACGGCATCGTGTGCCCCAAACGCAGCAACGTGAAGACGATGCCCACGTTGAGCTCCAGCTTCTCCTTGATGGGTGAGGTCGTCAGCCTTGAGGTCACGTACTTGGAGGTCAGTCGACATCAGCCGAACACAACCTTTCTGAAAAGTGCAGAATATTATAACGTTTGCACAGCATATTATAGCATTAATACAGAATGTTATAACGTTTGTGCAGCATGTTATAACGTTTGTGCATGTTATAACATGTTATAACGTTTATGCAGCAGTCTGTAACGTTGTGTGAGCAGGTTTAAAGGTTCGGGGCAGCATGTTTTAGCGTTTTGTGGAACACGGGAAAGCAGGAGCACATTTAGGGTTAAGTGGATAGCTCGTGTTTAGTGGAAAACAGAACAACAGTTTGTGCAACCTGTTTCAGCGTTTAGTGGAATACAGGATAACAGTATGTGCAAAATGTTTTAGCTTTTAGTGGAACATGATATACGTGTTTATTGGCTTGATACAGTTGTGCAGTTGTACCTATCATGACGGTGTATGAACAATATTCTAACGTTGCATGTAGCATGGTATAACGACATGTGTAGCCTGTTATAATGCACCATGCATGCAGCATGTTATAACCCTGTATGCAGCATGTTATAACCCTGTATGCAGCATGTTATAACCCTGTATGCAGCATGTTATAACCCTGTGTGCAGCATGTTATAACATGTTACAGGAGAGATATGACGTCAACCAGCAGATTGCCGCTTACAGGTTCAAACCCTCTACGGAAACCAACACCGAGTACGGCTCTAACAGAATGGTGGAGATTAATGACTTCAACACAGGTGATGATGTGTAGATATTTATATTCTATATATTAGTTGAACATTCCTCTGTTGATGTCGTGAGTATTATGTAGATCTTATCAAATATTGGCCGAGTTAAGATCGTAGAATCTGGGCACTGTTACACCAAACAACCTTACATTAGATCTATGTTTAGGTATGGGAGTTAAGAGCAGCTTAGCCCTAAGATCGCTTTGTACAACGGTCCCCTTAGTCTGTCTCACAGTCCCTGAACCACATTATTTTCCCTGCTGCCAAGCCCTCTCTGCAATGCTAAAAGCCCTAAATAAAGCAAGTCTAGATTTCCAGAGGTTCTGAATCTCTAGTCTCCCAGTGGATCCTTTTCAATATAAATGGGCTTGTTTGTTACTATCAAAATTATATACATTCAGAGACTAAGCCTTATTCTACGGTCCCCTGTGCCCTGACTGTCGTTGGAAACTCAGCGAAACGCAGATACTTAGTCTGATACCCCGATACCCCAACAAACGGTAACGACTTGCGGCGTACCATTTCCATTTTATTTAAACCTTAGTCCCAACTCAGTCACTCGACATGGCGCGCGGCCACACTTTCTGTTGCCAAACAGCTACGTCAGTGAGACCGTAGTTTATCCCGCCAGTTCGATTAACTTGGTGTCATGATAAATATGCAAATGTGGTCTCCCAGCATGCACTTCATATAAACATTGATACATTGATGCAGTGTGTGGTTGCATGCTCTCTAAACTGTAACCTAACTATATAAATACATTGAATTTCCCAATGTTTCTGTTAGAATGATTTCATGGAGCGTAATTACGCCTTAAACATCCATTATTTAATAATAACATTAGACGTGTAACTAGGTTCTTGTCGTGGAGCTTCTCTCGCGGGTAACATCAAATACGTCTAGTGGCTTTTTAGGCTGACAACTCAGGTATACTTAACAAACGTTGTGTAAGTAACCCTGTGTGTCTGGGAGAGCAGTGACCTCTGACCAATCTAGTTGTGACCCGCTAACCGTTCTCAGCTACACGCGATTTCCCCCGTAGTTGTATCCCCCAAATGTTCCCATGTCAAGTTGATTGATCATCAAATATCCAGATCGTGACTGTTCCACTGGACCGTCCTAAGATGCCATGAGCCCTCCCCACCTATTAAGCCTATGAATATCTATATGCCCAAGTCTATATGACAGTCTACAAGGCTTGTACCTTGTTGTCCTTCTACTCAGACCTACTAATCAAGTGCTTGATATCAAACTGTATATCCGTAGAACTCTCCCCGTTGTTCATCACACCAACTTCTATACGCCACTCAAAGGAGCTACTAATCCCATAGTACATATATCTCAACTTCACATCTGTCTATGGTTACATGGTCCGAGTTGAACCTCCCCCGCCCACTGTTTAATCTTTCATCAACCACACCATTGCTCCTTGTCACACTTGACGTGTAACCCCAAGATTTACTTACTGTCCCTTACACTGTCCATGCCATTCGGTTTCGGACAGCTAATTAATATAGTAAATCGTGGCTACATCACCTCCAGGTTTTCAAATACAGTTACACTTTATAGTTAAATATACATATAATATTCTCAACATAACTTTATTTCTAAAATCTCTTCTCATATTTTGCAGAAAACTTCAATCGTTTTATTTAAAGCACAACAAATAAGGCAAAGTCATATATAATATATTTATATCATGCATTTGTACTATTTTATGCTATGGAATGTATGTAAATATGCGCAGGGATATTTTGTAACGCTAAACTGTCTGCATTTTGGGCCGAATGCCTTATACTGAATTAATCTGTGTGTCTGTATACAGTTAATATAACAGCATTCATATATAGAGAGTTACATCGCATGTACAAGTTTAAACACAATCGATATTTATTATTAAATTAAACCGAGTGTAACTCTTGGCTACAGTTGTGATAAGGAAAGTGGTTTCTTCCTGGTTCTGTATGGTTCTGTATTGTTCACTTAATGTGTAATCCTAATAATGTAATATTTTACATACTGAAACACTCGGCTAATAATCTCTGTATAAAGTATATTTACTAGTGGCTAACGCTCATGTTCCTCAGGCGAGAACTCGGACTCGATGTTGGCGCAGGTTGTTGCTTGTGATGATCACCCCTCGAACACATTAGATTGCTGCTAATAAAAAGGAACTTCTCCTAAGGCAATGATAAAACGGAATATCAAATAGTAAATTCTGCTCAGCTGGAAGTGCGGCCTAGGATAGTCCAAGAAATGGTACAGTCACATGAAAACTCAAAATTCTTAAGAATACGTTGGCTCAATCACACATAGCTTCTCATCCGGGGTATTAAACGTGTGTATGGCTTCTCATCCAGGGTAGGAAACGTGTGTATGGCTTCTCAAATTGTTCCCTGGTAATGGGCGGTGCAAGCAGCACTACCACCACGCGACTACCAGACCGCTTGCTTGTATAATACAGGGAAGCCAATAGCTTCAAGGATCTGATTTCCCGAAAGTAGGTGTCCTTATCTTATAAGAATAGCTGGCTTGTGTCCTTCTCTTATAAGAATAGCTTGTCTGTTGAATACAGCGAAGCCAGTAGCTTCAAGGATCTCTTTTCCCGAAAGTAGGTGTCCTTCTCTGATAAGAATAGCTTGCTTGTGTCCTTCTCTTATAAGAATAGCTTGCGTGTTGAATACAGCGAAGCCAATAACTTCAAGGATCTCATTTCCCTAAAGTAGGTGTCCATCTCTTATAAGAATATCTTGCTTGTATCCATCTCTTATAGGAATATCTTGCTTGTGTCCTTCTCTTCTTGCTTGTATCCTTCTCTTATAAGAATAGCTTTGCTTGTGTTCCATCTCTTATAAGAATAGTCCATCTCTTATAAGAATAGCTTTGGATCTCATTTCCCTCTATAAGAATATCTTGCTTGTATCCTTCTCTTATAAGAATATCTTGCTTGTGTCCTTCTCTTATAAGAATAGCTTGCTTGTGTCCTTCTCTTATAAGAATAGCTTGCTTGTGTCCATCTCTTATATGAATAGCTTGCTTGTATCCTTCTCTTATAAGAATATCTTGCTTAAGAGCTTGCTTGTGTCCTTCTCTTATAAGTATCCTTCTCTTATAAGAATAGCTGCATCCTTCTCTTATAAGAATATCTTAGGTGTCCTTCTCTTATAAGAATAGCTTGCTTGTGTCCTTCTCTTTATAAGAATAGCTTGCTTGTGTTGAATACTCTTATACAGCGAAGCCAATAGCTTCAAGGATCTGATTTCCTTATAAGAATAGGTGTCCTTCTCTTATAAGAATAGCTGCTTGTGTCCATCTCTTATATCTCTTATAGGAATAGCTTGCATCTCTTATAAGAATACAGCGAAGCCAGTAGCTTATAAGAAGGATCTGATTTTATAAGAAAGCTTGTGTCCTTCTCTTATAAGAATAGCGAAAGCTTGTGTCCATAAGAATAGCTTGCTTGTGTCCATCTCTTATAAGAATAGCTTGCCTGTTGAATACATAGGAATAGCCAGTAGTCCAAGGATCTGATTATAGGAATAGTAGGTGTCCATCTCTTATAGGAATTGCTGGCTTGTGTCCTTCTCTTATAGGAATAGCTTGCTTGTTGTCCATCTCTTATAGGAAGTAGCTGGCTTGTGGATCTCTCTTATAGGAAAGTAGGTGTCCATCTCTTATAGAATAGCTGGCTTGTGTCCATCTCTTATAGGAATTGCTGGCTTGTGTCCTTCTCTTATAAGAATATCATTCAATGGATATCATTCAACACTCTCACGCTTGGGCTAGCCGTGTGTTCTTAGCGATCGCTTGTCTCGCCGACTTCTCGGGTTTGATTCAACATGTGTACTGTTTGAACTGATTATCAAGGTGTGTGATGTTGGTGAACTAATGGTACACAGTGCTACACACTCTCTCATTCACAGAAACCATTTCATGCAACATCCAGATATGGTATAATCATTGTATGTGTCAAACAGGAGTCGCCTACATCATCGATGAGCTGCTAGGCAACTGTACGGTGACCAAGATTGACCACGGCAACTTCCTGTACCGTCACGTGGCTGGCTCCTCTGGTCAGGTCCGAATGCTGACCCCCCAGGAGTTCTTCTTGCTGGACAAAATGATAGACCGCTACACATATATCGGGCAGGTGGGCGTCGCATTTCAAACAATCCAACTGCTGTATGTGCTTCTCATTTCCAGGCTGCTACATAAACTAAGGGTAAAAAGAAAGTATACCAAGTATATATTTGATCGGAAATGGAAAGAAGCGTTCCTAAATTGGATTATTCCTATTTACTCATTACTCTTTTCTGCAATGATTTTTTCAGTTTGTAAAACGTAATCTGTCTGCGGCTAATTGAAGTTTGAATAAATTAATAGATTAAGGTTTTGTGTCAGACATGTATCTGCCACCGCATGGCCCCGACTATGTTTGAAATGTAATATATTTGTGCTGAAAGATAACATGTCGACAATACCAACCTGTGTACAATGCATTGTGTATTATACGAAAATTGCTTTTAACTTTTACAAGTTTTTAAATCAAATTATTTTTCCAATACAAACATGTTGAAGTGATATTTGAGAGCTGACTTTAATTTTTTTCAACTATAAACCAAACCTGAAGCATGAAGCACATGAGGCACAGCACAGGTTGTGACAGATCACTGAAAGGATCACTGTTGTGGGCACTGCCTCGGACTCTGTAGGACAGGGATGAGTTCCACTGAAATCAAGATTTATTTGTGATTATCCTATCCTTGACTTCCTCGATATAACGTGAAACAACAGCTCCTAATACTAGTAACCCTTCACTATTCCAGAGGAATATCCGGGGAGTGATGTGCGATACGTGGACAGGCTACCACGAACAGGCTGGCTTCGGCGGCAGCGTCAGTGACAACATTACTGTCGAATGGTATTTCCTTACTGTAAGTAAACCATGGATAAGGAATATGTACTAAAGCTGAAGGTTGTTGCTATGACAGGTGCCACCAGGCATGGTCTACAGACTCAGAGTCGTACGGTTTGTGATCCTCGGTTGCATGAGACCGAAGTCGGATCAGGGAAGTGGTCTACGACCTATCTCAGGTGTTGTCCGTCCACAGTAAGACAACACCCGGTCATATAACTCCTAAAATACAAGTTACACGCTCCATATGCAGTGGGGTGGTGGGGTAGCCTAATGATTGAAGCGTCCGCTCGTCACGCTGAAGACCCGGGTTTGATTTCCCACATGGGTACAATGTGTGGAGCCCACTTCTGGTGTCCCCCGCCGTGATATTGCTGGAATATTGCTAAACGCCGCGTAAAACCATACTCACTCACTCACTCCACATGCAGTAGTCGAAGAGTTGCACTCTCCATACAGATATATTGCTTCTCCTGGAGTAAATAATATATCTATATCTTTGACTCACGGCTGTATGTCTTCAAAGACCTATCATCAGTATACACTGTACCCTAGTCATCACCTGTTCACATAGCACCAGTTGCACTAAGCAATCCTGGCACTACGGTGGTGATGGCTCCCAGTACTTTAACCTATGTTTATGACAGTCGTACCACTGCGATCGCTTTGTGCACCAGGGCCAAGCTCGGGAGTCTTTCCCTCGAACTTCCGGATTCAATGAACCAGGCCAAAAATAATCGTCACGAGTATAATATGTCATTCATTCGTAGATTCTACTTTGTGTTATGTTCAACTAAAACTGGTCATTCTGTTCGTCTTCTCCAGAAAAACTGGACAACGTGGAATGACGTAGGTGCGGTGTTTCCAGGAGAGGGTGTTCCAGTCGCAATGCGGGCCTGGTCTCCCGACCCATCAGGAAAGGTGACACGTTTGCTACAATACTACAACAGACTGGGTCATATGTATGGATATCTTATTATTTGAAAACGCTTTTTGTAAATGTCTAAGTTTATAAAATGTATTTGTAGCAATGCAATTGCTGATGGGATAAATTATAAATCTAAAACCAGTTTCAGTTTGCTGAAGGGTTTGAGGCAATTGTATACGAAGTAGAGTTAACCGGGGGAAGTGACCAGTATCGTACTGTGAGGAAACCCGAGATAAATTTAAAGCTATTTTTGTAGAATGTTCCCATCTACAACTTCAACGTGTTCGACTTCGACCGATCAGTACCCAACGTCCTCAAGTACGACATCAGCCCATGCTACGTCAATGACAACAGGCGGATGTTCCACTTCTCCGTTGACGGTGAGTTTTCTTGCAACTTCAGCAAACATTCAGCAACGTCGAGGGGACGTTGACGACGAGGATATGTACACGTAGCCGGGGTCGCACAGTGGGAAGTGTATGATGTCTTTAGGCAGAAGCCCGTGTTCGATACCCAACATAGGTATGCAGGGTCATGATTAAAATGTTAAAATGTCTGTTTAGTCCTGCACATTGCTGAAACCGTATGCTTGGCATTGACACTAAACAGTTCCACGTCTGGGAACAACAACAGAATTGGCATCCGTCGTTGGAGAAAAGTATATTATTTCCTTAACAACTATAGTGTCTTCTAGTTGCTTACAGTACTGATCACTGGATTTTCTGATCCAAGGTAGACTATTTACCTGCCTCGGTGATATAGCTCCAGCATGTAGAGTGCGGCACTGAGTTTAATCAAACAAAAGAGAGCTCTATACTTTGTGATCCACGTGTTTTCCACAGTCACCACGCCCACCCTATAACAAACATATAAACAGAGTACTTAGTGGGCAGTATTTCAGGCAGGTCACCGCGTATCACGTCAATGTTGGAGGAAGGTCAAGGTCACCCATGAGCAGTGGTCTGGTGCAGACTGACCAAGGATTGTAATCCTAGACATGGATTCGACCAGCTCCCTACAGCACAGCAAACTATGTAGTTTATTGTATCCCACTCTCTAACCACAGGTCAGTTCGAGCAGTTCATCTCCGACAACATGGAACTCTTCAAGTACTCCGTCATGTCTACCATCGTCAGCATGTGCGACATCTCCTCCCTTAGGGTCGCCAACATTAAGGTGAAGAATACATCTCAGCCGTGGCATATTATGACTTTATAACGGTTTTAGATGGTATGGAGAATACCTTCCCGAAGCATGGCGGATATAGCAAACACTTTGCTAGTAGCTTGTTTGAAAGTAGTTGGAAACCTCTCATTTCATTTAAAGGCGTATTAGATGAACGGTCATAAATAATTAAGTAATAAAATGTAAGTAAGGATATGTGTCCCATATTTCCATAATATATACATGTATTATATAGCTTCTCAACGAAATAACGAAATCACGGATGAAAACGCCCAAAGTGCGCAGGTCTTAAACGTCGGCCACTTAAAGAAACCCTTCCGCACCAGGTGGTGCTGGGAGACCAAATATCATACTCTGGAAGCACTTTCGTGTCGAACAAAATGTATGTTCAACTGACACTAAGATAAGTAAGACATTAGTAGAATACTGTGTAAAACAAAGTTGTACGCAAGATACATCACGATGTTTAAGATGTGAAGACATTTCAGGTTGACCTTGACGAGGATGTGCACGTCACATTTGAGATGTTGGACGTAGCTCCTGTTGTCGGCGACAACCCCAACATCGCCCCTCAGGTGTCTCTGACTGACGCTGCTAACACCTTCATCAACTCTGTTCAAGGGGGGACTTTCACCATCGTTTGGAACGACTATCTCGTCGGCTCCGGTCAGGTGGGTAGACGCCAACGTCAAACAGGCCTAAAGTATATAAAGCTTAGAACGTAAACGCCATAGAAAAATGAACATCGGGCGTATTTCCGCCATACAGCGACGAGACGACGTTTGTACATCTTCAGTCTGAGAATAACCAGTCTCGGTTATCCCACGAAACTGATTCCATTGGGCGCCGGGGCGAAACAGCCGTGATTCATTGACGATGAGGGATGACACCCGGTGTTCGCAAACAGGGACCTACCATTTGTTATTCTTGTGGATTGTTTTCCAAAATCGAAGCAAGATTCTTCACGAAAAAGGCTTTAGACTGTTGGAATATATAGCCTCAAAATACACTAATGCAAGATGATGTTTTATGCAAAAATATAGTCTGGCTCAAAATCATAGATATCACAAAATCTGGTTTTGCAGCTGTAACTGTTTGCAGCTGTAACTGAAAAGTGAAGAGTTTACTTGTTGTGACCCTACTGTGGGTCAGCTGTGTCCTAGTCCACACTCCCATAGCGCTGTTGGGGCGGTGGGGTAGCCTAGTGGTTAAAGCGTTCGCTCGTCACGCCGAAGACCCGGGTTCGATTCCCCACATTGGTACAATGTGTGAGACCATTTCTGGTGTCCCCCGGTGTGATATTGCTGGAATATTGCTAAAAGCGACGTGAAACCATGCTCACTCACTCGCTCCTTCTAAGTGCAATTATAACACGACGTTAAAGTCATGACCTGTTGCCCGCAGGCTCCAAGCATCACCGTCATGTCCAGCAGCCTGACGGAAATGGACTACGAGAAACACCAGTTCGGTAAACCAGGAATCATTGGCTTTGGACCAGGTAGGTACCTAAACAAAGTTACTCCTGTACAATCTGTAGACAAGTATTACATTTTGCATAGATGTACATACTTTCGGGATGAAGACGACATAGAAAGGGACAAGATCATATTTAATCCATCTATGGTCATCATATATATCGTTGTGGGGATGTTATGTATGTTACGGAAAGATACGAGTGGTGACGAAAACATAAGCATGAACAAGCTGCAGTCATGAACGAGACATTCACAATAAAGGGAGACAACTCTGTCGACACAGCCCACTGTAAAATGTTTGAAAATCCTGGTGGCCCGTCAACAGAATGTAAGGATACGTTTGTGTTGTATACACAAGACACGGAATTATGCCGGATTTACAGTATCAAGTGTATATTATAAGTATTCGTTAAGTGTAGGTGTTTTGGTGAAATAGAACCAGCAACTATATCCTGGGCAGCTGAAGTCATCTCAGCGTTATTCGCTGGAGAACATCCAATTTGGGCGATAACTCGCTGAAAAAGCGGTGTCAACGATATCTTCTTTACCAAAAACAGTTCTGGTTAAATGAGTTCGCTATCACTAACACACAACATCAATGTAGGGATGGACCGTCACGTTCACCATGTATCACTCGCATGTTGCAGGGACGATGGCCGGCGTCGGGTTTGCGATGATTATTGTCGGGGGCACCATGGGAGCTGGGGCCAGCTTCTTCTGCTACAAATAGATACCAACTAATGGTACATAAACTTCATATAACTGTTGTCCTATTTCATTGTTTGTCCTTGGAAGTAGCGCTCAGCACAATGTCGAGCACAATCGAGTGAGAACCTGAAACGTGTAATTGATATCAGGCTGCCGGTGTACTGAGACACTCAATCAACCATCAAGTCTTCCCTCACATGCAGAGAAGTGAAATGTTGACGATATAGTGTGCGAAATAGTTTCCAAATGTTGCTAGCCTGTCGGGCTAGCTATGTCTGAAAGTTACTGGCCCACAAAATAATTCACTAGCCAGAAATTTGAATGTGGACACTTGGTTTCAGCATGAAGCTGTTGATATGATGAACATGTTTATCGGGCCATAATCCTGCATTATTTAAAAGTGTATTGTAACTTAACAAGTAGCAGAGTGATATATTTACAAAATGACCCCATGAAAATTCACTAGCCAGTCGAAGAGATTTACTGGTCCGACTGGATCTTTACTAGCTACGGGCTAGCGGGCCAACCGTATCGTAAAACCCACCCGTATCGCTATTCAGTCGTCTGTACCATGCTGAGTGGGTCCATCCTGAATACTGGGGACCGGTAATCGTGGGTTCGAACCTCAGGTTAGTCTTGATAATGATCCTTGGGATTTTATTAATTTTAAAAATCCCCGTGCTGGAGCTGGTGCTCGATAAGTGGTAAATACCTAACACCTGTGTCAGTGTGAGGTTTCCTGGTAGAACTGAAAAACTCCCACATCAAGCGGATGATAATGGCGTTGAGAAGCTAGTTGCGATGCTCGTGTGCCTGGATCCCACTGGTGTGGAATGCTTCTTTAATGGTGAAGCACAAACCTAAAACTCAGTCATAAAGGTCTCTCTGACCAACTACGCTACCCACCTATTAACAAAGGCTAAAGAAGGTTCAATCCCATTATATCTGACAGCATGGCTGCTGGAATGAGCACCTTCGGGTGAAGGTTCTTGATGACAAGGCAGCAGTCCGTTGCGCCCAAGGCCAACAGACCATACACGGTCACTTTGAACACCCACCACCAGAACACCGAGTGAAGTTGTTACTGACACATGTAGACCGTGGTCTAGACCACCAGTTGTCCGACTTCCATCTTTGTGGAAGTGCGATGGCTGAGTGGGTTAGACGGCTGAGTCTGTGTGCTGGTGATTAGGTGCCTGACTCTGAAAGTGTGGGTTCGAATCCCGAATGGGACTCAACTCAACAAAAGTACTAGATTCTGTACTTCAATGAGAAACTGTAATCCCAAATATAACGTGTTACATTTGACCACTTTCTAAATGGCATTGTGTATTCACTATTAACCACGACAATATTTCTACTGTGTTACTGTTTCGGAACTCTGACTGGACTAGAGAACCCAGAGCCGTGTGACGTATGTATATGTCCATGTAAGGAAACAGACAGCTAGGTGTACACAAAATACGGTTTTATTGACTTTTATCTCTATTCAGAACACAATACACACTACAGACCACCAACCATCACGATTTATCAAGCCCTTTATCTTCTTGTCATAATTATCTTGGAGGATTCTCCCCACAACGCTGTAGTCTGTGTTATAAACTCCAATACTTCGCCTAGACTCTCGATAAAAAAACAAACATATCTGAAAGAGCAGCTTCGCCGCTCTCCCTAGTCTTGGGAGATGGATGGACTGATGATGGGATCGAACTTTGGTCTAGTAAGACAGATCTACGCACTACCCTTTGGGCTACCCCACCAAGCAGTGAAAGGGAGAAGTACCAGTATCGCTCGTATTGATGTATTAACCCCTGAGACAATCCTCTATACAAAACAGTGAATACTCATCAAGATCCACACTTCATTTGGGGCGGCAGTTTGGCCTTGTGGTGAAAGCTCTAGTTTGAAACAGAGCCCAGTTCGACGCTCTTTGGAACGATGTGTGAAGTCCATTCCCTCCGCAGTGATATACCTGGAATACTGCTGAACGCGGGGGTGCCAAAATAGTTTTGCACACGCTTAACATATATCCGGATAACGGGCATCCCAGTAGAAGGGCGATACCTAACTGACTAGGCTCATTTCCTGACAGTACTAACGGACTAGGCCCATTTCCTGACAGTACCAACGGACTAGGCGCATTTCCTGACAGTACTAACGAACTAGGCGCATTTCCTGACAGTACCAACGGACTAGGCGCATTTGCCGACAACACAGTACATATTGATTGTCAGTTAGTCATAGGCATATCTATATCTATTTTGGCTTATTGAAAATACTATGTCAGCAATACAAGACACATGATAATGGGTGAATATGATGGGCGGGTGGCCAGAAACAATGCTACTACTAAATGAAGATCCAGGAATTAGACCTGCAGCACGAGTGCTTGTCACAACATGGGGGTGACTGGACCGGGGTGGTTATTCTCGCGAACTCAGCAAGTGTCCAAGTAGCGAAGGATCCATACGCCTTGTGCCAAGCACCGGACTGTCTGGTCCAGACTAGATGTTTTGCAGACCGCCGCCATATGCCAGGGGTACTGCTGAGTGCGGCGTCAACAACAACCACGACTACATAGAATAAAGCAGCATTACCATCACCTCTTCACAGCGGATCGCGAAGCAATATAACGATGGCCACTACACACTAATCCTAAAGTCACGTCACATCTCACCGTGATTAAATTAGTTTACATCGCATGAGGCTGTCCAGGACTAGACTAAAACTGAACTAAAAGCGTTTTCATCTGATGATAATGGAGAAGTCAGAGTAGAGGTGTGAAACAGTGATCTCTTGCATTTGACTGATCCAGAGTCACTCTCTGGTCAATCACAAATAACTGTATCTCAGGCTTCACTTAGTCTGACAAAACTACGTACATGCGTTCATATAGCGACTACCCGTGAAGATCCGGGTGAGAATTGGTCTTCAGCAAGCCATGCTTGTCGTAAGAGGCCACTAACGGGATCGCGTAGACTGATGCTCATGCTGTTGATCACTGGGTTGTCTGGTCCAGACCTGATTATTTACACTGCACAACACTGCAGATGTCTGGAGCCGTAACGTTTTCAGTGAAACATAATACCTCTGTTGAAAATAATGATTCTAAATTGATCATATAATAAGTGATTACTACATCTTAGTTACGATAATTACTCAAATACTATGTCACGAAAGGAATACAGTTTTATCAACAATAACAGAGGCAGTCTTGAAACAACTTATAATAATAAGGAAATTCACCATGGTAACAATATACTGTTTATGTTACCATGGTAATAATACATTTAGACGTCTCCATGCTTGTACGGTCACTGTAAGTATACATCTGAACCCAGGTCCTTGTTTACAAACAGGACTGGTGTTTAATTGAACACTAAATCAATAAAGGCAAATCATTACTCCCAGTCATTCGGTAACCTAGATTGCATATATCTGAGATGTAACAAACACACTGAGGGGAAGGTTTCACTTGTGATTGAAGTTTCTGGCAATCTGTGGAAAGTCTGTCTTGTCAGGTGACAACAGACGATACATTGACAAAGGAATAAATATTCATTCACACGGCTATCAACCACCAAAGAGCGAGATTACGCATGGTTAGTAAAACGAGTACATCTTGTCTTACAAAACCAATCATGTTATTTTGACACGGATAGGGATAAAACAGAACATACGGTCTCCAGACAAATCCCCGCTCTTGTATCTATAGAATATGAAAAATTTGATGTAATTTAGGCTCTTTCCTATCATACTATTCACCATTTTGTGATAAAACCTTTGTGGAGACAGAAGAGAAGGCATTTAGCTTACTAAGCAGCGCCCCCTCTAAACAGTTATGGGCATCATGACACCCCTCACACCCACGTGCATAACGCCAGACTGTAGTTTTCACATTATAGTGCTATATCTCTTAGTTCAAACAAAGTGCACAATCAGATTAAGTACAATCTGTACATGTACTGACAAATACCTTACGTATCCCATCGAGAGGAGAACACTGTTCTTATAAAATGTGATTTTACCTACACTTTTCCATTATCAATATTTGTTGTCGGCTAACATGCCATCAGTCTCCCCTTCTCTACCAGCCCCCCTCGTCTCCATCTCCACACCCATCTTCTCCCCCATCTCCTCCCCCTCTTCTCTTTCCTCGCAGGCCCATGGTTGTAGTTCCCCGGATGCAAACAGGACATAGAAGATGGCGCCGAAGGCGTACATGGCTGCCGCAATGTAGAAAACAACTTGCCACTCTGCCCGCGTCTGACTCTGCAACGAGAAATATTTAAGTCACGATGAAATAGTGAACATTGTTAAACACTATGGTTGGCATACACAAGCTATGTCACGGTGACCGGTATAGTCTGGATCCGGAAAATCAGTGACCGACAATATGAGCCACGATCAGCCCTGTCTGGTCACGATGACATACTGAATACCCCGATACCAAGTTCAACGATAAATAAACCCATCATTTAACAAACTGTCACATACATAGAAGTCATTCTTTGGTACATGGCTGGATTATCTCCATCATTACCAACAATAACAACAACAACGAGCACCTGCAGTGGTTATATACTAGTTCCACCACCAACAACAACAACGAGCACCTGCAGTGGTTATATACTAGTTCCACCAACAACAACAACAACAAGCACCTGCAGTGGTTATATACTAGTTCCACCAACAACAACAACGAGCACCTGCAATGGTTATATACTAGTTCCAACCAAAACAACAACAACGAGCACCTGCAGTGGTTATATACTAGTTCCACCAACAACAACAACAACGAGCACCTGCAGTGGTTATATACTAGTTCCACCACCAACAACAACAACAACGAGCACCTGCAATGGTTATATACTAGTTCCACCACCAACAACAACAACGAGCACCTGCAGTGGTTATATACTAGTTCCACCAACAACAACAACAACGAGCACCTGCAGTGGTTATATACTAGTTCCACCACCAACAACAACAACGAGCACCTGCAGTGGTTATATACTAGTTCCACAACAACAACAACAACAACTAGTTCCACCACCAACAACAACAACGAGCACCTGCAGTGGTTATATACTAGTTCCACGAGCACCTGCAGTGGTTATATACTAGTTCCACCAACAACAACAACAACGAGCACCTGCAGTGGTTATATACTAGTTCCACCAACAACAACAACAACGAGCACCTGCAGTGGTTATATACTAGTTCCACCAACAACAACAACGAGCACCTGCAATGGTTATATACTAGTTCCACCAACAACAACAACAACGAGCACCTGCAGTGGTTATATACTAGTTCCACCAACAACAAGAAGTCACGTACCTCAGATGTAATGACACCAACAACAAGAAGTCACGTACCTCAGATGTAATGACTCCAACAACGACGGGTGAGATGAACCCCGTGACGGCAGCTATGGAGTTGGAGATGCCGAAGAGGATGCCGGCGTATGCGGGGGCGATGTCGACGTGGTTGACGATGAAGCCGGAGAACTGGAAGCCGGTGAGGGAGACACCCAGAACCAGCAGGGTGATGGCCAACGGCCGCTGGGAACAGTCGACATACCCCAAGCCGACCAACATCGCTGCCGGGACCAACTTACCTGTTTAGCAGGGGAGAAATACGTGTAATACCATGTACTACCATGTACTACTATTTAATACTATGTAACATACGTGAGGAGGTACGCTACAAGTAACTTCCGTGTATGATGTTTTGTTTGTTATTTTACGCCGCAGTCAGCAATATCCCAGCTCTATGGCGGCGGTCTGTAAATAATCCAGTCTTGACCAGACAATCATCATCATGAACATCGAGCTAGGTATTGGGATACGATGACATGTGTCAACCATGTCAGCGACCCTGACCACCCGATCCCGTTAATCACCCATTACGACAAGCGTGGGAGGTGAAACCCACATAAACCTTAACTTGTGAAACATCTACGACGGGTATGTTATTCGAGTATATGATGCATGGGATGAATGTTCTCTCATTGACAAACGACGGCCCAAGCTTTGGGATTGTGAAAGAGACGCTGGAACCACTCACCGAAAGAGTCAAATATTTTCCTGGTGTTGGTGGTTGTGAAGATGCTCCGTCTCCTGACGAAGTCAGCCATCCAACCAGACAAGTTGATCATCGCCCAGAACACAATGTAGGGGAGAGCGGAGTACAGACCGTTCTGAAACAATCAACAGCTGTCAATATTCGCGAGGAAATAGTCTAGCGATTCAAGACCCATGTTTTAGCCCCTGCATGAGAACAATCTGTACCTACGACCGGAAGCCAATTTGTAGTGCGCCCACCCCCAACATCACCATTACGGCTTTGGACACCAGAAATGGACTTCACGTACTGTATCTATGTATGGAGTCAAACCCAATCCTTCGTGGGACATGCGATCGCTTGAACCACTTGACTATGTAACCAACAAGTACTGTTTGAACGACCTGGGCACAGTTAGCGATTAGCAAAGAATACAATGAGGGGTGGTGGCAGCTGCCTCGGAGAAAGGGTCCAGGTTATGATGTGAAGAAACATCATCTAACTGTAAACCTGTTATTGGTAGTTATATCATGTATATACATGGTGGCAGCAGCCTCGGGGAAAGGGTCCAGGTTATGATGTGAAGAAACATCATCTAACTGTAAACCTGTTGGTAGTTATATCATGTATATACATGGTGGCAGCTGCCTCGAGGAAAGGGTCCAGGTTATGATGTGAAGAAACATCATCTAACTGTAAACATACTAGTGGTAGTTATATCATGTATATACATGGTGGCAGCTGCCTCGAGGAGAAGGGTCCAGGTTATGATGTGAAGAAACATCATCTAACTGTAAACCTGTTATTGGTAGTTATATCATGTATATACATGGTGGCAGCTGCCTCGAGGAAAGGGTCCAGGTTATGATGTGAAGAAACATCATCTAACTGTAAACCTGTTAGTGGTAGTTATATCATGTATATACATGGTGGCAGCTGCCTCGAGGAAAGGGTCCAGGTTATGATGTGAAGAAACATCGTCTAACTGAAAACCTGTTATTGGTAGTTATATCATGTATATACATGGTGGCAGCTGCCTCGAGGAAAGGGTCCAGGTTATGATGTGAAGAAACATCATCTAACTGTAAACCTGTTATTGGTAGTTATATCATGTATATACATGGTGGCAGCTGCCTCGAGGAAAGGGTCCAGGTTATGATGTGAAGAAACATCATCTAACTGTAAACCTGTTATTGGTAGTTATATCGGGGAAAGGGTCCAGGTTATGATGTGAAGAAACAGCATCTAACTGTAAACATGTTATTGGTAGTTATATCATGTATATACTGGCAGCTGCCTCGGGGAAAGGGTCCAGGTTATGATGTGAAGAAACAGCATCTAACTGTAAACATGTTATTGGTAGTTATATCATGTATATACATGGTGGCAGCTGCCTCGAGGAAAGGGTCCAGGTTATGATGTGAAGAAACAGCATCTAACTGTAAACGTTATTGGTAGTTATATCATGTATATACATGGTGGCAGCTGCCTCGGGGAAAGGGTCCAGGTTATGATGTGAAGAAACAGCATCTAACTGTAAACGTTATTGGTAGTTATATCATGTATATACATGGTGGCAGCTGCCTCGAGGAAAGGGTTCAGGTTATGATGTGAAGAAACAGCATCTAACTGTAAACGTTATTGGTAGTTATATCATGTATATACATGGTGGCAGCTGCCTCGGGGAAAGGGTCCAGGTTATGATGTGAAGAAACAGCATCTAACTGTAAACGTTATTGGTAGTTATATCATGTATATATACATGGTGGCAGATCCAATATTCGGCAATTAAGGATTGTTTCATTCTCTATTTGGATTGAACTTCTAGTTTGTAGATATATATTCAAATACATAAAAAATCATTCTGGAAGTAAATGTCAGTTAAATACATAAAGTGTGTTCAACATCATAGCCACCCCGTGCTGAGTTACGACTGGAATATTGCTGAAGAAGATAACAACATATTCAGTCAGGTGACGCCGACAGCTGTCTCTATTCACTGCCGCGTCCTTGTACACTGAATGACGCCCACTGAATGCACGACTGCTGAAGTGTGGCGACAGCGTTATTCAACTCAGGTGTACACAACTGGGCATTAGCTGGTCGCTATCAAGGCTGACGCAACAGACAGCAACAACTTTGACAGGGGCCCCAAGTTATACTCCATGTTTTCAGATAGATGACATTCACCCAGTTTGACTGATAGTTGTATTTAATTGAAAGGTTTATGACGTGTTATGGGTGCGACACAATCACTCAGCCTGTCGACATTGGCAGCTACGTGGGGAAGAACTACACTTCAAAGGCAGGTCATATTACGTGACGCACCATGTGGTGCACTTAATGTTTTCTCCGTCTGTTGGAGTTGAACAACATGTCTGTGTGACGATCAAATCATCATCACATTGATGCAGCATCCGACATAGACGTTACAAGAGGAGGAACGTCCTTGCTGGGCAGCGGGTGCATCAACAGTCGCGTTCAGAGTGTCAAATACCTGCTCGCTGACAACAAAGAGGTAAAAACGATAAATCGTTGACTTGCATTATGATTAAACTTACATTTTTAATTTAGTTTTGATTTAACGCCTTTTGTGTTTCAGATAAATCACAATGTGTCGGCGGAGGAGACAGTCCAGAAGAGACGCAGGATGATGGTATTTGTCTCCTAGAAACGGGTGGAACGGGTCGAATATCTGTATAACAAAACAGTCCCCCGATTATCTGTAGATAAAGTGTTTCGAGCCATCTTTTTCAGGATCTGGGCCACTACTTAACATGACTTCTCTAAAGGGCATCTATGTCCAGCGAATGTATTTTCATTATGTATTTTATTTATTGTACCTTGAAGGGAACTATATACAACTCTCCACACGCTCTGATATAGGGCAATTAAACTGCACATGCCCCTTGCAAGTGTGTGACTGTTGTCTTTTGATCTGCACCCAGGAACGAAGATCAAACAGTCTCACTTCTATATTTATGAACCTGTAACTGACGGAAAGATGCGAGGTGAGACAATCGGAACACACCCGTCGAACATATGGGCGCTGTCACAAATGGGTTTCTTCGTTTTTCTAAGTCACTGAAAAGTTTAGATTGAGCCAGGGTGAAAGAGGATTTAATTTTCTATTAACAGGAAGACATTGTGTTCCTTGAGACGTCTGCCGTCACAGCTGGCCTTTTCCGGATTGAAGCACATGAAGTCTTCCGGGCCGTCACCACACCAGGGAGTTAAAGTCAAGACAGACTTGTCTCACTGTTATCCCCGTCCACTGTGTATGCTTACTACTATAACTGGAATAATTTGGCATGGTATATATCATAACTTGCATTGTACAATCTTCAGTAGAGGGTAATATCCGAGGTAACTCTCCGTTCCTTAACAAAATGGCGCCCAGGCCCTTTATTTTTAAGGAATGGAGAGTTACGAGGATATTACCGTACCTAAATTACATTCAAAGTATTGGTAAAATTTCTGTTATCAAAATTAAATGTCAAAACGACAAAATGAAGTCTAAAACTTCAGACCCATCGCTCCATTCCTGAAAAGTAATGGAGCGAGCAGACAATGAAATGACGTCACAATTGTAATTTAACCAAGGAAGCAAACATGTGATCCGGAGTCATCTTGAAAGGGGGGAGACCGATAACTTATACAGCTGTTGCTAAAGTATTGCATCTCCTGAATTGAGTGAGTCGGGTTTTAGCAATATCAGCATTATTACAGCGGGGACACCAGAAGTGAGCTTCGTACGTTGTGGCCATGTGTGTCATCAAACCCGGGCCTTCGGCGTGCCCTGCGAACGATGTAACTAACCACTTGGCTAACCCACCACCCCCTTGTTAGCACATAAGAAACACATCTGCACAAACTTTCGGACCAGAAAATCTTTCTAATAAGGATTCTGAAATCGCAAAACGTCAATCAACGCTAACTTAGTTTCGGCGTTGATGACGTTATTGATCAACATATATATAGTCATTGTTATAACAAGCGGGATATGTACTGATGACAGCCGGTCTGCTGTAATGTGGAACATTGTGTACAACAATGATATTCAAATACAAGCAGCTGAGGCCAGGTGCTCACATTGGTGTTAATTTTCCGGAATTGTAAAGCACTGATAAAAAGACTCGTCACATCTGTTCAGGTCAATAGAGATGCAACTGTCTGTATAAATACGTCAGTATTATTGGAGAAGAGACAAAATAGACTGTAACAGATGAATATAAACAGTAATGACAACAACAACAACAATAACAGGTCACCTGTGCAACTGGTAGTTATTCCCAAACAACATTTCATATTAACAGCTAAACATTAAAATATGTTGACGTGCATTTTGATAATTTTGAGGTTTATAGTTGCGTAAAATATTCTGTGATCATTGATGCGAGCGGCCGCAGGATGCCATCAACCGGAATACATCTGGCACCGAAAATCTACATTTCAGGGACTAAACCAACTTCATCAGGATGCATTCAAATATTCCCAACAATAAGTTATCTGTGTTCGATCATAAATCGATCCCGGCGAGTTTCAAATATCATCTGCAATGTATAATATATATGTAAATATATGTTAATCATTAGGCACGAGTTTCTATTAGCCCGTTTGCGCTTAGACGGAACCCAGTCGCACAAACGGCGGCAATAGGGGACCGAGTTGCCATTCGACTTTACCCGGAATAACACGAGTTGGTCAGGATGCTGGTTATGGAAAGGTGAAATACTGCAGCGACGAATAAAATCTAATTCACATGCACGCTCGCACGCACGCACACACACACACACACACACGAGAGGCATGTAATTATTTCCACTCACAGAAGCAATGTCGAACTTGAGGACCTCGCTCATGTATGTGGGGATGTTGGTGAGGAGAGGTGTAGGCTCCCCAGTCAGAGGTGATGTTGCTGACGATGATGGCGTAGGATGGTAGTGACAGCGCTATGCTCTTCCAGGGAACATTTATCTTCTGAAAAAACAATGACTGATTTATTACATTCTGGTTTAACGTAAGCATGGACAGGTGTTGTCTTGGCAACGTGAGACGCTGTTTTAACTAAAGTGTGGACAGGTGTTGTCTTGGCAACGTGAGACGCTGCTTTAACTATACTGTGGACAGGTGTTGTCTTGGCAGCGTGAGACGCTGCTTTAACTATACTGTGGACAAGTGTTGTCTTGGCAGCGTGAGACGCTGCTTTAACTATACTGTGGACAGGTGTTGTCTTGGCAACGTGAGACACTGTTTTAACTATACTGTGGACAGGTGTTGTCTTGGCAGCGTGAGACGCTGTTTTAACTATACTGTGGACAGGTGTTTTCTTGGCAACGTGAGACGCTGCTTTAACCATACTGTGGACAGGTGTTGTCTTGGCAACGTGAGACACTGTTTTAACTATACTGTGGACAGGCGTTGTCTTGGCAGCGTGAGACGCTGTTTTAACTATACTGTGGACAGGTGTTGTCTTCGTTGGCTGTTTTAACTTGAGACGCTGCTTTAACCATACTGTGGACAGGTGTTGTCTTTGGCAACGTGAGACGCTGCTTAAACCTGAGTGTGGACAGGTGTTGTCTTGGCAACGTGAGACGCTGCTTTAACTATACAGTGGACAGGTGTTGTCTTGGCAGCGTGAGACGCTGCTTTAACCATACTGTGGACAGGTGTTGTCTTGGCAACGTGAGACGCTGTTTTAACTATACTGTGGACAGGTCTTGCCTCAGGGGCGTGAGATAAAGAGATGTGTTTGACAAAGCCATCGGAGGTGGGTACACATTTGCCTTGTTTGTATATGTGCACAGTATGACACATCAAATACCGCTATAGGTGGAAAGATAAGAGACCCAAATTTCATGACAAGCGGGGTTCTGTTCATCAATGGCCGGTACACCAATCACGGATCTTAATACTCAATAGTCCCGTAAATATCATGAGGACCTCCTCACCTTGTGTGATCTGGCGCTATGACGAAGGGTGTACTGAATGTAGCGTCTCTCGTTCTCCGATATCCGTTTATGCTGGGCCGGGGTGTCGCTCACAAGGAGCGTCCACAAGATGAACCACACCAAGGACAGGGCACCTGCAGTGTCAATACTGATTGTGAGTAACATTGCTAAAAGGCGCTACAAACCTCTATGACAAGATAATAACTTCGAGTTTGTTTTGGTAAATGTTGGGATGATGAAACCTTCGAGTTGGTTATGGTAAATGTCTGTTTGATGAAACCTTCGAGTTAGTTATGGTAAATGTATGTTTGGTGAAAGCTTCGAGGTTTGTTATGGTAAATGTCTGTTTGATGAAACCTTCGAGTTGGTTATGGTAAATGTCTGTTTGATGAAACCTTCGATGTTTGTTATGGTAAATGTCTGTTTGGTGAATCCTTCGATGTTTGGTGAAAGCTTCGATGTTTGTTATGGTAAATGTCTGTTTGATGAAACCTTCGAGTTGGTTATGGTAAATGTATGTTTGTGAAAGCTTCGAGGTTTGTTATGGTAAATGTCTGTTTGATGAAACCTTCGAGTTTGTTATGGTAAATGTATGTTTGGTGAAACCTTCGAGGTTTGTTATGGTAAATGTCTGTTTGATGAAATCGTCGAGGTGGTTATGGAAATGTCTGTTTGATGAAATCGTCGAGGTGGTTATGGAAACTCGAGGTTTGTTATGGTAAATGTCTGTTTGATGAAATCTTCGAGGTGGTTATGGTAAATGTCTGTTTGATGAAACTTCGAGGTGGTTATGGTGAAAATGTATGGTAAATGTCTGTTTGATGAAACCTTCGAGTTGGTTATGGTAAATGTATGTTTGGTGAAAGCTTCGAAGTTTGTTATGGTAAATGTCTGTTTGATGAAATCGTCGAGGTGGTTATGGTAAATGTCTGTTTAATGAAATCGTCGAGGTTTGTTATGGTAAATGTCTGTTTGATGAAATCGTCGAGGTGGTTATGGTAAATGTCTGTTTTGATGAAATTATGGTCGAGGTTTGTTATGGTAAATGTCTGTTTGATGAAATCGTCGAGGTTTGTTATGGTAAATGTCTGTTTGATGAAATCGTCGAGGTGGTTATGGTAAATGTCTGTTTGATGAAATCGTCGAGGTGGTTATGGTAAATGTCTGTTTGATGAAATCGTCGAGGTGGTTATGGTAAATGTCTGTTTGATGAAATCGTCGAGGTTTGTTATGGTAAATGTCTGTTTGATGAAATCGTCGAGGTTTGTTATGGTAAATGTCTGTTTGATGAAATCGTCGAGGTGGTTATGGTAAATGTCTGTTTGATGAAATTGTCGAGGTTTGTTATGGTAAATGTCTGTTTGATGAAATTGTCGAGGTTTGTTATGGTAAATGTCTGTTTGATGAAATCGTCGAGGTGGTTATGGTAAATGTCTGTTTGATGAAATCGTCGAGGTGGTTATGGTAAATGTCTGTTTGATGAAATCGTCGAGGTGGTTATGGTAAATGTCTGTTTGATGAAATCGTCGAGGTTGTTATGGTAAATGTCTGTTTGATGAAATCGTCGAGGTTTGTTATGGTAAATGTCTGTTTGATGAAATCGTCGAGGTGGTTATGGTAAATGTCTGTTTGATGAAATCGTCGAGGTGGTTATGGTAAATGTCTGTTTGATGAAATCTTTCGAGGTTGGTTATGGTAAATGTCTGTTTGATGAAATCGTCGAGGTGGTTATGGTAAATGTCTGTTTGATGAAATTGTCGCCGGTTGGTTATGGTAAATGTCTGTTTGATGAAATCTTCGAGTTTGTTATGGTAAATGTCTGTTTGATGAAATCGTCGAGGTGGTTATGGTAAATGTCTGTTTGATGAAATCGTCGAGGTGGTTATGGTAAATGTCTGTTTGATGAAATCGTCGAGGTGGTTATGGTAAATGTCTGTTTGATGAAATCGTCGAGGTGGTTATGGTAAATGTCTGTTTGATGAAACCTTCGAGTTGGTTATGGTAAATGTCTGTTTGATGAAACCTTCGAGGTGGTTATGGTAAATGTCTGTATGATGAAACCTTTGAGGACGTTATGGTAAATGTCTGTTTGATGAAACCTTCGAGGTTGGTTATGGTAAATGTCTGTTTGATGAAACCTTCGAGTTGGTTATGGTAAATGTATGTTTGATGAAAGCTTCGATGTTTGTTATGGTAAATGTCTGTTTGATGAAACCTTCGAGTTTGTTATGGTAAATGTCTGTTTGATGAAACCTTCGAGTTGGTTATGGTAAATGTATGTTTGATGAAAGCTTCGATGTTTGTTATGGTAAATGTCTGTTTGATGAAACCTTCGAGTTTGTTATGGTAAATGTCTGCTGTTGATGAAACTTTCGAGGTTTGTTATGGTAAATGTCTGTTGTTGAAAGCTTCGATGTTTGTTATGGTAAATGTCTGTATGCTGAAACCAACCTTCGAGGTTTGTTATGGTAAATGTCCGTTTGATGAAATCTTCGAGGTGGTTATGGTAAATGCCTAAATGGTGAAAGAAACCAGTCACCAATGGGTCAAAAACAAGATCAAGATCACTGTTTTCTCAACACCGGTGCTTCTGATTAGAATGCTGCTGCCGATAATATCACTCACTACATCATCGCCACAATCGGTTTATCGTACCCAATTGTACCCGACTGTGGATCTCACTATAGATTTGCTTGTTGTCTAGACCCCCTAGTGGTTACTGGATGACTCCTCCTTCTATAGATGGGCAGTTCGAAGTACTATCATCAATCAGTCTCGTCATCCATGCCCGCCATGCCCGTCAAGCTCGTCACTGCATCGCTCCAGTACTGATACCGGTTTTTACACAGCACAACGTGATTCCATATACCGTTCCTCTTATATACTACTTGACATCGGATTTTATGCCAAAGACACTAACCTGATTCAAATAAATAAAACTAACCAGAATAAAATCAAGTATGAAAAACCAGTAACATTTATGAAGTTCAAACACAGCACAGCTACAAATCCGACTCACCATGATTGTTATATCAATAACCATGTACATGTATACAAAAGGACAATAATATCTACCCTTGACTGTCAAACCAACTGCCTCGAGTGGATATTGGATATTGCACGAGTAGACATATGGTAACCTTCAAACAACAGGAGAACACTTCAAGAGTGACTATACAGAATTACCAACTGTCAATGACGGATGTTATAGATTTATTACACACTGGCATCACAACTTACCCAGAACGTAATATATGGAAGGCCATCCCCTGCAAAGCCATATTTACACAGGAAGCCAGCTAGGGGGAATGTCACCACGTTGCCAACTTGTGCACCTGGAAGATGAGAGGTCACGACGTGGTCAGTGTTTATACAGAAGTTGTCAAGTATTAGCAAAGATCACTTACTGGGGGTTCATTCAAAGGTGGGCTATAACAGGTGTTGTTTAATGCATTTTGATAGGTTTTTATGGAAGCCGTTTTCAAAATATGTGATCCAAATGAATCTCAAAATATAATTCTGGAGAGCATATAAGAGTATTAATAAATAACACACGTTAGTTATCTCGAAGCTGGTCATTCAGTCGTATGTTTCCCTTAGGCCGTATTAAGCCATCAAGAAGCTACTAGACTCAAGCATGTTAAAAAGCCACGCTGCCCTGGTCTATAATAGTTCTGTAGAAATCCCTCTCCGTAAATCCCTCCACACACAACTCCGCATATCCTACTGCTGACCAAGGATCATAACCGACCCCGGGAACCTGGCGAACGTGTGCTCACTTGACAAGGACCCTCACCTGCATATGTGAATGCTGTTAGCTTGCTCCTCTCTAGGGGAGGGGCCCAGTGCCCCCAGAATGTGTGCATGGCAGGGAACGCTGCACCCTGAAAGGGAAAACAACACTGATGAGGAAACTACTTCAGTCAAATATTCCTAATTTAAATTCAAAAGCGCTAACCAAAGTACAATGCATGGCACCATTACTTACACTGATATACATACAGATATGCTATGTGGAAGATACAACAAACATCTTTCCTAGCGATTTAAACATGTTTCGCAAGTTTGTAATTTTGACCGAGAGAGAGCAAAAGGGGCCATTCTGATATATAGGTGCCCGTTTCACAAAGCGATCGTAGCGCTACGACTGTCTGCGGTAAGTCTATGTTAAAGTATGGAAGTTACGATCACCTTATTAGTGCTATGATCGCTTTGTGAAACGGGGCTCTGGTCCCTACTTTATCTATCAGAGCTGTTGACTAGATACCAGCAGTGGTGACCTTATAGAAAGTGACACTTGGTTACATCCCATCGTTGTCAGTGATGGAGTGATGAGGTCACAGATACCGAAGTCAAATCTTAGTCCCGACTTACCGAGGCAAGACCTAGCAGGATCCGGAGTGCCATAACAGCGATGTAGTTGGTGGTGGCTACGATGGGGGTTAGGAAGGTGAGGATGCTGCACACAAACACTGACCAGCCGTACACATGCTTCCCCCCGAACCTGGTGGCCAGCCATCCTGCAGGTATCTGGGAGACAAGGTATCCCCAGAAATAGGCGCCCAACACCAGGCCCTGGGTGGGCTTGTCCCACAGCAACTTGCCATCCTGAAACAGGAGAACATACGTTAGGCCACAAGTACACAGGGCGCACCCGACTTGGAATAGTGAGAGAGTGGTTGTAAAGTCATGTTACCTTTGGCTGTATCAGGACGTATGTTTTTATTGTGACAGGAGAGGTATGCAGGACATGTGCGTGGGGATGTTCGTAGTGACGAACCAAAGATCAGGAACAATCTGTCCACGATCATATGATCCAGGTGAACCATACAGTTCCATACAGTGAATAACGCCTCCTTATAACACATCACCCAGCGCATTACAGCATTACCCTGACGACCGTGTGTCGTAGTCCCTGTTCCCGCCACTGAGCCACTATTACCAAGCCCGAGCTCAGCCATACTTCGTTCTATCTAGTAAACTGAGCTAAAATAGTCTACATAAAACCTTCGTGCTATTAGTGGTAATATTTTATTTTCAACCGAAGCTACCTGCTACACGGTTTTGTATATGGCAGTTCTATCTCATCCTCCAGCTCTGTGAATCGGGGCAAGCTGCCAACGACGTCACTTCCCCTATCCCAATGAAGAATCGGGCTTTGGGATCTCGGTCTGTCACCCACCTAATGACCTCAGC
This sequence comes from Haliotis rubra, assembly GCF_003918875.1. Classification (NCBI taxonomy): domain Eukaryota; kingdom Metazoa; phylum Mollusca; class Gastropoda; order Lepetellida; family Haliotidae; genus Haliotis; species Haliotis rubra. Next base: position 1,622,055 of record NW_025765048.1, on the reverse strand, counting down.
TACTTAACCCGAGTTGTGGTCACCGTACCCATCTGACTTTCAAAACAACCCTGTACGTTATGTAACCTCTGGACTACCAACCCGCTGGGCCGTCGACCCCGTGACGTTGAGGATCTACAGCTGAGTAAGACGCGCACTCCGACACCGACGCGCTGTCGTTGGCGTCGTTCTTTAAGCTTTCCTTCATCCATGTCTGGTTGACCATGCAGACGATGCTGACACTAAGCGCGACGAGGTTGACGCGCAGGGCATAGACATTGATAAAGCCGAAGAATCCTAATACAGCTAGTCCCACTCGCGACGACGTTAGGAACGGGACTGTAAAAAAGAACAGAATGAATAATTAAAATCATTTGATTAAAAACTACAGTTTATGTTTCTATCTAGCTACTGTGACACATGTAGTTCAGTGGTATTAGAACCCGTGTCTCCTTGTTCGCCAGGATGCACTGGATGATTTGTCCCCGTTAATATCCTACGTCTTTGTTAAACGGCGGTATAGGGTGGTCAAAGCGTTCGCTCGTCACGCAGCCCGGGTTCAAATCCCCACACGGGACATTTCGTAGAGTCCATTTCCTTGTATCCCTCGCCGTGATATTGCTGGAATATTGCTAAAAGCGGCATAAAACTCACTCACTTTACACAGTATGTTAAACTTTTATCACTCATTTGTCATGGTCATAACGCAGAATATACCTGTTCCCAACAGTTTATACTGGAACCTGAACATCAGGCTGGCATTCGTCCAACAATCTACACAAGTCATGATCAAATTGATGTAGGACCTAGTGTTGTATCACTATCCTAGTCCCGGCATGATTCCGATTCGTTTTCCCTCGTTAGCTATCTTAGAAATACATTCGTTATGGACACCGACCCTAACGGGACTCGTTTAGCAATCTATAGATATACTATACATGTCTTTACTAGGCAATGTATATTCTGTATATCATATAGACATAGGTTCCATTAAACGACATCAAGCTCTGTTGTGTTCTCTCATTTGTCACCAGCTGGAGGTTCTCATACACAATTAATTACTGGATCTGTCTACAGGTGTCACACCTTACAAATATCATCATGAACATTCCTAGTTACAGCCCACGGCTGAATGTAGATTGAGGTTTACTGAAGCAGTTACAGGCTACATTGCATTTTAACACGGCATCTAAGTTAGCCTGTAACACGCTGTAACAATGCACTAACACACACGTCACAGGCTGACAGGACCGGGGAATGTGGGCTAATAGAGGCCATGGAATCTGGTCATGGTATACATATATGTCAAATGCTCAAAAATAAAATACATAGTATGTACATTTATCAACACGTTCACGTAACACTGGATGCACTCGATTATCCAGAGGACTAGGTTTCCAATGTGTTATAATATACACGTGACGCTGGCTAATTGAGTATTCTCGCCGTGGTACAGAGACAGCCACAGATGTTCATACATACACATCAACGTGTATATGTTACAGTGAATATGTCAAATCAGTGATTTTGTAAAATCACCGAAAATTTCAGGGATTTTATAAAATCCCTGATTCACTCGGTGGTTTCAGAAAATCCCTGGAATTCCTAGAGATTTAACAAAACATGAAAATCATGACAGTTTTGTACATATTCCCTGAAATGAATATATCGCATTCTCATTGTTTGTTTGGACAATACTGCTTGTAATAAATAAAGACAAAAACGTGTCAAAATAAAAAAAAAATATTTTTCTACATTGACATGAAAATAGTTGCATAAATATGTTATAAAAAATATCAAATAATTCAACATGTAAGCGACTAAAACAATATTCATCCCTATCAGATGTTGCATCAGTGTTTAATTGCCATAATCATGCAATGGATCAGAGAACCTTCTGTGATATCTTTTTAAAACAAAGTCACGTCAGTCAAACATCACTCATATGTATCAACATTTGTCTTTGCAAGAGAGGGAAGAGGGACATCGAGAGTTACACATAACCCGAGCCTTGTAACATTTGCACCTTTGTGTCTGACATCCTCTTGTGCCACTACAGTTACATTTCACAAAACCCTGTCAACCACATACAGACTCTGACTGGACTGTAGATCTCAGCGATACAAGTTTCTCAGTCGACATATCTGCAATTGTGTAGAGAGATGTGGCACACACATCAAACTGGTTGCGTGAATACTTTCCACACAAGACACCGGCTTTAACAGCAAGTATGTACATGCCGCTGTCAGTAATGTCCATTACCTGTGCCAACCTGTACACGAGAAGCAAAGGTCTTAGACAAAATTGGCTTTACAACAACCCCTTTCGTCATGGACCTCTTTCTCTTTTGCTGTTAGTGGAGACAGGACAGAGCTTCCAGGGTATTGTTGGCGTACTTCTTGTTTACATCTTGTCTCTGCCTCCATGACCTGTTGCAATATGGGCTCTCTGAATGATGTCAAAAGTATTTTCAATAGAAGCGAAGAAGATGGGATTTTCGCCTGCTTCTCTTCTACGGATCAACTTCTTGACATCTCCACATTCCAGGATTTCATACTTTCTGAGCTGGTAGTATATATCATTGTTGTTGGTAGATGACGAAGTAGCCCACATACACTGTTGTCACAACGAGCAGAGTTACAGAGTATTGTTAACTTCCTTATATTGTGTATCTTTGGTTACTGTATACACATGCAATATTTACAAGCAGTATTGTCAAAACAAACACTGAGAATGCGATATATTCATTTCAGGAAATATGTAAAAAAAATTGTGAGTTTCAGGGATTTTGTGAAAACCCCGAGTGAATCAGGAATTATATAAAATCCCTGAAATTTTCAGTGATTCTACAAAATCACTGATTTAACATATTCACTGTGACATATACACTGTGACATATACACTGTGACATATACACTGTGACATATTCACTGTGACATATACACTGTGACATATTCACTGTGACATATACACTGTGACATATACACTGTGACATATTCACTGTGACATATACACTGTGACATATACACTGTGACATATTCACTGTGACATATACACTGTGACATATACACTGTGACATATACACTGTGACATATACACTGTGACATATTCACTGTGACATATACACTGTGACATATTCACTGTGACATATACACTGTGACATATACACTGTGACATATACACTGTGACATATACACTGTGACATATACACTGTGACATATACACTGTGACATATACGACATATACACTGTGACACATACACTGTGACATATACACTGTGACATATTCACTGTGACATATACACTGTGACATATACACTGTGACATATACACTGTGACATATACACTGTGACATACACTGTGACATATGCACTGTGACATATTACACTACACTGTGACATATACACTGTGACATATACACTGTGACATATACACTGTATACACTGTGACATATACACTGTGACATATACACTGTGACATATACACTGTGACATATACACTGACATATACACTGTATACACTGTGACATATACACTGTGACATATACACTGTGACATATACACTGTGACATATACACTGCAACCCCACAACGCTGTGATCAGACAGTCCTGAAACAAGTCATCCTTTGATTTATTGTTTTGATAGGCCTATTAAAAATAGAATGAATATAGATCCCACATTATTTCTTAATATTTTAGTTTTACATTCAAATTTAAACACTTCTTGTGCACACCGGCGTGAATACCCACGTGAATGAAACTGCATAAATAGCATGTACAGGCCACATGGAGACGGCGGTCTGCACACTTCAAGGCCAAACATTTAGGTTACTTTTTTTATACTGAGTTAAGACGTGGAATATTTTCCAACTTATTCTTGATGTAATCTGACCTGAATGTCAAGGTCGCCAGATGATACCTGTACATCAGCATAGCCGGGTAGCCATTGGATATGTGAAATAACAACACCATATTTGTCTGAAAACCGGTTATATTGTTATTTGTCTTTCTTTATAAAGTTTATGTTGAGATATGTATGAGATATGATAAGAAACCATAGAAACGCATCGTAGTATATAGGTGGCATGACCACCCGAAGATCGACAGGACTGGATATTATTTGTAAATTGTTATGACGTGCCGTGTACCTCCTCAGTATAATTGCCCTAAAGGATTATCTTATCTTAGCTGATATCTCTATCCCCAAGCCCGACCCCAGGTTTTGCTTTTGAGGCGACCCCTCCTATCTGTTTCTTTTAGTGACAGTGAGACTGCATGGTAGCTACATCTTTAATAGTTTCGGCATAAAAGTTATTATATTTTACGTCAGTTATCGTTTATAATGAATCTACGTCTAATTTCAAATTGGGCATTTAAAAAGTGTCCTTTGTAATACAATATCGTCGCACACTAATTTGCATAAAGCCATGGTCTGTTCCAAATAAGTCTTTTTGGACTTAGATAAAAACCGCATTGCTCATTTCTGCACTAATTTCCCCTCAGTAAAGTCCTTTTTCTCCGTTTCCTATCTATCTACCACTGAGACTGTAGTTAGGCCGAACTTAGTTTAACAGATATTTCACACTTTCACATATCAACTACATACACTGTAGAGATAAATGAGAAAATACAGTTTTTTTCTATTTCCGACAGTACTATTTTATAGTTAAGCCTCCCATGCGTACCGATGAGGTAATACCTCCTTCTAATCTACACCTAGATCTCGGCTATGTTCTATTACATTTGTGTGGCTATGATGTAATGCTTTAATACACTGACCTGGATCTCAAAGAGTGACTCACCACAAAACAGTGTTCAAACACTGACTGGATACAAGTATGCTACATGGCCCTTCGGGGTACTGTCTGCTCTATTTGTAGAATACGCTTGTGTTAAATACGCTTGTGTCAGGCCTGTGCGTGGCCCTTTGTTAATGCGTCACATGCTGAGCCGGTAATTCCCAGGGCAACACAGCAACCTCAACCCCAAATTACAAATCACAGCAACCTCAACCCCAAATTACAAATCACAGCAACTTCAACCCCAAATTACAAATCACAGCAACCTCAACCCCAAATTACAAATCACAGCAACTTCAACCCCAAATTACAAATCACAGCAACCTCAACCCCAAATTACAAATCAAATATATGTTCCTAAAAACAAACTTACCTTGCCCTGTTTACAAACATATGATTCTTCAAATGTTCATACCCTGTCCTACCTGTACAAGGGACAAGGGATGAGCAGGTTGTATTCGACTGATTTCGGGTTCGAATCCACATTTTAGTTTTTGCTGCATTAGCAATTTCGTTTGCTATACTCTTTTCAAAAGACGTTTTTTGTCCTTGCATAATTGCTTAAAGCATTTTTTAGTTTCAAGGTAATGTTTACCTCTTGGAAAGTGGTCAAATGTTACATACGTTATATTAGTGATTGCTCTTTCTCGGTAAAGTACATGCAGATTCTATTATTTTATGTGCTGGCGATTAGATGACTCACCCTTAGAGTTTGGGTGGCGTTTTGACACTAAATACATGTACATGTTCGACAAAATCAGTTAATTTTCAGCACGCTTGTCAACGCACCTGTCTGTGAATGTTTAATTTATCGACTCCTCTTTATCCACGTTAAATGGATAATACGATAAATATTGCATTATTCCGTGCATTGGTCGTGAAAGTATTATATAATCAGGACAATGAAACTGTGTCATATAGAGTGGTTGAAATGTGATGTTACCAAAAATAACAACCATAGCATTTGGTCATTCGTCTTGTCACTGAATTACCATTACAAATTCATCTCAGTTAACAATGTAAACATCAGGCATGACAATCATTCGCACTGACACAGGTGAAGGCGAATAGACATCAAACAATTTACCTGGGGAACCTTAAACATTGTCCGATTGAGTGAGCTACAGTTTTATCGGCTGGTTCTGGTCCTGTCCTAGGCGTCACCCATCTCATCCCCTAAATGTCTGGATTGGAGAAACAGTCGGCCATTGTAATGCAGCAACGTTATGCTGGGAACGTCGTTACAACACACGTCACGTTCAGCGAGCAACATCTGCAACCTGACTTGACTTTTAGTGCTGGTATTGGCATACAACCTGCGATACGATACATCACGATACTAAAGTTATAGTCACGACGATATATTGCCAAGGTATTGTGCACTGAAACTGCGATACGATACGAATCCCGATATAAGGGTGGCGATACGATACGTATCACGATACTAAAATCTTTAATTCTAACACAAACTGCAAAACACCTTAAGATCAAAACAAAACCATTTTAAAGTATTTCGTCAAATTCCGCCAGCGTTTTTCAATGTTCATTCGGAAACGAGATAATTAAATTTATATACGGACTTTGTGAATGTTAATAACTTGCGAGCGCTATGTCTGACACAATTATTGAGGCAAGAATTTCCTAGAAAACGTGTACTTATGAAGGGAAAATAAGTAAGCAAATATTTTAATCATCAAACAAAAGTAAGTCTTATTTCTTGACAGATATCGCGATTCGACAATATTCAAAGTTAAACATCGATGTATCGTTGCCCCTTTGAAGTATCGTATCGGGATATACGACAATGTAAAACTTTGTATCTATTCACTTAATCGGCGGCCCATGAATCGATGCATCGATGCGTATCGATGAATCATCACACCACTATTGACTTTGCGGCATTGTTGCAAAGGGTAACACATGATGTCGACTGGTGCCGTCACGGTAGTGCACGCAATTCAAATAGTCGTAAACAACGATAAATTTTGTGCTTTTTTGTGAGATGGGATGCCCCTATGCATGAGACGGCAGCTTCGTGTTGCACTGGTTTTGTTTACGGCTCACCTACTCAGCACACCCTGTCATTGCGTCAGCAGTGTATAGGGTTAGACAAATAGGGTTAGACAAAAGTGTCTGTACGACCTCCGAGCAATCGCGCAAACAAACTGCGCACCTTGCAGAAACATACAGGTGACAACTGTGAATTATGGCCTTAACGTCGATATGAATAGGTACTGAAAAATGCATATCCAATTTCAGAATATTAAACGTTATGATCCACAGTTATTTCGTCTGTTTGCATATAGAGTTGATAAATATGCTTCGTTTATCCAACAGCATCATTGTGATACTCAAACCTTTACAGACGACAGGTTTATACATGCTACAGTCTGTCAACACAAAGCTATAACCATGCTAAATTGTCACGCGGATATCAGAAATTTTTGGATATTCGGAAACAAAACAATATGAACAAGAAACTTCCAGGGAGCTGATAATGCTATTCTAGTCCACAGTGACAAATTGACCGGGGTAATAATGCAGCGCTTTGATCATTCTCTGTGGTGTTTGCGCGGTGCATTATATGTACACATAGTCAAAAGGTCAAATCTCTCTTACAGATTTACCCATATGAGTCTTGACCAAAAGGTGTTTGATCAGGGCTACAACAGTGTGAAAGCCACCGGACGGCAGGTCCATGATTACGATATAAAGACGAACACATGAAATGATCTTTTAATACATCGTTCCGCTTTGATAATGAGAAACCCATGAGGCATAAACCGGCAGTGATGGGAACAGTTAAAGTTCCGATGACGATTTCAAAACACCCGCCTAATTCAAATGCGAGACGGGGCCCAGCTTATTATAAGCACAGCCCAGTGATACGAAACTAAAAAATACGATACGATACGATACTAAAAATACGAAACTAAAAATACGATACGATACGATACTAAAAATACGAAACTAAAAATAACCATTCCTGCTTTGTCTGTTTCTTCTGTCACTTGGGTTTCATACATTTCATTATAAGGTTTACAGCTATACAGGTTCATATAACGATACCTTGTGTTGATCTGTAGCGCGAGATTATGGCTGGATGTATTGCATGTATATCTTTGTTTCAAATTTTATTAAAAGTTTTCAACTTAAGTGTCACTGTCTGTGCTTAATAACGTAGGTTTTACAACCGTGTATTTTACAGTCTGACAACGTACTGTCGGCGCCTTTCATCTATCAGTGAAGCGTCTTAACATGGCATGTAAAGATGTTGTGACTTTCTCAGTGTTCTTACCGCACATCATTAACGAGCCACCCCCCAAAAAACGATCGTTCTGTCTAAAGTTATCGGCATGAAAACTCTCACTCCGTCTGCGCCATATTCTGTTTCTCCTTTCATGGAAGTCCAAAGTAAAACTTTGTTTCATCCGTTGCCATCGGTCTAAGTAAACTTAGGCTCAGTATTATTCGTAACACTGCTATACTGAGTCTAACAAAACCTAGAAGAAGGTCGCGTCGCTTGCCGTGTGTTGGCTTGTTGTTTAACGAGGCACTCAGCAATATTCCAGCGACATGGCGGAAGGTTACTCAGTAATCAAGTCTGAACCAGACAATCCAGTGATCAACAGCATGAGCATCGATCTACGCAATTGGGATACAATGACATGTTTCAACCATCTCAGCGAGCCTGACCACCCAATACCGTTAGTCGCCAAGCATGGGTTGCTGAAGACCCATTCTAACCCGGATAATCACGGGTAACCAGAGAAAGTACTTGAATCTGTGCTTCAGTGAAGTGTAATACCAAACATAACACATATGTTACACCAAGGTAGGTTTAAAGCTGCACGGTCTATCACCATTATTATTCTCGTTTACATAGTAATAATGTTCATTTTCTAAGTAAAGTCCATAAATGGAAATCCGTGAAAGCTACCGATTGGATTTTATATCACGCATTTTGATTTTGCACACAAACAAGATGCGTAGAAATCAAGCAATGCATACGTTATCATGCCAATAATTACTTCAATTTCTATAACACTTCACGCAAAACATTATACCAACAACACACATTTCTAGCATTGTAAAACAGCTCATATGACGATCAGTAGTGTGTATAGATTTGCAAAAATGAACATGAAAACCATTGAAAATATACATACGTAACCGTTACATACGTTACTAGAAAGTACGGAAGTAAGTGTTCGAAACAATATGATTAGATTTTGGCTATACCTACTTCATGTGGCGACAGTCATCGAACAAAAGACACATTTTGAGAGAGAAACCACATCAGTTTTTTTGAGGTAATGTTGTTTAAAATTCAGGTGATACCATACATAATTAAAGACGTCACGTTAAACATGTTACAAAGTGTAATTCTTTCAAATTGTCATTGTGTGTTTCAACTACCATCATAACAAACAGGAAAGCAATGCTAAGGGCATCATTTGGTGGTCCAGTTTCCGACCAAGGCAGGCTAAAGTAACTGATACATACGTTATCAACGGTAACGTAGGTAACAACATTTGTTGAAGGTTTCAAACGTAAATGTCATATCATTTGAAGCCAGAAACTTTGGTTTTTTTTAAAACATTCAGACTTAAACTGGCAATCGGTGTTATTTAATGTCCCTTTATTTTCACATAATGAGCTATGTGTTGGGAAAGAGATGGTCACCTCTCTGAATGATATGAAAATTGATATGAATATTTGATTGTTTAAAGGGATGGAAGGATTGATGTACAAATGAAAGGTACTTTAGTAGCTTATCAGACAGAGTTTATATATTTGTAATAACATTTGGATTAGTCCTGGGTCTTTGTTATGTGAAAGAGCATAATTATAGGGTAACGTATGTATCGAAATGTATTATACATACGTTACTCATTTTTTTCTTATTTCAAGTGGGAAAACGTAGAGCAGAAATTCAGACAGAATATCGCTAAATTCACAAAGCAAAAGGACCCGCCTTGCTTGAGAAAGAACGATCGAGGATACAGTCTTGTTATGTTCCTTTTGCCAAATTTATAATGATTAATATTGATCACCCTGATATTGTCTTTAAGTAGTACTAAAAACTGTAAAGGAAGAAACGATAGAATCTTGTAATCCTGAATAAAACGATGCTGATGTGTTTTAATCGTTGTTTTAGGTAAGAAAAAGTATTATTCTTCATAATAAAAATCTTATTTGAAACAATTGAATGTTGGGCTACATACGTTACTGTTTGTACTGCCAAAAGTGACTTGTAATTTTCATGAGTTTTATGTTGTTGCAACTGGCTATCGATCAAATATTTTGCTACTCATTTTTTGGTCTACTACTCCCTCAGATTGTCCGCTAATCTAAGTATCAGATTTTGATTTTAGAATGTTTTTGCAATTTGTTGGTATTTTTGAAAAAACAATCTGAGTAATAATGATTTACAATGTGTATGTCAAAGTACTTCTAAAGTTTTTGAGCAGACATGTGTGTTACTAAATCGCCAAACTCATGCGGAATATTTGATAGGTTACTCAAATAGTTTATCACATTGTCACTTAATTCTCTAGTCAGAAAAACTAGTCACGTACGTATCAGGTAATAATATTTTATAGCTCAAGGTGCCACATTTAGATAACAGCTGTATGGATATTTGTAAAATTGTGTGGCTGAAAAAGTTATATGTAATAGACCATATACCAAACTTTCTAAATAAAATGTTTTTGCATAGATTTTGTGTATTTGATTTTTGACTTACGACGCTTACCCATTTGCACCTCATTAGTGAGAACGGGCGTACAGTCAGTCTAGCCGTTAATGAGGAGTGACTGTAAGATAAGTGAAGACACACAACTGCAATATTCATTTCCAGTAAGTTCAGTTATTTTCAGCTATGTGCGTTCCCCGCTAAGATTGTGGCTGCAGATTTGTAAACAATCTTAACGCTCCCTGGCGGACGTCAGAGAAGACAACAGTAATGGCGTCATACTACATTAAAACATTCCGTTACGATATTTTAACCTGGTAAGTAAACTTAGTTCTTTCAGCATTATTCGTTACCCTACTATACTGAGTAGAGGAATGCAACTGTCGTGTCAGTACTGAGACTAAAGTTTTACTTAGACTGGTATTTTACGATACGATAACCTGGTAAGAAAATTAAGTTCTTTCGCACCTGAAGGAATACACCTGGCCCATTTGTGGGCAGTGTACAGTTGTACCTGTCGTGTCGGTAAATGGCCCTTAACAGTTCCTTGTTTAATAATCATAATAACCATGCGATCGTGTCTATGGGTAGACTGGTTCGAGCACATGTATATGGCGGACTGAGGGCCATGTGGACCTAAATCATTCCTGCGATAGCTATAAGCCTCCACTGTTATCAACACATCCGACAACTGACGAGCGTCACTCACCAAAAACGAGGACAACGTGTTGTTGACAAAGAAAGGGTGTTTTTCATGATTATCCATAATTTCATCTTCTACATCAAACTCAGATATAAGTGGCTGTTACAATACAGTAGTGGATGATCTAATATAACTACTGGATTAATTCGTAGCTGTACGCACGGAGCACAGGTTGACCAATCCCGGGACGATAAATTGTTTTTTATCATTCACGACTTTATCTATTTTCGGTATGTGTATTTAGCCGTATGTTTATTTGGATTACGAATATGTCTCCAAGTTTCCCGTTACAGAATGTTAGATTATACATGGCCCTGTGCTGATATCTACACAGACATTCAAAGCTTTAGACGTCGCCTAGCTGTCCCTTACCCGCAAATAAAAGAATGAAAGAAGTGGGTCAATATAAATACGAGTTCCTGTATTTAGATCCAAGTTAGATCCAAGTTAGATACTGCTCCAAGACACGACATCATAGAATCAAATGACCCTTGGCTGAATAAGGGGGGTCGATGCTCGTAGGCCTAGCAGTAACCACGTGATAAACATGGACATCCGCATCAATAGCAGGTTCTACTACGAGCTAGCGATTAGTGTTTCTGAAGACGACGATGAATTTACCGCTATCAAATAGACATATAGAAGAGTATTTACATCTGTTGGAAATGGTAATTTTTCCCATAGTGATCGACAATGATTAAATTAATTTACACAACACAAAACAAATCCGAATTACCCAGTTTGAAGCCAGAACAAAAATGCAAGAAAGATTTAAATAATTCATATAGAAATTTAAAAAGAATGGATCGTCGGGGGGCATCTGATAAATATTCGGGTCAAGATTAGGAGTTTCTGAAGGAAATTTCAACACTGTCTAGGTCTAAATATGTCCTTACCTTTAGATTTGTCAATATCTCCTTCCGGTGTGAAGTCAACGTTTCCTTTGGCCATATTGATCTGTTGTGCTCAATGAATAACACTGACCCAGAATAGTTTTACTTCGTTACTAAGGAAACGGAACTGGCTTGTCGCGAGAGAAACGTGGTATGTAGGCCAAGTGCGCACAAAGCCAGGATATGCCCCGATCACTACTCAAATATCCATCTGACCGTGCGCTGAACTCTAAGCGGTCACTCAGAATCACCACAAAACGCCTTGAGAAAATAGCCGATGAGCCATGTCCGTCAAAATCCGCCACAATGACACGTATGGGTGGTTGATATTCCCGCTGAAAGCCACGTGTGCAATGTTATTGTGTCAAGCTGTGAATGAGAGGAGACAGCTGGTTCAATCTGAGTCGAGCCGTTTTTTTCCTCGATCTTGTTATCAGAACTCCAGTTGAAATGTCCCTCTGTCCTAAAACGGAGTGATATTTTAAATACTTCACATAAACAAGCGTCACTCTGTCAGGAAATAAGAACTAGCGAAGGCAATATGATGACGCAATAGTAACTCTTGTTGAGTTCGACATGGTGCACAGATTTTGCTCCGCCCACTTGATTTTCAACCAATCAACACGAAGCACTGCAACCGGCTGCAAGTTTGGTGATTAGCATGTTGTGGATTTAGATTCACTGGTGCTGTTGTAATAAGGACAATAATAACGAACAAATATATAAATTATCTTTATATAACAACATATAAGTTACAAATATTATACATGTTAAATGTAAACATTCGAAATTGAGACAATGATAAAATGTAAACAGACATTGTACAGATGTATGAAGCACCTTAATGTACATATATGCTGTTCTGAACTTCATAATGTTTTCATTTTAACAAAATCATATTATTACATTTTAAAATGTATGAATAAATAATTTATACTTCAAAGGAATGTGGGGCGGTGGGGTAGCCTAGTGGTTAAAGCGTTCGCTCGTCACGCCGAAGACCCGGCTTCGATTCCCCACATGAGTACAATGTGTGAAGCTCATTTCTGGTGTCCCCCGCTGTGATATAGCTGGAATGTTGTTAAAAGCGACGTAAATCTTAACTCACTCACTCACTCAAAGGAATGTATTTCATCTTTTGTAGTTATCTTGGCATTTTCGACTGAAATGATATCCGTCATCTAAATAGCTCTCAGTACCCGGAATTGAAACAGCTTGCTTTTGGGTGATATTGCGTAAATTTATTGCATCAAATCCGAAATCCTACCAGTCCTATTTATTTTCTATTTTTTTGAAAATACAACTCAGAAAACGTAAAAGTCGAAAAATATAATTAATATAATTGAAATTGTGTCCACGAGAGTGAAATTGTGTCCACCCTTAAACCTACAATGGTCTAGGGTGCACAGTAATCATAAATAAACATGAGTGGGCGGAGCTTATGTGACCACGTCATACGTGTTTCGTACGCACTACTTCTCTCTTGAACACGGAAGTGTCTATACTTCTGCTGAGGCGTGTAAAGTTGAATAGCGTGTAATGAGAGTGCATTTTTCCCTACAACATAACAAAAAAGGCAATAACAGACGAAGAAGCGTTGGTCAACTCCCACTACTAGTTCCGCGGAAGATACTGTGCCGTGTATGTGACGTAAGGAGCTCCACCCACTCATGAATATTCATGATTTCTGATAAGACCATTGTAGGTTTTCACCACCACCGCCCCTTCCCCTCCGTTGTTTCATGACTACCTTAGCGTTTACTTACTGCATTCACCAAACACGTGTTGAGTTGCGATAAAAAATTCACCCCATTTCAAAGTCCAATTACCCCTTTCTGTGGCGCCAGTCCCTGGTCCCTCCTAAATTATATTTCTAGAGGGGCGACATATGTCTTCTATACAACGCATGTTTTGTAAACTATAGCAAACATTTTGTGTAAAATACAACGCAAATTATTATCACTTTCTCAAATAATGGCACCGGTCAGAAAGACTACATGCTGTGTTTGCCCTTAACCCTGAAAACCTGCAGGCCCTAAGGATCCAGAACCATAAAAAAGTTGTGGGTCCAGATCAGAATGTGTAGGCCCAATATTTTAGCTACAATATATGCAATTCCCAGCAAACAAGGCCATAAAGATCTGCTGAAAACAAAAGCTGTGCTTCCGAGTGGTTTTCAGTTGGCTTCGGGCCTAAGGACCGACCTTAATTTCGAACTCTGACTATATGCAGTGTATGAAATAAGGCCCTACAAGACGGTCTAGATTTCTGACGGACGGTCTAAATTTACAGCTAGCCAGCCCGATGGTCTGGTAAAAATTTTAGATGTTCCATACATCTGAGTAAATTCACCATATTTGGTCTGGTTAAATCCATTTTTGGATGGTAACATTTTGAAGTTACCCGCCATGATGGCTGGCTGGAGTTTTGGCTTATTTCATACACTGCTACATGTGCATTTTAGATATATGTCAAGTATTTGTTGAACGAACATCCTGGTTCTGAAGCAGCCTCTGAACCATGAAATACTCCAAGCCTTCCTCATGATCTGTTGTAATGAAAACAAGGACGGGGTACAAGAGACTAATTTTCCTCTGTTCTTTAGTACTGTTATCTGTAGTAAATCTGATAAATAAGTGATTTAATTGATTGGATATATTATCACTCAATAAGTGATGAACAAAACCAAAATATGGTTTATCAAAACGTCTAAACGTGGTATAAATCGTTTATCAACACGTGCACACTGCTCTGTTAATAACGCCCCATGTATGCAGACTGTTTAACCAGGGTAAGAAGATTGGATGTATATGTGGACAGGGGAGAGATCTTACACTAGGTGTGTAAGTATCGTTTTTCCTGGAGAGATCGTGATCCAGTTATTGCCAGCGTTGGCCGCTGAGAGTTTGTTGTGTAGTCACCATTGTCTGCGAGACGAGGTTCCAAATGTTAAATTCGCCTCTGTGATAAATTTCGATCTGTCAAAACTACTTTGTAAAAAATTGCTACCAGTGTGACCTCACTGTTTCATCTCACATTACATTGACACTCAAGGACAAAACTGTGATTGTGTTCGAGGCGACAGAGACAACACTTATTGTTTGTACACTACCACCATGTCCGAGCAACCTGTACCCGTCTACCGTACCTGTACCCGTACTTCTATAGTGTCCGAACATGCCCACCCGGTATGGGTTGTGACTGACACACGCATGAAAAGTAATTTAAAAAGTGTATACTGTTTACGTTTCTGTCTTAAACACTGACTTGCACACTTTGCCATATTAAAATAGTTGGTGCTGTTGCTGCTACCACTACTACCAGGGAGACTATACATATAGTACATGTAGTATAGTAAATATAGACGGGATAATGTACGTTATATAACTTATCCCTTCTACTATACGTACTCCTCCTCCTCCTGTTACTACTACTACTACTACTACTACTACTACTACTACTACTACTACTACTACTAGTCCCTCATGTTGTCTTACTTAATCCCTGTTACATGTATATAAGTCGGTTCTGTGCTGTATTACTTTACTCTTGTTTGACAACGGTATAAGAAGCTATACCAAAACGTCGCATCATATCAATAAAGAAGTTTTTATCCATAAAGTATTATACTTTTCTATTATCCATCAACTTCTAAAATGCCAATCAAACATATTACTACTACTACTATTATTACTACTACTACTACTACTATTACTACTACCAAGACTACTACTACTATTCTATGCTTTGTTTGTTGTCGTTTCACGCCGCACTCAGCAATATTCCAGCTGTATGGCGGCGGTCTGTAGATAATCGAGTCATGAGCAGCATGACCATCGATCTACATGAATCTAAGGAACAGATGGTCGTGATATCGCCATTTGTGGGGCACCTTGTGTTCAGTTCTGCTACACTTAAATGTAGCATAGGATGGTATCAAATTTAACTTGGACCAAAAACAAAACCATCATCTCCGAACGTCTCCAATATGTATTTCGCATGTATTTTATGTCGCTTCTTTGAATATGTCCCACCAATGAGCTTAGAGTTACCGTCCTTCGAAAATGACATTCAGAACATCTCGGTATTTTCCGATGAATTTTGCAAAGTCTGCTGTACGCCGAGAAAAGAAAGGATGCAAAACGGTGTTTGATAGAATAACAAAATGGCGGGAGAGCAGGGGTTCGTCCAGGAAGCAGCGTCCTGAGACTATCGTCAGTATCATGCCACAGCTAATCTCAACTGCATATTTTCTGAAAGACGAATATGAAGCGGAAATCGTCATCACGGTACAGACTTTATATCTGCCTTAGAAACTGGTGACTAGGTGTTATGAGTATTATTGACTGCTGAAGATAATAATGTTCCACCCAGCTGCAAACAAATCAGCTGATCCATACTAAATTTAAAAATGTTTAGAAGAACACGGTAGTCGTCATCGAACTATCAAATGAAATAACGGAGGAGTGGGTCGAATGTAAAACAACTATATACTACACTGCTGTTTGTCTGACTATTTAAAAACTGTTGAGTAGACAATATACATTATAAAGGCAATATTCTTCATGGATGACAACTTACTTCATTTATTCTGTTCTGTCAGCTGGCCAAACAAATAAGGATCTATATTGAATAATAAAGAAGTTGTCATGATAAAATAAATTGTCCATTGTCCGTGATGGAGCATCTTGCCATTAATTTTAGACTGGGCATGTTTATACTTAGCTCAGAATGTATGTGGCCTGCTATATGACTTCTTTGAGAGGCATTTTAGAAGTTGTAAAGATGAAGGAAAACCAAGTTCTATGGATAGTCAACTTTTTCATTATTTTCATTTATGTGACTTGCCTTTCTGATTTCATTTCACAGTTAGAAACCATTGTTGTAGGGTTTTGTTATAGACTATAAATAATTAGTCTCTGTAAACATTATTTTGATAAAAACAAAAAAAATCCAATTCAAATTGAAAAGGAACTGTTATACTGTTGTATGATAGGGTGCTTTATGTAAAGACAATCATATCACAGAATGAACATCATTTGCAACCATGCACTGTTAATCAGGCTGGCTGAAACTACAACATGAACTGGTTTTGATATCCTGTCAAGTAGTGTGGACTTGTCTTGGTTACCGGGTACTGATCTGTATTCCAGGGTACACTGGTGTATGCTGAAACATGACTGTGGTACTTATCTGTATAGTGTTCCAATGACCCTGTCAGTGAAAACAACTTGATAATGTGGACTAGTTATATTAAAGGTGTCTAATACTAGTAGCATTTAACATTTTACTGGATATTGCTTTATGTCATTACTGGTTGGGTTCATAGACTTTCTTGGTTGTTTCTGTCCTGGCTGTTTCTGTCTTTCCAAGATAACATTTTGCCATTCAAAAAATGCTGATCTATACATTATCTTCTTTATTGCTTATTGTAAACAGCTTTTACTGGATCTATTTAAGTGATTTTGTGCTTTTTATTAAACAGGTTAACTGACAACGTTTAGAATATTTAGAGTTAATCATTTCAGTTATAATGGCTGTTTAATATATTTGTAAGATGTGGACATATTCTGGGTCTTGATAAAAGCTGTGGAAAAACATACTTGTAGTCAGGGGCTCCGGGTTTTGTTTGTAAATAATAAACATGAATACCTTTACAACAAATAAACTATCCAACCACTCAATAATCATATGCTAGTGATGGCTGTAGACTGTTAACAGTTTTAATGTTGTCTTGAACACTGGCTTCCTGTAATGTTCTGTAATTCATATCTAAAGATGATAAACATATTTTCAACAATGTCGGAATATAGTTGTATGCTGGGACAGTGGTATTTTAAGATGCAAGTAAATTAAGTTCTTAAGTTTTCTGTCAAGTTCATTGACTCTTTTATTGATCTGGGCAGGTACAGGTGGTCTCATTGCAATATGTGTTTTCTGATAGCAGCAATCTCAAAACAAGGTCAGATAGGAAGGACTTCATTCTTTCTTTTTCAACATTTTCTAGTATGTAGAACTGATTGCTCTGCCCTGTGTCACTGTAAGTTCATGTGATGCATCCTAACTTGACATGTCCTGTATGTTCTGGGAAGATATTTGCAAGAAACAAGTGACAGGTGAATGTCTTCATTTGTACGGTACTCCGTCTTTAAGCTTGAATTCACAGAAGAACTCCATTTTTGTTATATATTTGTATATTTTGTCAGGCATCTAATTTTCACAAAAAGAATGTCACTAGCAGTGTGCGAAATAGTTTCAAAATTTTGCCAGTTGGGCTAACTATGCCTGAAAGTTACTAGCCCCCAAAATAATTCACTGGCCCGAAATTTGAATGTAGACACGGGCTTCATAATTAAGCTGCTAATATGATGTACATTTGTATCAGGCCATAATCTTGCATGATTTAAAAGTGTATAATAACTTAACAAGGTGGAGAGAGTGATATATTTACAAAATGATCCCATGAAAATTTACTAGCCTGTCGTGCCAGTGACTGTGGAGATTTACTGGCCCAACTGGATTTTTACGAGCCACAGGCTAGCGGGCCAGTGACTATTTCGAACACTGACTGGTGGGGACTGTTTCTCTGTTTCATTTTTGTCCATCAGCACAAAGTAGCATCCAACATGAATGTTGTTAGTTTGTCATCATTTCACTCACAACAATCAGTGATGTTCATTGAAGCAGAGCAGTCTATACATGGTAGAAGTTTGTAAACTCAATGCACTGCACACAGTAGAATAATTCAGCATAGCAATTCTCGCAGTGCTGCGTGCAGCCATCGAAATGTTTAATAACACAGATGATAAGTGTATTTATGTGAGTGTTATTACAATGGGGACTCCTGTGATCGAGAAAATGATGGATAAAAGTCAAATCACATAATAGTTAAAAAAGATTAGCATTAGAAGAATTATAAAGTCAGCATGGTCAGGCATTTGGTTGTCATGAATAGCCCAACTTGAGAAACATCATTTGTGTGTGAATTTTTGTGCAGATCTAGCTTAAACTATAGAGAAAATAAGGAAACTTGTTAATGTTAAAATGTTTTCCCCAAATGTACCTGTACATAGAAAATATATTGCCATGTGTATTGTTTGAAAGGTGCATTGCGATATACTGATATACTGTTAAATGGTAATACTGTATAGCCAGATGATGTGGCTTAAGGGGTATCATCAAAACGGACCGCTGTTAAATGGACCAGATAATGCTGTACTTCTTTTCTTCTGTTTTTATTCATTATGTGTCCATCAGGGCTACAGATAAGGGGCGTACAGGCGTAATGTACACCTCAAAATCAATTAAGTACGACATAATATAAGATTTCAAGCGTATCGTGTATGCACATAAATACCTTTGTACGTCTAGCATTTAATTTCCGTGCGTATCGTGCAAATGGAAATCTATTTCGGATAAATACTTCTTGTTAAGTTTCTTTTGCGAAACACGATTTGACACATAAGGAAACTCCGACAGTAGGAATCCCTTGCGTTGCCATGCAACGATATGCGTCACTATTTTTCGATTGGCTAAAAACTACACTTCCTATTTATATCAAGTCGGACCTGACATTTCTCGCATCACACAGTCGCCCAGTTATTTCTCACGCGTCTTCAAATACAAATACATGGTTGGAAATAGTGATCGATGAATCGTCCAGACAAACCACATCAACTCGCTCACACAAAAACATGTCAGTACTCCTTCAAAATTCTTAGTACACCTCCACTTGCAATATGATGTGTAAGTACACTCACACCCCCAAATGTTATCTGGATCCCTGGTCCATTGTCCTTTATAGCGAGGGACAGGCCATTTATTAAAGGGTTTGGTGGATCAGAGGGACAAACGAGGGACAATCACCCCAAAACATGAGTCTCCAGGTGAGGTATAAGACACATGTTTGGGAAGGGTCATGACAATAACAGCGTTGTGTAGTAAGATATTGAGGGCATTTACCTTAAGATTTATTGTGACAATATTCTGATATTTCTCTGGTCTGTTGTGACAAACAGTGGTTCAATATGAACATTTGTTTGTGATCATACCATCACATAACATCACCAAGTGACATCCCAGGTCTTTGTTTATGTCACAGAACTTCAGACACTTGAAGTCTTGTGTAGCTGTTGTATCTGGATATCTTGTTTATTCATCTGAACTGGACATAGTTTCACCTTTAAAATATACCTGATCAAAATGTTTCCAGTAGTAGGACCATGAGTTCATTTAAACTTAAAACCTGAGTGAATTAAAGTCAGTGGTTTGAGAATTCACGTACCGTGTGTACAGTGAGACCCTCTGAAATCAGTGTTGCCTCTGAAATCACCTGTTTCCAGCATAACAAATCCTGGTTTAAGAGCTATGTCCCTTTAAATACACAGTCCTCAGTTGTTGGCAGTCAACCCTGTGTCCAGGAAGACAGGGTCTTGTTAATCAAGGTTTCACTGTACAAAGTATTTGATATATAAAGAATAAATTTCATTTTCTTACTGATTACTCATTCTGTTTACTTGCATGGTGGCATGTATGCAGATGTACTTTGCTCTGGTCTCACACTGCTTATGGCAGTCTGGGACTAAACCTTGAGTCAGTTAGCCCAAAATTAACGTCTCGTTTTCTGTAGATTTTCATTTTATTTTGTAGACTATCTCTAGTTTAGGTTACTGGACCAAACCAAAGTTTACTTTACTGTGGTTTCAGACTAGTGGCTTAGCTGCTGACTGTTCAAAAGATGAACATGTGTTGAATATGTTCTTGAACATCTTAGGGACATGGTAAGGAGTGTGTAGTTGACTAGTGTTGGTTAAAATCTCATAATTGATGATTGGTTCATTACAACCGATCAATCATCGAAAATAATTGGTTAGCGTCATTCATGAAGTGTGTTAATGCACAAAAATAAGGAAAAAACATGTAGTTCTTTGGGGGTTTTTTTGGGCAAAATTTCACATCTTTAAAGGATGACTAGTATGGAGGAACATAAATTTCTTAGAGTCTTTAAGATAAATTCAATCATGACTTGGAACGAGCTTGTAGTGCTTATGAAATGTAACAGACAAAACCAACCTAGTGAAAAATACTGTTAATGAAAACAAGTGTTCTAGAATTGTTTGTGTTCGATTATTAGAAAACATGATCGATTGCTTGGTCGTTTAGTCACTGCGACCAATCTTCGATTATTTCAATTAATTGGACCATCACTATAGTTGACAGTTATTAACATTACTCTCTTGTATGTTTCCCAAACTCCAGTGTTATCAGGAAGATTGGTGTTTCTTCCCATCGACGAGGGATCAGTTTCAATGGCACTTAAGGATTCAGATCAAAGTTGGAAAGTTGTACCCAAAAATCTTCTTGAAATAAACAAACTTCACATACATACAGAATGCTATGAGTGAACTGATGTACCACTTCATCATGAGTTTCCATGCCACAAAATTGATACTGTTGTGTTTTTTCAATCAAATATTGAAAAATGTGATTAGCTTTGCAAGTTATGTGATACGTGATATGTATTGTGATAGGTATTGTATTGTGTGTCACGATAGATGTCGTGTTGTGACTATGTATTGTGATACGTATTGTATTGTGTGTCACGATAGATGTCGTGTTGTGACTATGTATTGTGATACGTATTGTATTGTGTGTCTCTTGATAGATGTCGTGTTGTGACTATGTATTGTGATACGTATTGTATTGTGTGTCACGATAGATGTCGTGTTGTGACTATGTATTGTGATAGGTATTGTATTGTGTGTCACGATAGATGTCGTGTTGTGACTATGTATTGTGATACACGTATTGTATTGTGTGTCACAATAGATGTCGTGTTGTGACTATGTATTGTGATACGTATGGTATTGTGTGTCCACGATAGATGTCGATGTTGTGACTATGTATTGTGATACGTATTGTATTGTGTGTCACGATAGATGTCGTGTTGTGACTATGTATTGTGATACGTATTGTATTGTGTGTCACGATAGATGTCGTGTTGTGACTATGTATTGTGATACGTGTTGTATTGTGTGTCACGATAGATGTCGTGTTGTGACTATGTATTGTGATACATATTGTATTGTGTGTCACGATAGATGTCGTGTTGTGACTATGTATTGTGATACGTATTGTATTGTGTGTCACGATAGATGTCGTGTTGTGACTATGTATTGTGATACGTATTGTATTGTGTGTCACGATAGATGTAAGTGTTGTGACTATGTATTGTGATCACGTGTTGTATTGTGTGTCACGATAGATGTCGTGTTGTGACTATGTATTGTGATACGTATTGTATTGTGTGTCACGATAGATGTCGTGTTGTGACTATGTATTGTGATACGTATTGTATTGTGTGTCACGATAGATGTCGTGTTGTGACTATGTATTGTGATACGTATTGTATTGTGTGTCACGATAGATGTCGTGTTGTGACTATGTATTGTGATACGTATTGTATTGTGACATTGCTGTATTGTTTCACCAGGAATCTGAGCAGTAATTCATGATAGTTGAATTGGTTTTAATGATTGAAACACGAGTAAAATCTAGATCAGGCCAGAATATCAGTAATTTCCCTTGGATTAGAGATGGAAAGGCTGCAGTGGGGAATCAGTTTCTTACAATGGTAAAGGTATTGCTTGAGTTGATTACAACAACAGAGGGAAACTAGGCATTTCTCCAGTCATTGACACATGGACACACTGCATCCGAGATTACTTGCAGAAACTTGGCTAACTTCTTTGAGTGGCATTTTAGAAGTTGGGAAGTACAATATAGAACAAACTTTATGGATAACAACTTCTTTTTATTCGTGAGTGCGACGTTTCGATACAGATTCTTGTACCGTTGTCAGGCATGACAATGGTACAAGAATCTGTATCGAAACGTCGCACTCACGAATAAAAAGAAGTTGTTATCCATAAAGTTTGTTCTATATAGAAACTTGGCCCTTAGTATGATTTCAGTAGAATTTAGCATCACTATATATGGCCTATCTGAACTAATTGGACCATACACAATTTCGCTTGACACGGGCTTCAGACTAGCAGCTAAAGTTGCAGACTCCTCCATGTCCATATATTGAAACTGCAAATAAACTGGGCCCAATGTCAAAACACTCACTAATCTGTTTGCATATTCAGTTTTTTTTCTCACATTTTCACCTACCCACCTTTCACGTGACATATTTTTCTTCCAGATTGCAGTGCATAACGAAGTTCTTTAAGGCTGGGGGTATTTCAGGTGAGTGTATTGTAATAATGAACCAATGAAGAAAGGGATGCATTCAGACATCTCACCTTCTGCCTTGTTTTTCTGCATTAAATATATTTAGGTTCATGAGGACTTTACATAAATGTCTAATTTAGGCAAGAGTAGTACTTATTGCTGACCTAATTTGAACTTCTATATGAGGCCTTGTCATACCAATGATAAATTAAGTAATACAATACACCTTCACTCACTCATTCACTCACTCACTCACTCACTCACTCGAGTCTTATAAATAAATATATCAACAATAATGCTTGCACAGACTGCTTATTTGATAATTAGCTGAACTAACTTATACCAACCCAGCCCATTCTGCTTTTATCCTTTGAGGAGAGACAGTCACTTGATGGGTGTGACTTAATATATTGTATGGCAACAGTTGCCAAAACAATTCCCGGCTAGACATCATATGCACAGAATTAATTCAGTGGAGTTTCTATTCCACTGTACTGACATTTTGTCATCAGACAGTCACGTGTTATGCCACAAGGAATTCATATTCAATTTTATTACTTGTTAAACTGTTGACAGATTAGAGTGGATGCATCTTATTTCAGTTTGGACCCAAATGCTTTATTGAAGAGTTTCAAAGATAACAAAATAAACAATTCATAACACATATTTATTACTTTGTTGTTGACAGTCTCCGGCGGGATATCAAACTGTGTCGGGCACTTGTTTGTCCTCCTCTTCCACAATGTCAGTAGGATTGTAAACAACCAGTTTGTATTGTCAATAGTATGCATAGCAGTCAACAATTTCAGTAGTCAGTATCATGTGTAAATGAAATACATTATCGGAAATTTCAAATTTCAAATCTTGGCAAGTATTACAACAGTTCCTGTGGAGTTACTTCCCTTTGGTTTCATTTGTGACATGAGGAATATGGATGACTTTGACATTATCAGCAATACTTGATTTATTTCTATGGCATGGATTAATATAATTATCAAGAATTAAAGTTGGTTTAATATTTTTGCAGTAGTGATGATTATTACAGTCACACTGTAGTAGCTTGGGGTACTATTGCCAAGTAAAAGTAACTTCCATAGCCCCATTCTGCTATTGATTGGTCACGGTCTTGAGCATCACTCCACCACAAGACATGACTGTGACTTAAAGTGTGGAATATATACATATATATGTATGTAAAGAGAACTGTTATAACAAAGGTGTATCAGATAATTTGAAAATATGTCGGTCATGCTTACGTCTGTATGTTGTTCTTCTGTTTGTTTTCATTGAGATCAAGACAATGATACTCTAAATTTTATTTGCAGAAAATATAAATAGTATGTACAAGGAATTCAAATACAGTTGGTGTTGTACTTAAAAATAGGTTTTGAAACAGTTATTTTAAGCGAAATGCCAAGTTTTACTGTCAAACAATATCAGTTGCTATAAAACACCAGTTGATGTTTTGTGTTGATCACTGTTTTCCCAGATCCAATGTTGAATAGTATCAGGATCATCGTGACATCGTCTGTGTCAAAAACATTTGTGGCAACTTATCTAAGGTTGGATGTTAGTAAGATTTGATGTAGATTTTAGTGTTACAAATGGACTGCTGTTAGCCTATCTAAAGAACAAACCATCGTAAATACTATTACTTTGTTTCTTTATTCTTCAAGCTTCGCAAGCACACACAACAATGTCTCAATCCCAGCTGTCACTGGTTCCTATGTACAATCGGGGGTAGCCTAGTGGTTAAAGCGTTAATTCGTCACGCGCGAAGACCCGGTTGAATCCCCACATGGGCACAATGTGTGAAGTCCATTTCTCAATCCCAGCTGTCACTGGAGTATTGCTAAAGCGGCGAAAACTAAACTCAGTCAGACAGTCAGTCCTATGTACAATCACACACACAAGATTAACCCAGTCACCTGTTTTGACATGTGGGAATAGTTTAGCAGACTATGTAGCATCATCATTTTACTAGTTTGGGGGCTTTGGACTAGTGGCCAGTGGTACAGACTGCCATGGTATAGCCGGAATATTGCCAGCCTCATCATTAAACAACATCCACTCACTTAATAGACTCGGACAGTTCTGCAGCAATACATGCAGTAGACCGAGAAGTCTGGACATTCAGGTGGTCCAGTCATCAAACGTGCCATTATGTGCTGTGCAGAGTCGAATCCCTTTGGCATGCCACCTGTGATCATGGTTTTAAATACCTGTCAGTCCACATTATGTTTCTAGAGTTATCAGCACCATACGTGTGCTGGTGAGTTTCACCAAACTGGTAGGGGCGGTGCCTAGTGCCTAAAGTGTTCGCTCGTCATGCCAAAGGCCCAGGATTGATTCCCCCATGGGTACAATGTGTAAAGCCCATTTCTGGTGTTCCCGTGATGTTGCTGGAATGTTGCTGGAATATTGTAAAACCATACTCACTCACTCACCAAATTGGTAAATGTGTAAGACTTGCTTGAGGCTTTCGTCCCACATCACTTTGATATATCTAAAATGCTGGTCAAAGGGGCGTGAAGCAAAAGCAACTCACTCACTTTCTTATTAGACATTCATCATCTGCAGCTGATAAAGCTCAAGACATATATGATGTGCTAGGGTGGAACGGTATGCTCTTACAACGGCACCAAACGTATTGTGGTACAAGGCCTTCGGTTCGTTTTGGTTTGGTATATGATAAATGACAGAAAATGACATCTAGCAAAAATGCATAGATTTCAACAAAATGATTCGATTTCTACACATTTGAGAAAAGGATTAAAAGGGTTAATAAAATGACGGTACGAAAACCGAAAATACCAATTATTTTTATTTCATTACGATATACCGAACCAAAGGCAAAATACCGTGGTATACCGTTTCACCCTATGATGTGCACTAGACTAAGAACTAGACATTCACGATCAGCACTAGACATTTGCCGTATGTCACCATAGATAAGCCGATGTCATAAATAAGCTGAGGTCCTGACTTGACCCTTAAAATCAGTATCAAAATTGTATGTCCGTACATAAGCCGCACACCAACCATATCTTTTCGTCGTGAGCAGTCATCGGAAATAGAATACCAACAAATTTGTATTGGATTACATAAGGAGATCCTGTTGTTACACGATCGCGCAATAAAACATGTTCTTAGCATATCTGAACTTTTGTTTGCAATCCAGTTTATTAATTTTACTCAAAATTTCATTCAAGAATATTTGTGTTAATAACTGGGGTGATATCGTGTGTCCCTCTGAAACTTATAACTTCAGTCCGCATTATTCACAGCAATCACAATCATATTGCGTCTACTAATGCCTTGAAATGAAGTGTAGTAGACAGAAAATGGATACATATGTACATATTTTGTTTCGCTAAATGGTCCCATGTCAACAAACTGTTTTAGCGGGAAATAGCGAGATCGCGCGAAACCACATTGGTGACAGGTCAAATTGTTCCATCCATAAAAAGTATCTGGCAATATATCAAAGTGCTGTCCCACAACCTTAGTTATGATCATAGATATTTTACATCTTTAGAGCAAAACCTGCATTTAAAATGACACAATGCGAGAATATACTTTTCTTGGTAAAATAATAGTTTCAGATACTATATCTTTCCGATCACTACATCAGAATTGATCATGTTGTAATTTATAATCACCGGTAGGTTGTGGGGAAACTTGTGCACAGCTGATTGCTATTTCTGGCTCTGTATGTGAGACAAATACACATGTTAATCTTAATTCCTGCATATAATACAATGCTGAGCAAAAACAAATTACAACTGAAAAGGTAAATAATCTTGTCTCGTGATGTTTAATTGCAAATTTTGACATCTTCACTGACAATGTTGTTTTCTCTTGTTCGTTCAAGCGAAGCAGTATGATGTCATTTTTCTTACCAACAGAAATAAAAGTTTGATGAAAGGGAACCTGTAGGTAAAACAACCCCCTTCTACGGACTGCTGTTTTTGGTCCTCAAAATATGGCCTATCTACAGTGATATACGGTAATAGACATCGCAATCAGCCCTAACCACTATACTCTAAAGCACTGCCATGTTTTAACAGTGAATGCTCTGCATGCTATACTTACAGAAACCAATTCAGTAGCCAGTCCAAGCAAGCAGACACCTCACAGTGACTCAGAAGAGGAAGAAGTTTTGTTTCTTGGTAAGGAATTCTGCCTGTGACCCCTGACATATCCATCTGCTAATACCTGCTTAACAAACTGGGTCGGGAAATTGCTGTTGTACCATGTGCTTCACTGTATGCTCAAACCTAAGCTTGTGGATGCACCTAGAGTAGATCCTGGGCCATGGAGAGAGGGAGAGGAGGAGGAGATGGTGGTGGTGGTGGTAAGAGAGGCTTCCGTCCTCTCCGAGGCAGAGGCTCCTTGAGGAGTGGAGTGAGAGGAATGTACAGAGGAAGAGCTCCTTTCAGAGGGTTTCACAGAGAAACATTGGATAGGAGATATGACCAGGACAGTGTTTGGAGAAGAAGAAATTATGACAGAAATGAAGAAGAGGATGATTTGACTGCCACGTTTAATAACCAAGTAGAACAGTTTTCCGTTTTGTTGAGTATGGATGACCATGATTCTGTTCAAAGAACGGTGTATTCAAAGCCACATGATAGTCGGTTCAGTACAGGGAACAGTGAAATCAATGTGTTGAATGAAAGAATGAAGAGGCAGTCCTTAAGTGATCCTGATTGTTTAGGAAGGACTGCAAGAAGGCCAGTCTTTAACAGAGCATTTCAGGGACATACCCAGGACAGCAGAGGAAGTGGATTCAAGGGAAGAGGTACCTATGGAAATACTGTCAGAGAAAGTTCATCTGGTTCCAGATCCAGGGGAAAGGTATTTCGTCCAGACTTTGGAGGGAGGGAACGAACATATGGAAGCTCAAGAATATCTGAGATACGAGATGATTCAAGAGACAGGAGTCGCCATGTAGATAAAGGAAGAAAACAACGAGCAAGTTGGATTCCTGAAGAAGGAATTCCTGCAGTTGATTCTGATACAAAGAAGACTCCAGGGAACCCGGAGAGGTGATGTACTGGACACTAGAATAGGTGATCATCAAACCAAGTCGGGAAGGACAGAATTGGGAAGACATCGGCACAAGATTCAAGTCTCACCCAAAATAATCCACGATGTGAGGAAGGAAACTGCCACACATGAGAAAAGTAATGGCGATTCAGACAAGACACAGCCTGAGAACAACAAAGGAATTGATCTCGAACTGAGTGACATTTCTTCTGAAGAAAGTGATGACAACAGGAACAATTCATCCAATGTACGTGTGGAAGCTGGAGGCAGGAGAACACATTTGGTGGAAGGCCGAGAGAAAAGTATAGAAAGACCATCAAGAAGTCGCCATGGACACTGTATTGAAATGTTAAACAGATCCTATGAGAGGTACAGCCCTGATCGGAGAGCACTTCTGCCTAGAGACAGTGACATATCGATACAAGGACACATATCAAGGAGAGATGCTCATGCATGCCATAGAAGGCCAAGTTCATTGGAAAGAGACCGAGAATGGGTTCAACAACTTGGGCGTTCTTTGTCCGAAGAAAGTTGCTTTGGACATACAAGAGATAGACCAAGGCAAAGACAAAAGGTTTCTTATAGGACAGAATATTCCAGTAAAGAAAGAGAAGCAAGTTTATTAGGCAAATGGATTGAACAAAGGACTCCAGCCACGTCTAGTTCCCCAGATAAGTCTGATTGTGACATTCAACACAGAGCTGCTTCACAAAATAGACCAACTTCAAGAGAGGGGTCAGACACATGCAGACAACGAGAGAAGGTTATAGCAACCTCCAGCTCAAGACAATTGGTACAGCAAGAAAACATAGACGTCAGTGTTACCCCAAGAGAGAAAGAAGATACATATGAAGAACGAGAGAATACAGATGAAAATTTCAGCTCAAGAGACAGAAAAGAGAGATATCATGGAAATCGTGAGACAAAGGACAGTTTTGACTCTCAAGAGGTGGAGGAAAAATATCTTGAAAGCCATGAAATAATAGTAGGTTCCTGTCCCAAAGAGAGAGAATGCAAGCTTGCAATAAGAGAGAACATGTTTGACAGTTTAGACTCACAAGCCAAACATCATGATGACAGAGCACAAACAGTTGGAAGTTCCAGCTCAAGTGTAAATGAAGATGAATATTGTTCTAGAAAAGAGAAAACAGTGGAAAGTTGCAGTTCAGTAGAGAGAAAAAACAGAACTCGACAATATCGAAAGAAAAGAGCTGAAAGTTCCAGCTCAGGAGATGACAAATGTCTTGGAGACCGAGTGAAACCAGAAGAGTCATCCAGCTCAAATGAAAGGCAAGAAAGATATTCTGGAAAACAAAAGAATAGCATTGCAAGTTCTTGCTCCAGTGAAAGACACAAACGGTATCCTGGAGAACGAAAGACGAGACTTGAAACATCTAGCTCAAGTGAGAGTGAAGATGGACACAGAAGAGAACGAGAAGAAAGGTCCACATCTAGTGAAGACAGTCACAGACGAGACTATACAACTGGAACTTCAAGTTCAAGTGAGAATGACACCAGGTATAGTGACAGTGAAAGCTCTAGCTTTCGGGACAGTGGTGATACACAGAGGAGAAGGAAAAGACTGAGATCAAGTACTCCTCTGAGTGATTACAGGAGACCAACCCACAGAAGCCGGTCACGATCCAAAGGGAGGAGATACAGGGATAGAACCCCTGATGACAAAAGGTCAAGATCACGTTCATTTGAAAGTTCTGATTCTGAAGTAGAGGAAAGAAGATTACCAGTGAGACAGACCTTGCCCAAAGTGCAGTTTGGGTATGGACGACATGTGTTTAGCTCATTGTCAGATTCACGCAGAAGCAGAAGTCGATCTGTGTCTGTGGCTAGGAGCAAGATACAGTTTTATGACCGATTCAATTACAGGTCAAAGATGTATGCAAGAGATAGAACATTAAGGAAGGAACAGGAACGAAGGAAGGCAGCTGCTTGGCGATCGATTCTTGAGGCTAAATTGACTGCGGACAAGGACAGTGTGCACTCAACAAGCTTAGTTGAGGCAACACAAAGTCTCCAGATATCTGCCAAATCTGTTGGCAGTGTTGAGCTATCTGGAGGTGCTGAAAGCCTTAAAGAACAGGATTCCAAGCTGAAAGATAGCAGTCCTAGAAAGCAATGTTTGAGTCAAGGACAAACTGTGCTCAAACCAGATTGTAAATCTGCCCTTTCAATAAGTTCGAAGCCAGGAGGAGAAAATACAACCTTACAGCAGTCCCCGATTTCATCATACCAAACACATACCGTCCATTCTGAAGGGGTTCATAAAAAGACAATATCTCCAGGAAAAGATTTGGTTCAAATCCCATCCCCTGGTAAGAAGTCACTATTTCTGCAAGGTGTAACTTCAGGCTCATCTATCATGAGATTGGTTCGACCTCCAGTTTCCGCTCAGAAGAAAAGTTTTTGGAATGATGTACAGCAGTCACGGAGACGGCCCCCAAAAGAGTACACACCCCTCAAGAAATCCACATTTTTGACAGATGTAGTTAAGCCATCACCTTCTACTTCCAGCTCCTTTGAGGAGGTGTACACTGAACCTGGGAATGATAGTTTGCAACCAGGAAGTGTTAAATCATTACCTCTGTCTTCCAAGCTCCTTCAGAAAAGTTCCAAATCAGCAAGTTCTACTAAGCTTGAGGGTGATGATGAAGCAGTCCCCCCCCTAATGCCAGTGGAAAGGAACCACAAATACCTGTTTCAGAGGCTAAAAAGACTTTGAATGAAAACTATCCAAACAATACTCATGACTCATCTGGCTCCTCTGCTCCGACACAACAAGACGTGTGGAATATTCCACTGCCGAAGTCCTCAACACCGTCGCCAATCAAAAGTACTGACTTAAAACCACGAGTCATTCAGTTGCCAGTCACCCTTAGGATTAAGTCTACAAAGGCTAAGCAGATTTATAAAGAAGTTGAATTGAAGGATGTGACTGTCAAGCCCAGTGCCTCTTCAGAATCTAAATCTGAGCTAAATTCTGCCAGTGTTTCAGACACTGATTTGAAGTCCGAGACGAAAGTTGAAAGCTCTTTCATAAGGTTATCCACCTCAGACTGTCTTTCAGACCATGAAGAGGTTGACATGGATCTGGATGATGAAGATGAGGAGCATAAGATAAGCTTGGAGGAAGATACAAGTTGGATGAGTTCAGGAACTGATCGAAGAATTGTATCAGAAGGATCTTCCACCAGCACAATGTACAGTTCCGTCCCTCAACCTGTTCTTCAGATACCAACAGCTGCCAAGAGATCACCAGACACGAACCAGGGTTCTGTACAGTTGGGGGTTACATTTCCTCATTTGTTACCACATGCATCATCACAGAGACTTTCTGGAACAGAACAGAGTCCTCCAAAGCCTGTTCCAGCAACTGAGGAACAGTCAATAATTCCTCAAGGTCAAACTGGGATGAACAGTCAAGCTAATCTTTCATTGTCAGAGTCAGTTTTAGAAACTGGAGTACCTCAAGGTGTGAAATCACCTGGAGAGTTACAAAAAAATGCAGTTCAAAAAGTCTCATTTAAACTTCAGCAAAGCAGGGTACCTCTGCTGGTTCCTGCAGCTCAGCTGTCACCTCCAGCGTCACCACCAAGGTGCTCAGAAAGTTCTCAGCCAATTGAAATCTGTCCATTTACGTCACCTACTAAGTTTCCAACTGTTAAGGTTCAAGCATCATCTTTTGTGCCAACTTCACAGCCTGTGAAAACTCCTGTATCAAAACCCACCTCAGGCACAGCATCTGTGGAACATTCTGTTGCATCACCAAAGGAATCACCTACTACTATCTCCCCAAGATCAACCAGTGACTGCCAACAGGGAATCTTGCCTTTGCCAGTCCCACTACTGCAACTGTCACCTATTCCCTCATTCAAGCCCAGTAACTTGCAGCAGATCTCCTTGTCACAAAATTCATCTGTTTCCTCATCATTACAGTCTTCTGTACCACAGCCAGTTCCACCACCCCATCAATCTTCAATAACATCTCCCAATTTGTTATCAAGTGGAATTTTACAAACTTCACAGCCAAAACCAGTTCCACGACCCTATCTATCACCCATTGCATCACCACCAGGCCTTGCAAGTGGATTTCTTCAGACGCCACCTCATCATATGCCAATCTCGCCTCTAGGAACAAGTGGAAGTCTACAGATATCACAGCCCAAACCTGTCCCACCACCTCTACAGTCCCCTCCTGCCTCATCACAATGTCTGTCGGGCAACTTCCTTCCAACTTATATGCCTTTACCAGTTCCTTCAACTCAAGAGCTACCAGGTACACCATCACAAGGTCTATTGGACATATTTTCTCAAACCTCAGTTGGAGAATCAGTTCCACAACCAGTTCCACAACCAGTTCCACAACCAGTTCCACCTCCTGAATTGTCTCCAAAGACATCATCACAAGGCCTACCCATCATGCACAACATTCCCTTACCAGTACCACCTCCTCAGCAGTCTCCAAATTCATCTTCCCAGTTACTGTCAAGTAGTTGCCTGCCTGCTCCAGTTCCACAGCCTGTCCCACCCCCTGAACAGTCACTGATCAGTGAACAACAGCCAGTATCTCCAACATCATTGGCCACTTCTCCAAGATCCAAAACGTCAAGTCAGAGGACAACCAAGACAAGTTCCTCGAGACCACTAAATGGTTCAGGACATAAAGCAAAAACCCAACAAGCTTCCCAGTCAAAATATCTTAGACAGCTGAAGACTGTTTTAAGAAAGTCCATGTCAAAATTAGCAGAGGCAGTGCCAAAACAATCCTCAAGGTCTGTGGCCAAACATGAATCTAAACCTGCATCCAAGTCCACTCTAGTGAATCCTGATGAGGATTATGACAGTGAAGAATATGATGCCCCGTCTCCATACAGCTCCTCGAGTGGGTCACCCATGGACATCGAGGCAACTGAAGAATCCAAGATAGAAGTTTTCCAGCCAGTTACAAAGCAAGATCTTCCAATTCAGGACACTTCCAAATTTGTAAGTTCACGCCAAACAGCATCCATAGTGCCTTCAAACACCCACCAATCCGATGTCTCTAGGACTCCTGATACGCCTAAGACACCAGACACAACGAAGACAGCTGACACCCGAACATACCAGGATCTAGTACTCCCCAGTCTGCTGTAAAACAATCCCGGGACCCACGACTCCAGGCAAGGGCTAGGAAACAGGAAGAAGCCAAGGCCAGCCTGGTGATAAAGGATGTGGTGAGCACTCCCTCAAGACCTCCAGGAACCTCTGCCTCCAAGATGGAACCCAAACCGAAAACTGTTGCTATGGTGGCCCGGTCCCCCCAGAGTCGTGGCAGGAGCTCCCTAGATGCCCCCATTGGTTCAGGAAGCATGAGTCACCCATGTGGTAAGCTGGTTTTAATAACTTGTGGATAGGTGGCTAGGGGCATGTTCCTGTAGTGTGTTCATGTAATGCTCTTTAGGGGAGAGGCTGGATTTATTTCATTATTAAAAGACAGGCAAGAGCTTATGAATTCCCTTTAGAGTCTGACTTTCATGTAGGATGACATCTTCGTCAGTAAGATTAGTATTGCAGATTAAATCATTTTGTATTTTACAATACACTTCATCTTTAGTTGTTAACATTTCATGGAAGTGCTCAAAATTGATCCAACATCGGTACGTAATCATTGAAACGAAGAGTTCACCAGAAGCAAGGATGTCTTGATCTTTACTGCAAAGTTAAAACCCCATGACTTAAAGATTATCTGCTATATCCCATTGGTAGTAACTCTGAACGACAAATAGTTACCATCAAGTGTTGAATTTTCAGAGATTTAATATTTTTTACATTAAGCTGTTTTTCATTAAATGTTGTGTACTGAAAGGTGCAGGCACTTGATATACAGTGCAATATAGGTAAAGTTTGTTGATACCTTGAGTTGTTTGTTTTGAATCACATTAATAACTGATAAATTAATTCCTCTGCTCTTATAAGCATTTGCTTGAATAATTATGCTGTTTAGCAGTTAAAGATCAAGACAGCATTTGAATATGAGTTTGTCCGCTCATCTGACATGAGAGTTCTGAGCATGACGTAAGTCCAGCCTTTGTAGTGTGCATGTTGTTTGTGTATGGAGTTTGGAATGCTGCATGTGTGTGTTATGTGTTGTGGAACACTACGTGTTGTCACACATGCATGGAAACATAAATTTCACATTTTTCCAGTTACCATGGTTACTGAAAATATTAATCCTGGTTCTGGTTATCACTCACAATATGCAGATGAATAATCGATTATGATCATAAAACCTGCCACAACATTGTGCTAAAAGAACAGGCAACGATTAATACAATGATCAAGACAGTCGAGGATACTTCTTCTTGAGACACACACACGAATATATTGTTAACATTCCAGTCTTAGAGTCAGCAAACTGGTTCAGTTGTTTTTATGTCTTGATTTAACAAACATAACAATAAGAAACATACTTTCTAAAGTTAAATTTGATTGTCTTTTTATGAATATTGATAAGTCTCCTGAGTCCAACGATAACTGCTGATGCAATCAAAATCGATTGATTGACAGATTATTTGATCCAACGCTCCAGCACTAGTTAATCCCCCTATAGAAGGGTTGTTTTCTTATAAGAGGTAGGTAAGATAGGAATGTGGGCACTGTTTCGGACAATATGTTCCCGTACCTGAAGCGTGTAAGAGAGTTTCACTGGATCAGACAAACCAGTGACTGATGTAATGAGTAGTTTCCTGTGTGGTTTCGGTTCAATGAACTGCATCACTGGACCTGACCTCCCAATCATTCTGGTTGTTGCTTGCTGTAAACATGACTCATTTAGAGTTTACCCGTCCTTGTGGTTTGGTAGACTGTCAGTTAGACTTGAAGTCAGGGCAATGTATATTAGACAAATGATCCCTAAAAGTATACATTATCTATATACAAAATAATAATAATAAGGGCATTTGTAATGCGCTGAATTTTGCACCATGGAGGGGCATGCTCAAAGAGCTACAATCTGATTATTATTACCCCAGATAACCCAAGCTGCCTGTGAGGTGTTAGAATGTTATAGTCATATGACTTATACCTGTGGGTACCCATTTTCTGCTGGGTGAACAGAGGCAAGTTTAAACAGACTCACTTGCCTATGGTGAGACCACATGTAACCCATGTGTTTCGTTGTGGGGCAGGACTGAAGTCCTAGAAACTCTCAGGAGTCCAGCTACCAAACACAGTCATCCATCCAAGGACTCTGAGCACCCAACAATGCTTAACTTCAACTGATTTCTGACCTGAGTTCTACGCACAGGACCACAAACCACCACAGATGACCAGAAGACTACCTAAGCTTTATCAAAGCCAAACCGTTCGCTTAGCAGATGTTGCTCCTATGTTGTGTCAGGATCTGCTTGTCGCGAGTTGAATCCCAAATTCTCTGATTTAGGTCCTTGATCTGACAGCCAACTAGATACATCTGATGGTTTCATCTGCTTCATATACATCTCTGAAATTTTCACTTTTTCCTTCCGATATGCTGATATGTTTAAAATTTTGATTGGATTTCTGTTTAAAGTGTTGTTAAACTGAAAAGCTAGTATGTTTATCTCACACCAAACCATACTACAGTCGTCCCTCGCTGTAACACGGGTCAAAGGGATGACTCCTCCCACGGTATTAGCCACCTGCGTTATAGTAACTAATACACAACACGGAATAACGGCCAAGTAAAATCGTATTTTCCATGGACATTACAGAACTGCTATTTCTTGTATTGTGCCCAGTCAAAACCATATCGTATCGTTGGAGGTGAAAAACAAACTTTGTAAGTGAAAATAGATATATGTACAGGAAACTTGCAATCAAACATCACTAGACATGATAATTCAATTGTTGTTCCAGTTATTCTACCTGCTATTCAACAAAGCCGGAATTGCAATCAGCTGTGCTCACATGATTTGGTCCAATGTACCTGTGATTCAGTTAAAAACGATCCGAAAATATAACATCAGTGAATTTCTATTCCATTTTCAGAATTATTTATGTCTTAAGCATTTGTTTGAGTGGCATTCTATACTATTCACACTTTGCTAAGGATCAAATCATGGATTCAACAGAAAACTATCATGTGGGGTCAAATTTGGTTTAAATATCTAAGCTTATTGTAAGCATGGATCCCAGGTTTCAGTGTGTCATTTCATCTTGTGGAGCCTATACCTGCTATTGAAAGGTGGTGTGTACTTGTCAATGACTCATTCCATGATTTGCAAAATGGTTGATTGGTGCCATGGAAACCATTTTTATGGTTACTCATGTACCAAGTGCATAAGGTTAGATTACATTGGCTGTTTGCCTAAAGAAGGGTTGCCATATTATTATTTATTCTTTTTTAAATAGATACAATTTCAAATCATAACTCTACGTTTAAGTAAAGTTGTGAATTTTTGTGATCCTTAGCAAAGTGTGAGTAGTGTAGAAGTTGGTGGTACTGAGATGACAAAACTTATGGATGATCAACTTCTTTATTTTGACAATGGCGACGTTTCGGTCTAGAAACGTTGCCATTGTCAAAATATAGAAGTTGATCATCCATAAGGTTTTGTCATATCTCAAGCAGTTACTTTAACAGAGATAATCTATATTGTTATCGTATTAGTATAATGCATGTTTTCTATGAACATATTTAACATAATGGGTTCAGGACTTTGGGTTACGTGGCTGGATACACTTTATGTAGGAGACAGTTTGACATGTCACCGTTGACTTCACACAGTATGTGCCACTTTGATTTTAAAAACAAAATGTTGGCAGTAAATTGTCAAATATGACTTCAATGAGTAAATAACACGGGTCTTGGGGTTCATGGATGACGAGACGGTAATTTTGTCCATGATTGCTGAGAATTGTGTGAAAGGATAGGAACCACGTATTATCCCGAGGTTTAACTGAATCCGCGGTATCGTGAAGAGCGTTATTGCGAGGGATGCCTGTATTTAACCTTCCTCCCAGCCCTCCGTGTATTGATACACACCTAAATAAAGATTTTGCTCTTGTGTTGGATCTTCAATCTAACTTTGGCCTCATGTCATATTAAATATAGTTGTTTGTTTCTCTTAAGATTATTTATTTTTCAGAGACTAAACGTTAGTCTATAAGAATATATATACAGACGACCTTTGTTACCTCCCCTTGTTTGAATGTGGGTAATCCTTTATGATATAATCCAAAATATTCCTTACACAGTCATAAGGTCACCCCAGGTCATCCTGATCTTTCTTCATCTACATTCAATGATTTAATTGTCGTAGCAAAGCCTTTTGATTCTCATCAAAATTAATTTTGAGACTTTTAAACAAGTGATCTGAATTGTAAAATTTCATAAAAATGGTTCAATTTTAATTAGGGCTGCTTGCCTCTAGGCAGGAGACCTATTGTAATCGTTCATCGTATTATTATTATTATTTATTATTTATTATTCCGATTTTTGTACCAAACATACCTCCTAAATCAATGCTCCGAATCGCTTACAAAAAATCACACATATGCCTTCCGAGGTGTAGATATTCCCCTTAAAAATCTCTAGGCTCTAGGTCCAATAGCAAAGGGGAGAGTATTCAAAATTAATTCCAAAAGTTCAAAGTTTGACAGCAAATATCTCAAGAACTAATTGTTCCAACACTTCCAACATTGTACAGATGAACAATCAAATTCCCAACAATTTTGCCTGGACGGGTCAAGTCACTAAAAGGTACCGTTTGGCAGTTATTTTTGTTTTCAGCTTTTGGCCATGTTTTTCAGCAGTTTTCTGAGTAGTTCGCTCCCAAAATGTGCTGAGCTCGAACTATCAGCTCTAGACATTCCAAACTTTCCATAACTGATGTCCAGTATCCGTTGTGCAAATTCTGCACAAAAAGTGCCAGGATGTACCTTCGATGGCTGCCATATTGAGTGCTACTTCCGGGCCAAAGTTCTCTTCAAAAACTTTCAAAGACTTCTTCACGGGTTTATCAAAAGCAAACTTACCAGGGAAAAGTCTTGAACAAGCTGGTGTGGATGTTGTCTGTTGTTGCTGTACATTTTGTGTTCTTAGTCATATGTCAAAAGTCGTGTGGTTTGGTGGCCATATTGGATGTAAGATGTTCAAAGGGAATTTGCCGTTTTTGAGGGGTAGCTATTTTCCGCAATTTTTAGCTCTGAATGTATGAGCTACAAAACTTTTAAAATTTGCATATATAGTGTCCATACCTCAAACATGAATAATCTGGGACAATGTTTCGATATCTTGATTAGTTACTGATATCTAGATTTACGGATATCTAGATGTTTGTTTCTATTGTTTATGTCTTCTAAAATTAGTTTTCAAAAAATGGTATTTTCTTTACTATTTAAGATACATTGCTGGAATTTA
Source organism: Haliotis rubra (assembly GCF_003918875.1). Taxonomy (NCBI): domain Eukaryota; kingdom Metazoa; phylum Mollusca; class Gastropoda; order Lepetellida; family Haliotidae; genus Haliotis; species Haliotis rubra. The sequence goes on along the minus strand of NW_025765048.1, from coordinate 1,583,302 downwards.
CCAGTATGTAGAAGCTTGGTATACTGAACAATGTTTGTTCCTTAATGCATGTCAAAATGTGAATTGTTAGGTGGCCATATTGGATTCTAGTAGTTTCCAAGTATAGTTCTTTAAGAACAGCGTAGCTGCTCAGGTTCTGCTCAGAAAGTGCTGAAAGTTGACAGGGCATCAGTGTTAGACTCTGAACATTTCATGTTCTTAGATGCTTTTCAAAAGTTGCGAGTTTGGTGGCCATTTTGGATTGAAAAGTGCAAAAATGCAATATTTTATCAGAACGGCATAAAACAGCATATATCTCCATCAGTATCGACCCAATAGTGTCCATATTTGGTATGTGTCTCTGTCATGAGATTCCGATCATTTTCGATTGTTGTTCCAAGGGGATATTTCCAGCCGTTTGGCCACCATTTTGGATTTAAACTGATTTTTTTCAGATTGCCATAGCAACAAAAGTTGAACAGCGAATGACTGGACATTTACAATATCAGTAGGCACAGCCAATGGGATGCTTCCTGCAATATTTCAGTTTTGTACGTTGAATAGTTTGGCGGACAGACGTGCGGACAGACGTCGGTATCAGATTTGCCAATCGAAACTTAAAGACCTTCCAGAGTCGAAGAGCATTCGACTAGCAGTGATATGATTCATATTAACTAAAACTATTACTACTTTCATCAGATATGTGACAGACACAATGGGCTAGATAGAACTAAAGCCAAGGAGCCCACATCGTTGCTTCCAACTATATTTTTATTTGTTTTTATGTAAGGTTTTCACTGCCAGCTCTCTTGCCATGGAGGATGAAGGTGAACACTGTGGATGGCCTCAGCAATGGATTGTTTAGTTTCTTATTCAGGTTGAAGGGCAGTGGGGTAGCCTAGTGGTTAAAGCTTTTGCTCGTCACGCCAAAGACCTGGGTTCGATCCCCACATGGGTACAATGTGTGAAGCCTATTTCTGGTGTCCCACGCCGGGATATCGCTAGAATATTGCTAAAAGTGACGTAAAATTAAACTCACTCACTCACTCTTTAGGTTGACGATGGCAGCATGTGTATGTGAATGCTTGATGTGTTTGAAGACAGATTGAAGTGTTTTATTTAGCATATGTCCTGGAGACTAACTTAAGCTTCCTAAAGTAAAGAATAGAATTCAAACAAGAGCTTATTCAATTATTCTGTGAGTCAGTGTGCAACTGATTGTCATCCTTGGCTCCATGAGAAGCATACAACCTAAAGCCCTAGTATCTCACAGGAGTCATCATCACCCTTACCAGTAGAGGTCGTAACATGTACATGAGAGAGTCCTCTGTTGCGCATGTGAGTGGATATCTGAGAGGGTGTTTAAAGGCACACTATCACAGGGCTCCAGATAAGGGACGTGATCTGCGTATGTACCGATAAAAAATTTGCACGATACAGTAGGAAATAATTTATAAAACGTAGCAGATACGCACCACGGCAATGGTGTACGGTCTTAGAATCATTTACAGACGTATTTATCTGAAAAAAGTATTGTTTTATTGTATATTGACCTGTCTACACAAGACTAGCAATGTTGTAGTGCATATATGAAACGAAACACAAGATTACTGATACTGTATTAAATTCCATTCAGTACTCTAAATGTAGGCTTAAGGTTTTCGAGTACTCCTATATTGAAAAAATAAGGAGTACGTACTCCTGGTGTTCAAAAATTATCTGGAGCCCTGCTATCACACATGTTCGACTATATTTTGGCCTATAATTTCTATATTAGGGGAATATGCACTCATTTTAGTTTCCTATTGAGGCAATAAAAAACTTATTATCCCTTACGACCTGCCTGAAATTGATCATTGAAACTTCAAGGCGAACAGCTTCCAAATAGATAACACTTGCCACATATGGAATGTAAATGAATGCTCCGTACATCGAAAACTATCACATGCAGTGTTGTCGGTGTTTGCTGAGCTGGTTTCAATCACAAGTTGTGCGTAGGATGTTTGTAGAGGGCACTCCAAGGCACATAACTGTCTGAGATTTGTTTGAAATAATGTTCGGCAGGTAGTGGGCGTGAGAGTCGATTTAATGCAACGTTGCATTAAATCATTTGAACTTTTTAATTTAATGTTATAATCTACATCCATACTTTTGGGAATAAATTATATGGTAGCTTCCCTGAGGTCTGTTAGCATTATTGAGAGAAATGCATTATGTATTTTTAGAGAGGTGTGGTGTGACATTGTGCCTTTAAGAATGTGTTCTTTTGTGTTTGCTACAACTAAATGAACTCCAAATGGATAAAACAAGTGAACGGTGGCAGGTAGGATGTGACAGTAATGTAAACATTCAAACCTACAATGGCTGTTGTATACTCCCCTTGAGATTCAGGTTCACTCTGACTGGGTTAATATTGTATGAATATAAGGACAGATTTGACGCATTATAGACATACACAATATCAATGTTAGATGTCTATTATTGTGTTGCATCACTAACATGTATAGTGAACTGGAGGTAGTACTAACATGTATAGTGATGGAGGTAGTACTAACATGTATAGTGATGGAGGTAGTACTAACATGTATAGTGATGGAGGTAGTACTAACATGTATAGTGATGGAGGTAGTACTAACATGTATAGTGATGGAGGTAGTACTAACAGTATAGTGATGGAGGTAGTACTAACAGTATAGTGATGGAGGTAGTACTAACATGTATAGTGATGGAGGTAGTACTAACATGTATAGTGATGGAGGTAGTACTAACATGTATAGTGATGGAGGTAGAACTAACATGTACAGTGATGGAGGTAGTACTAACATGTACAGTGATGGAGGTAGTACTAACATGTATAGTGATGGAGGTAGTACTAACATGTATAGTGATGGAGGTAGTACTAACAGTATAGTGATGGAGGTAGTACTAACATATATAGTGATGGAGGTAGTACTAACATGTATAGTGATGGAGGTAGTACTAACATGTATAGTGATGGAGGTAGTACTAACAGTATAGTGATGGAGGTAGTACTAACATGTATAGTGATGTAGGTAGTACTAACAGTATAGTGATGGAGGTAGTACTAACATGTATAGTGATGGAGGTAGTACTAACATATATAGTGATGGAGGTAGTACTAACATGTATAGCGATGGAGGTAGTACTAACATATATAGTGATGGAGGTAGTACTAACATGTATAGTGATGGAGGTAGTACTAACATGTATAGTGATGGAGGTAGTACTAACATGTATAGTGATGGAGGTAGTACTAACAGTATAGTGATGGAGGTAGTACTAACATGTATAGTGATGGAGGTAGTACTAACATGTAAAGTGATGGAGTAGTACTAACATGTATATAGTGATGGAGGTAGTACTAACATATATAGTGATGGAGGTAGTACTAACATGTATAGTGATGGAGGTAGTACTAACATGTATAGTGATGGAGGTAGTACTAACATGTATAGTGATGGAGGTAGTACTAACATGTATAGTGATGATGTAGGTAGTACTAACATATATAGTGATGGAGGTAGTACTAACATGTATAGTGATGGAGGTAGTACTAACATGTATAGTGATGGAGGTAGTACTAACATGTATAGTGATGGAGGTAGTACTAACATGTATAGTGATGGAGGTAGTACTAACATGTATAGTGATGGAGGTAGTACTAACATGTATAGTGATGGAGGTAGTACTAACATGTATAGTGATGGAGGTAGTACTAACATGTATAGTGATGGAGGTAGTACTAACATGTATAGTGATGGAGGTAGTACTAACATGTATAGTGATGGAGGTAGTACTAACATGTATAGTGATGGAGGTAGTACTAACGTATAGTGATGGAGTAGATATAAACATCTGTGGCATAACACAAATATTTATGAGTCATTCTACACTTTACACCACCCAAACTTACTCAATTTTCATGTGTCACAACTCCAGTGGCCAATGTGCAGTTTGACTTTTTTGTGTCTTTTTCATGTTTTCCAAAGGAAATTTTTAACATATCATAATTAATGATGTTACAGGTACATGCTTGGCGTGGTTGGCCTTTTTTGTATGGAAAAACATTTTGTAAAAATAGGTCAAACTTTGTCACAAAGCTTGATGTCAATACCGTAACATCATCCAAAACTTGCAATAATGATCACTCCCTGTACTATCTTCTAATTCTACTTCATATTTGCAAGCAATGGCAGTGAGGAAACATGACAGTCAAACACCAACACAAAAAAATCATTTTTCTGAATTTTATTGCAAAAAAGATGTGTACAAAATGATATCTGAGATTTTTGCATGTCCTAACCGTTACGGTGGTTACCGCTGAAACCAATTAATTTTGTGAAGCCAAACAATGCCAAGTACCTTAGACAGTAGGGGAAATCATTTGAAACCATGTGCTCAGTAAACTTTGGGGGCCAGTTATTGTTTTAAAACTGATATTATTAGTGGCTGTCACTACTGTTACGGTCACTTCCGTTATCATAGGTATTGTTACAGATTTTGTGACGGCAGTGACTTTTTCTAGTTTAATGTTGTTTGTATCTAAATTTTCAATTCAAAGATTTCTAATATTTTGGAATCTTATCTAACATAAACAAATTGTATCAAATGAATAAAATCAATAAGTATGATTTTTGTTAAGGTAAGGACAGGGTAGTGTAATGTCTGTGACAAAGAAGAAAACTGCTGTCATAGGGCCGTTACGGTAGTGACATATACCATCACAATGTCACTGCAGTCATTACCTGTTTTTAACATGACAGGGACATCTATAAGTAAGTCTTTTGCCTATTACATATTCTTCAAACATTCTTAAATATCTGACTGACAAATTTCATTAGATTATCTTTTAAAGTAAACATATAGAACTGGCTATTATTAAAAATGTCGCTACCGTTATTGTGTCACTACCGTAACAATTAATTCCAATGTCCATGCCATAACAATATCATTTTCCTTATTTAATTAAAATTGATTTATCTGTTTATGTCTGGAATTAGTAGTGCAACTATGTTTGGTAGGAGAGCTTCAAGTAAGCATAATATAATTCATATTCTCATTTTGTGTGAGTGAGTTTAGTTTTATGCCGCTTTTAGCAATATTCCAGCAATATCACGGCAGGGGACACCAGAAATGGGCTTCACACATTGTACCCATGTGGGGAATCGAACCGGGGTCTTCAGCGTGACGAGCGAATGCTTTAACCACTAGGCTACCCCACCGCCCCTCTCATTTTGAATTTTTCACTACATATTACTTTACATTTGCAAATCAGAAATGAAAGAATTTTTGTGGCTTGTTGGCCCCTTTTGAGCAATAAATATAAAATTTCAAAACTCATTAGCCATGTTATATTGTAAAACTAGATATTTTGATATATATGTATATTAAATAAATATCATCTTTAGATTTTTTCTTTTCAAAATGATGTCACAAATTTGGTAACGGTAGCGACACAATTTCATAAAATTTCTAATAAAAGGGTCAAAATATGAAAAATGAAACATCGTTAATTAAGAAATACAGTTTGCTTTACCACCATGTATAGTGTAATAAAGCACACTTTCGCCCTGAACTATTATAGTTAAAGTACGAGTGCGCTTGCGTCCAAGTGCTTTAATTTATAATAGTTGAGGGCGAAAGTGTGCTTTATTACACTATACATGGTGGTAGTGAGAACTGTATTTCTTTTCTAAGATGCCAAATATAATACTTTCTAAGGATAATTACGATTAATTTAAGTCAGAAAACAAACGACGGTGTCAGTGACCTAAATTAAGAATCCATGCACAGGGCTAACTGGCGCGCTGTTCTATTGATGTGTCTGCCCCACTACGTTAAGACGAACGTTACCAGAAAAACAAATAGCAGTTTAATGACGGTTGACATTCTGATTAAATACCTTCTCTAACTTGTTTTAATTACATCTGTCTTTAATGTAAACCATATGGGGCAATATGAACGTCGCATTTCTACAACCAACGTAAGTTTAGATCAGTACATCCAGATGAAGCTGAGTAGTCAAGCGACATTCCATGATTGCATTGTGGGAATGTAAACATTGTGAACGTTACCGTGTCGCTAAAAACTTGTGAGTCGAATTGAGACATTTTAACCGTCGGAAAACATAAACGTAATGATTCCACCAGTGATGTTAACTGCGTGAAGCAACTGCAAACCAAGAACCGGGATGCAAAGGAGTAGTTTACTGTAGGAGGCTGTACGAAGCGATGACAACTGATATGCATCGTGACGTCGCTTACATTGTGACGTAACGCAAAATTGTTTGATTACGAAGAGGCAGACAAGTATGGTGCAGTGACGCCAATACATTGTGACGTAATGCAAAGAGTGCACATTATCGTCTGATAAGTACTGTCGGTGCCTTTGATGTTTCACCCAAGCATCTTAGAAGCTTGCATAATTTATGTTTGGTATATTCAGAATACTATGAATGTAATCATAAACATTTCAAGGTAAAACAATAAAGCAAAATTTACAATTTTTTCCTACATGAAATATGCACGAATTTTGAGAATGACACTTATATATATTGGATTATATTCAGAGGGCAATTTGGTAAGCCCGGTTGTTTAAGCACCTACTCATCATGGCCTGTGTTCCCAACATGGGTAGAATCTCGGAAGCCCTTTCTGATGTTCCCTGCTGTCGTTTTGCTGGAACATATTCACTCATTATGTAGAACTTTCTTAAATCACCAACTGCAAAATTAGATCTTAGGATTGACTTCTGTCGACAATGCTGCCCAAATCTCTCTGTACAAGACCTTTTCATATAGCAGTACAGTTTGCTTATGAGCTTCTTCCTGTGGAATTTGGAGCTGTTTTTATCCCCCGCAACAATGAAGGATATAGAAATGAGTTCCGTCCGTGTGTCCGTGCATCCATCACACTTTGTCCGAAGCTTATCTCCTAAACTATTCGTGATAGCTTAAGCAAACTTGGTACACGTCAACCATGATCCCTAGATGTGCCTTTTGGGGGTTAGACCCAGATGCAAATTTTATTTTTTGCGGTTTCCATGGAAACTTGACTTAGGCTGTGACTATGAGGATGTCATCTTGTCCGGAGCAGATCTTCCACCAAACTATACATGCTAGCTTCATCAGACTTGGTACACATATCAAGCATGATCCCTAGATGTGCCTTTTGGGGGTTAGACCCAGATATGAATTTTATCTTCTGCTGTTTCCATGGAAACATGAAGTAGGGTGTAACAATAAGGATGTCATCTTGTCCGGAGCAGATCTTCAAAACTATACATGCTAGCTTCATCAAACTTGGTACACATATCAAGCATGATCCCTACAAGTGCCTATTGGGGGTGAGACCCAGATATGAAATTTGGTTTTTACTGTTTCCATGGAAACGTGACTTAGGCTGTGGCTATGAGGATGTCATCTTGTCTGGAGCAGATCTTCCAAACTATATGTGCTAGCTTCATCAAAGGTGGTACACATATCAAGCATGATCCCTAGATATGCCTTTTGGGGGTTAGACCCAGATATGAATTTTACTTTTTGCTGTTTCCATGGAAACATGACTTAGGCTGTGGCTATGAGGATGTGATTTTGTTGCATTTGCATGGCAACAAGTTGGGCTTCAACCGAATTTGATGGTAGTGCTCCTTTCTGGAGCAGATCTTGAAAACCTTTCAATGCTCTCCTTCCACTTTGCTGTATACACTCCAAAACATTTGCCATAACCATAATTAGTAGACATATTCATAAAGAGTATTTTGCTGTTGAGGGGGATATTGATGACTTTGTCTTCTTGTTGTATATGAATTGGGGTCCCCAAAATATTACTTCAGAATCAGAGGCATGGCGAAGACACTTTGTGTTTCAGTTGTACTTCTGGCAAATGCTAAGGGAAAATATATATTTGATAGGTGACATATAAGAAGTTAATTGTGATGTAGCCACCAGTTTGTGCGACAGATGTTTCGACTGTGTGATGGAGAGCTTTGTTTCGCTGCGTGAGGTGTACAGCAACGTGTCACCGTGGGACATGAAAACCCTATCCTGACTCAGCTACAGTGGGACAGATGGAAATCTGCTACAGATTTGTATTGATAAAATGCAACATAGGCAAGCAATGTTTACACGACAGGAAATATTGATTATTAAAGCTGTATTGGGCTAAATATGCAGTGTTTAATGACTTGTTGTTTCTGGTGGAAGAGTGGTGGGTGCTAGCTCTGCTGTAACAAGGCTGTTGCTGTGTAAGATGAGTAAGTGCTTTCCAATAATGATTATTCGCCATTCTGGATTTCATGTTGCATGTTTTGACACCAGAGACAAACATGCCAAGTTTTAATATGTTGGCTGAAATAATCTGTGGGTGCTGATACAGAGAAGGTTTATCATCATAGCTAGGATTTCATAGCAATTTACTGCTTTCGAAAAAGTTATTTTATAGGTATTTTAATATTATTTATCATCATGGATATATCAAGGATTTCAATATTGTAGTATTATTTATTAACAATTAAAATTGCTTTTGCTACATAGGATCAGGTTTAAAAATAATGTTTAGTAATCTAGTTGTATTGGGAGTCAGTGGTCTGCCATGTTCAGTACTTTAGTTGTATTGGGAGTTAATGGTCCACCATGTTGAGTATTATAGTAGTACTGCTAACCATGTATTAGTACTAAAGGGAACAGGTACCCTGTTGTACCCATTATAATGCCGAGCGCAAGGCAGGGACCAACAAGTACCATATTTTAACGTCTTTTGGTATGGCGCGGCCGGGGATCGAACCCGCGACCTTCCGCTCTCGGCCGCACGTTCTAACCACTACACCACGGAGGCGGTCAATTCTATGGAGAGATTTGTAACACCCTTAAATATGTGAAATATGTCATATATATAGGTATGTTCTTAAACTTAATCAAGAAATATTTGATCATGAACATGATATCTTATATTTTATTTTTTCATCTTGAGCATATCATTGTTGAACACCTTGAATGTTTTACTTCAAATCCAGTTATATTGATTGTTGGTGATTTTAATGCAAGATTCAGTACAAGGATAGATCCCCAGTGCCCCATGCTTGTTTCCCTGTGGAAATTCAGTGCAAGGATAGGTCCCCAGTATCCTGTGTTTGTGTCCCTGTGGAGATTCAGTACAAGGATAGATCCCCAGTATCCCAATCCATGCTTGTCTCCCTGTGGAGATTCAGTACAAGGATAGATCCCCAGAAGCCCATGCTTGTCTCCCTGTGGAGATTCATTGCAAGGATAGATCCCCAGAATCCCATGCTTGTCTCCCTGTGGAGATTCATTGCAAGGATAGATCCCCAGAATCCCATGCTTGTCTCCCTGTGGAGATTCAGTACAAGGATAGATCCCCAGAAGCCCATGCTTGTCTCCCTGTGTAGATTCAGTACAAGGATAGATCCCCAGAATCCCATGCTTGTCTCCCTGTGGAGATTCATTGCAAGGATAGATCCCCAGAATCCCATGCTTGTCTCCCTGTGGAGATTCATTGCAAGGATAGATCCCCAGAATCCCATGCTTGTCTCCCTGTGGAGATTCAATACAAGGATAGATCCCCAGTATCCCAATCCATGCTTGTCTCCCTGTGGAGATTCAGTACAAGGATAGGTCCCCAGAATCCCATGCTTGTCTCCCTGTGGAGATTCAATACAAGGATAGATCCCGAGTATCCCGTATATGCTTCCCTGCTGCATATGCTTGTTGTGATGTCCAGCTACAGATGAGGTGGTGTATCTTGCTATCTTGTCCAGAGATCACAGAAAGCTCCTACCTTCAGCCACTGGTTGTCTGGTTCACATATTGACTGGCTGCTTTGATAGTGTTTGAATATTAATGTCTGCTGTCTTATATACCAAACACTGTTATTGCATAATGTATGGAAATTCCTTACCTGGCAAGATGTCCCTGGAGAGATATTGATTGTCTGTATTGTTGAATGTAGGCAGTATGTATGTTGTTATATATGGAGGATGTATTAAAGAATGTCGTTTGTGCTTGCAGTAGACATCCTGTCGCATGTTTGTAATCAGACTCTTCAAAAAAGACATTTTCACACAAAAGGCGAGATTAACAATTCATTGTCTCCATAGACTTAGCCAATCAACAAGAACTTTGTTCCTTTTTGCCATCAATCCCATGATTTGACAGAAGTGAAGAATATTTCATGTGGTTGTATTGTGTTATTTTTCATAGTTGTTGCCTTTGTAGGAATAGTGAGCTCCCCAGGAAGGAGTGTTCCCGAGAGCGAGGATCACAGACAGTTCAGCAGCAGACATTCAGAGGCAGGCAGCAACAGACCTCAGACCTTTGAAGATTTGACAGATGGTGGGTATTGGGGCATCCCTCCTGATTTAGATGAGGGTGCTGGATATACAAGCGATGGAAAAGATGCAGGTCACAGACCAACACTGTCCAGATCCATGTCTGTAGGCTGCCCTGTTGGACAATCTGGGAATATTGCTGTAGGTTCCAGGGATGATTCCAGATCCTTGTCTGTAGGCTGCCCTGTTGGACAATCTGGGAATATTGCTGTAGGCTGCCCAGGGATGATTGGTCGTTAGGCTCTGGACAATCTGGAAATATTGCTGTAGGTTCCAGGGATGATTCCAGATCCTTGTCTGTAGGCTGCCCTGTTGGACAATCTGGAAATATTGCTGTAGGTTCCAGGGACTATGCGGGCAGACACTTACAGGATGTTATTAAATCTGTGGCAAGTTGTCAAGGTGGAAATGTGACAGGTAGGTATTCTGTGCCCTCAGGATTAGCAGCTGAAGTAGGGGAAAAGAAGATGAAGATTTCAGAACAAAAGACTCCAAGTCCTTGGCCCAGATTCCTGCAGCAAGTCCCAAACCTTCACTGCAAGGTGAAACAGATGTCCATAGGGGAAACTCAGATTTAGAGGACAAGTTGTTGCTTGTGAACACAAAGAAGCAAGGTCCCTCCTCAAAACGTCCAGTACTTGTCAGGGAAGGTTCAGCTGGAGTCAGTTCAGTTTGTACAGATTTAAGTACCAAGGTGCTTCTTGGTACAAAAGAGTTGCAGAAGCCTGAAAGTGATCAAAGTGATGATCACAAGAGGAAGGACCCAACTGCTAGTCCCAAAGAATCATCAGCAAATCAAGTGGAGAGATCGCCTGTGTCACTTACTGCATCTCCACAAGGATCAGCTTGGAGATTGATTCCATCAGGAACAGATAGCAGAGATTCCCTGTTTTCTGAAAAGGTGCGCGGAATGAGTCATAGAGATGTCAGTGACTGGGTGAAGAAGTCATCAAATCAACAGCAGCTGGATCCGGAGATTGACCAATGCAATTCCTCAAAGCCTATGAAGAAGAAGCACATTGATGGAGAAAAACGTCGCCATCACAGTAGTCCCAACTCCAAGTCCCACACTTCTAGTCCCAGGTCCTCGGATGGAGATAGACATCGCAGTGAGTCAGGGACAAAGGCCGATGTCAAGGATAGGAATAAGATTAGAAGCTCACAATCTTTTGGGAAAACAGTGAAAAACCCCAAAGCAGATATCAGGAGGTTTCTTTCACAAGATGCCTCCCCAAGAAACAAAGATGGGGATCGAACAAGAACTATGGACTATGCTAGTGAAGATTCATATGAAATTCCTGAACCCATGGATGTTGACACCCCTGAAACTGTGCGGACACCATCAAAGTCTAAAATGGTATTAGACAGCTTAAGGTTGTCTAAATTTAAGTCTAATCTGGTCAAGTCTCCTGCCTTTAAAGCCAAACCATCTGCATCTTCAACATCAAGTGCCTTGTCGGAGTCATCAGGTTTATGCAGACCAACCCACACTCCAACGAGGCGACCTGCGGATGTGTGCAACCCTTTGGGGTCTTACAGGATTCCTAAACTGAGCTCAGCATTGTCAGAGACAGCTCTGAAAGAGATCCAAGAGGAAAAATCAGAAGCTGCAAAGAAGAAGGATGATGGTGAGTTGACCTGTTTCTTCTGTTATTGTCACTTGTTTCTAAAAATAGTTTTTACTAAAGGAGGGCGGTGGGTTAGCCTAGTGATTAAAGCGTTCACTCATCACACCAAAGACCCGCGTTTGATTCCCCACTTGGGTACAATATGTGAAGTCCGTTTCTGGTGTCCCCTGCCATGGAATATTGCTAAAAGTGGCATAAACGTAAACTCGCTCACTTTTTGCTGAAGGGACAGTCAACGAAACATTTACTTATGAAGACACCTGTTGTTTTGGGCTGCTGCATTTAAGAAGCTGAACTTTTGACAGAATCCACAGGAAAATATAGAACATTAATAATAATTAGTACAAACAGGCAAAAAGCTAAAAGCATAAGTGAGTCTTTTGAATCAATTTTGGCTCAGAAAAGATTTATCAGTGTTCTTCATGTAACCGGAAAATTAAAAGGAAATCTGAGTTAGCTTATGATGGGTGGTTCAGATGATGAGTGGTTCAGGCGATTGGTGGTTCAGGTGATGGGTGGTTCAGGTGATGAGTGGTAGGTGGTTCAGGTGATGAGTGGTAGGTGGTTCAGGTGATGAGTGGTTCAGGTGATGGGTGGTTCAGGCGATGGGTGGTTCAGGTGATGGGTGGTTCAAGCGATGAGTGGTTCAGGCGATGGATGGTTCAAGCGATGGGTGGTTCAGGCGATGAGTGGTTCAGGCGATGGGTGGTTCAGGTGATGGGTGGTTCAGGTGATAAGTGGTTCAGATGATGAGGGCACTCCATATGGCCAGTCCCCACCACGGTATTTGGTTTCAGTTGATGATTTGTCCTCGTGTACATTTGGTAATCATTTACTGGTCCTTTGTCCCCAAAACATACTCCTTGAAGGAACGCTTTGATAGTTTTAGAGTAGTAATAACTATAAATGAGGGGTACTTGTATTCATGTTGCTCTTGGAAAAGCACCCACTGATCAAATTCTAAGCTATTCTGTTAGTATTCTTCATGAGTACACCTATGAAGACATTAAATGTATATGACATTCAACAACTTTTCCCAGAAAACAGCCGGATACAGCATCTTTGGTACATCACATTATTTTTATCAGATCTGTTTGCAATTGCTAAATATGTAAAGAAGAACAGTTAGGTCAGAAGTTAAATAATGTTTTTGCTGTCCTTGCAAATGTCCTGCTTATAACATAATAGAACATTGTATGACATAGAATTTCATAGAACATTAAAGAGTAATGTGAAAGGTTACTGAACATCATAAAACATCTTGCAGTGATGTGAAACATTACTGAACATCATAGAACGATGTAAAACATTACTGAACATCATAGAACGATGTAAAACATTACTGAACATCATAGAACGATGTAAAACATTACTGAACATCATAGTACAATGTTAAACATTACTGAACATCATAGTACAATGTAAAACATTACTGAACATCATGAAAAAACAACTGAACATCGAAGAGCAATGTGAAAGGTTGCTGAACATCATAAACGTTTTATTAAAACATCACTGGACATCAAAGAGCAATGTGAAATATTACTGAACATCATAAAACATCACTGGACATCATAGTACAATGTAAAACATTACTGAACATCATAGTACAATGTAAAACATTACTTAACATCATGAAAAAACACCTGAACATCAAAGAGTAATGTGAAACATTACTGAACATCATAAAACATCATAAAGCATCATAGAACGATGTGAAACATAAGTGAATGTCATTAAAACATCAGTGAACAGAGTGAAAAATGATAGAACCAATGACATTGCTGAACATCAAAGAACAATTTGAAGCATCACTGAACGTCATAGAGCATAGTTGATAAACATAGATCATCATACAATATCTCTGCACACCATCAAACATGACTGAACATCACAGAACTTAATAGATAAACATAGAACATCACAGAACATCATACAATATCACAGAACATTATGCGTTTATAGATTGCCTGAGTTAGACTGTCCAATATTCTCTTCTTTCATAATAAGGCCAGCATGTCACATTCACCATTTGCTATTCGTCACAATTATTACCGCATTATTTATTCATAAGTGGACAAAAAAATTTTGTGAAATTTAAACCCCAGCCACTTGCATGTTGTTTTGCTTATGTGACGTGGGAGCACTGGCAGACATTTGAACAAGAGTGGGTGTGATAGTCCACCAATACCAACATTTGTGTTTAGTGTGGTTAAAGTGCCTGGGAGAGATGGACTGTGGACCAGTATTTAGTGAGTATAGTCCATATGGAAGGGCAGACCCTGTGTTTCCTGTAGGACACGACACTCTGTCTGCGGTCCACGCAGGACACAGCATGGCCAAGGGGAATCGGGGAATAATTTCACATTCAGGGATTTTATACCCTAAAATTATGTTTTTGAAATGTTTAAAAAGCAAGCAGGATCTGTAACATGACAATATTGGAGATAAGCCATGTTATTAACAAATGATTGTGTTGGAATTTTCCTATAGTAATTAGTATGCACTGGATGCTTGTAAATTTGATGGAAGTTGACAGGTGGCAAATTATGTGTATTAACTGACAAAGTTATAGAAGTTTCTGGTTGGAAAGCAGAATCTCTAACTGGTGTCAGCAAGCCTCAAGGCTATAAACTGCCATCCATGAGTCATGTGTGATATTATATGACGATTGTGTGAGATTCTGTATCTGCAAACTGAACATCTGTTGTATGATTGATAGATACACTCTCACCACCTGTACTGGTGGGGTAGAGTAGTGTTTGATATTATATGATGATTGTGTGAGATTCTGTATCTGCAAACTGAACATTTGTTGTATGATTGATAGATACACTCTCACCACCTGTACTGGTGGGTTAGAGTAGTGGTTAAAGTGTTCGCTCGTCACGTCGAAACCCAGGTTTCAATTCCCCACATGGGTACAATGTGTGAAGCCCATTTCTGGTGTCCCCCTCCGTGATATTGCTGGAATATTGCTAAAAGCGGCATAAAACTAATCTCAGTCACTCACTCACTTATCACCTGTCAGTCAAAACGTTAAAAGTCCTGGCCAAGCCTGAGTTGAAGACATTTTCTTTTTGACTAATGTTGGTATCATACTACATCGAGAGAGAGACTCAGTATATATTACTTTTATTACGCAAGATGAATAAAGTATGAACATGAATACTACATATTGTACACTATGTGTTATGGAGTCAGTTGCTAGTTTAACTTGTATCATTATTACCCCAAATAAGTGTGCAATCAAGTTCTCATTTCTCAGCTCCCTGGGGAGAATACAACCCAAGCTGCCCGTGAGGCCTATACTATCAGTTACCCATTCACTGCTTGGTTACCATAGGCATAATTTGAACTTGGAGTCACTTGCTTAAGACGACATTCAGCATGTACCATGTGCGTTTGTTTCTGATGATCAAAATGGCCTTTAGTGACACTTTCATGACTGCACAACAGGATCCACATGAAGTGAGGATTACACACAAGACCATATCTGAGGTACTGAATTCATTGATTTATTTTGACTCTTATAGGGAAAAGTCTTTAGCCTTTTTGTTTGGTTTGCGATTTAGCTGCAGATAAAACCAATGTTGTGTTTGTATTACAGATGCTCTGTCCGAGTCGGAAGCTGGCAGTGATTCGGTCCTGGAGTCTGATGACGATCTGTTCAATGAGACTCCAGCCTTTCTGAAGGAGTTTGAGAAGACAAGGTAAGATAATCTCATCACTGATTTATCAGTCCTGAATATTTGTTTCTTCAGTCAGTTTTGTGTTGTCCATTTGAACAACATTTCTCCATCAGTTTCACAGCTGTGGAGAAAGGAAGGACATTTCCCTGTGGTCATTCAATGTTGGTATTTTTATGGAGTGAGTGGCTGGTCGTAAGGGGAGACATGTTGGAAAGGGTAGGCAGGTCTGGTTGACTTGGTTGAAGACAGGTCATCACACATCAATGGTATGGATCATTACTCACTCTCACAGACAATCTCGTTCTTGTTTGTACTTCATAATGTACAGGCTGTTGTCACAGCAGGAATATTGCCATGTTATGTTCAGACTATTTTTGAGACAAATGGTATTAGCATGCTAAATGGTGCAAAGTAACAATTTGAATAATAGAATCTTTTGTTCATAAATTAATGTATTTTTGTCTGCCTGATTATGGTTCCTGGGTTCTCAGCACCGTACCCATGCTGGCGGCATACTTCCATAACCTGTATCCTATTGGGGCTTTCCTGGAACAGTGAACCTGTATCCTGTAGGGCTTTCCTAGAACAATAGACCTGTATCCCATGGGGGCTTTCCTAGAACAATAAACCTGTATCCCATAGGGCTTTCCTAGAACAATAAACCTGTATCCCATGGGGCTTTCCTAGAACAATAAACCTGAATTCCATAGGGCTTTCCTGGAACAATAAACCTGTATCCCATAGGGCTTCCCTAGAACAATTAACCCTTTATCCTGTAGGGCTTTCCTGGAACAATGAACCTGTATCCCAGGGGGCTTTCCTGGAACAATAAACCTGTATCCTGTAGGGCTTTCCTAGAACAATAAACCTGTATCCCAGGGGGCTTTCCTGGAACAATAAACCTGTATCCTGTAGGGCTTTCCTGGAACAATAAACCTGTATCCCAGGGGGCTTTCCTAGAACAATAGACCTGTATCCCATGGGGGCTTTCTTAGAACAATAAACCGGTATCCCATAGGGCTTTCCTGGAACAATAAACCTGTATCCCATAGGGCTTCCCTAGAACAATAAACCTGTATCCTGTAGGGCTTTCGTTGAACAGTGAACCTGTATCCTGTAGGGCTTTCCTGGAACAATAAACCTGTATCCTGTAGGGCTTTCCTGGAACAATAAACCTGTATCCCTGTAGGGCTTTCCTGGAACAATAAACCTGTATCCTGTAGGGCTTTCCTGGAACAATAAACCTGTATCCTGTAGGGCTTTCCTGGAACAATAAACCTGTATCCCAGGGGGCTTTCCTGGAACAATAAACCTGTATCCTGTAGGGCTTTCCTGGAACAATAAACCTGTATCCCATGGGGGCTTTCCTGGAACAATAGACCTGTATCCCATGGGGGCTTTCCTAGAACAATAAACCTGTATCCCATAGGGCTTTCCTAGAACAATAAACCTGTATCCTGTAGGGCTTTCCTAGAACAATAAACCTGTATCCTGTAGGGCTTTCCTAGAACAATAAACCTGTATCCCATAGGGCTTTCCTGGAACAATAATCCTGTATCCTGTAGGGCTTTCCTGGAACAATAAACCTGTATCCTGTAGGGCTTTCCTGGAACAATAAACCTGTATCCCATGGGGGCTTTCCTAGAACAATAAACCTGTATCCTGTAGGGCTTTCCTGGAACAATAAACCTGTATCCCATGGGGGCTTTCACAGAACAATAAACCTGTATTAGGGCTTTTAGAACAATACCATATCCTGTAGGGCTTTCCTGGAACAATAGACCTATATCCCAATAACTTTAAGAACATCCTGTATCCTGTAGGGCTTTCCTGGTCATATGGATCAAGAAATGTATCCCATAGGGCTTTTGGAACTAGAACATATAAACCTAACAATAGATATTGGAGAGGGCTTTCCTAGAACAATAAACCTGTAGTGGGGGCTTTCCTAGATAATCACATAAACCTGTATTGTGTAGGGCATTCCTAGAACAATAAACTTGTATCCCGTAGGGCAACCATCTAATCAAATACCATAGGATGAGATGGTTGTTGGAGTGAGTTCAAGCTGTCACATCAGAAGTATTTCAGCCATATCGTAACTGGTCATGTGACTGTTCATCTTCTTGCTCCTCACAGGAAGCTTGAGTCCTTTACTTTCATCTGAAGATGAAAACTAGGTAGAAGCTGATCCAATGACCAGGGTGATAATGTAGCACTTTTGAGTAGGGCTGTCTGTCGCTATAGATCACAGAAATCAATGATTGTTAACTACATATCGATCGATTATCAATAGATATTGGAGAAGTAACTTTAAGCACAAATGAGTAGGGCTGTCTGTCGATATAGATCACAGAAATCAATGATTGTTAACTACATATCGATTATCAATAGATATTGGAGAAGTAACTTTAAGCACAAATGAGTAGGGCTGTCTGTCGATATAGATCACAGAAATCAATGATTGTTAACTACATATCGATTATCAATAGATATTGGAGAAGTAACTTTAAGCACAAATGAGTAGGGCTGCCTGTCAATATAGATCTCAGAAATCAATGATTGTTAACTACATATTGATTATCAATAGATATTGGAGAAGTAACTTTAAGCACAAATGAGTAGGGCTGCCTGTCAATATAGATCACAGAAATCAATGATTGTTAATTACATATCGATTATCAATAGATATTGGAGAAGTAACTTTAAGCACAAATGCACACAAAAGTTTGAATATATTTCACACCAGTGGTGAGTGACACGTTTATGCATGGATTACACAGAAAACAGTGGACTGAACATAATTTGGAAGCAGGCCATGAATAGATATCTAATTTTGTGCATTGTGTGAGTAAATTAAATCTTCATTCTATCACAAAAAGTTTATGTACGATATTAAATCATTATCAATGACACTATTTTCATATTGGTAACCATTAATTCCTGTTAATGATATTTCTGATTATCGATCTTTTAAGCCAGTCCTACTTTTCATCATGCTTAAGTGAGTGGTTTCTACACAATATTCTTATGCAAATTATTATTTGAATCAGGGCCTATAAAACTTTAGTTTTAACATAATAGCTGTGACAAGAACCCAGGTACCCTGTCAACTGTACAGAACTCCAAGCTATCTTTGGAATTACTAGTCCATCCTCATTAGCTTGGTCTTTAGAAAACATAAAGGTGCTTCAAAATGAAACATTGTTAACAGGTTTGGGTAGATATAACTTACACACCGGTTGTATGGATACATCGCTTACACACGCTACATGCCTGGGTACGGAAACTGGGTTATATATTGATCAGGACTGTCAGTGGAATTTCTTGTGGTATCAACTTTCCATTTGGTTGAAGATGGTTTCATGTCTGTTGTTGCTGTTACCATGGTGATAGAAAGGTGTCTCATCAATATTGATGCCTGTATTGCTTTCACTGTTTTTAATTGCCTGAGTACAGCTTTCACTACTATTACATGAAGTATAGCACCGTAGGTTGGCTAGCCAGTTCCTGCAAGGTCAGTGGATGTATATGTACAGTGTCTGGTAATTATCAGTCTTTTGACTCCGTAATGTTAGAAATGTGTTTATGGCTGGCAGTGAAATTATGCTTACCACTCTAAAAGCCCAGAGTGACACAGTGCATCAGAAGCCTTTGTGTTTTAGAACAGGTGTGTCGTTTTCAAAATGATCATATTTGAAACAGAATATCTGTTGCTGAGTCAGGTTTTCTGTCATAGTTTGTGGCTGACACTTGTCAAGTCAACTGAGATGTTGAACAGAAACCACTAGGGCATCCCATGATCCAAATACTGTTTCACAGGGGCGGATCCAGGAGTTTGGAAAAGGAGGCGTGCACATAAATCCTGAAGTCCAAAGGTTACAGGTGACCCATGGACCAGAGGCCTGCCTTAAATCATGTCTCCTGTGCTGTGTTGTGGCCATCTCTACTGGGGCTGCAGTTTACACATATATTTCCAGCTGGAGTAGAATTGGTTGTGTTGCTGTATATGTTCCGCTTGACTGGATGCAAATGCTGATGTGTGGGTTATCTTTATCTGAACTAGATGTCAGCGTTTGTATATGTCTGTAATGCCTACCTAGCTGAATTAGATGTAAGTGAGAAATATCTTTACCTTGGCCTCATTTTAGAGTTGATTGGTGTTTGTGTTTTTGTTAGTTCAGATATTTAAGAATTGAATGTCAGTTTGTGTGTTTGCACTGAGAAATGAACGATGTCAAAGCGTTGTTGAAACTCGTGTGAACGAGCAACTTTACGAGCCCATTGAATAGGAAGCAAATCTCGTTGTTGTATTCTATTTATTTGTGATTGTTTATTGTGAAATTTATTGAGCAGTTGTTAAATAGACCATGGGGCAGAAAACCGCCAGATGAACCTGCACACCGCGAGAGATTAAACTTGTGTGAAAAGGAACAATGTTCGGCAATTGGAAATCCGTTTGGTAGTGAAGAAGTGACATTGCCAAAATTGGGGTGACTTGAAACAGGTTCGGTCGCAAATTTGGCATCACCAATTGCAGCAAGATCATTGGAGTTCCTTAAAACCAAAGCGGAAATTTGAAAATGAGGTCGCACTGGCTGTCGCTTGTTGTCGGACGCGTTGTCAGTCAGATTTTGCAAAACTGTGCTCAGTTGGTGCTTTTTGTCATTTGAAATGGATCTATGAATGCAAATAATTTTTATTTTGTTTATGTCAAGCTGGACAGAGAGTATCCTGGGAAAACCTGGAAAGTAGTTCTGGCAAAAGTTCACATGACCTTGATTGGCTCGAAAACATTCACACAAGTATGAACGATGTTTACACACATATGAACGATTTGAATGGTTCAAGAGGAATGGACCTTGAAATTTAGATCACATGACTGCTCTCTCAACCAACCAACATTCGGGAATCTGTATAAACTTCAAAGTACGAAATTTATATCTGTAGCTGATGGGGTAGTCTAGTGGTTAAGGTGTTCCCTCGTCATACAGAAGACCCTGGTTTCATTCCCCACACGTGTGAAGCCATTTTCTTGTGGTCCCCACTGCGATATTGCTGGAATATTGCTAAAAGCGGCTAAAAACCATACTCACTCACTGTCAATGTTATTGTTGATATTTATGTTACCTAGATGTCAGTTTTTAGTGACACATGATGTGGTAAGATGTGAGAGGGGACCAAGCTTGTGAAAGTCGGACTTGATGGGGATTGGTCAATTTGGTATACCCCCATTCACTCCCTTCTCTCTCACAGCAGCGTCCTTATCCCCCTTTCAGTTACTTTCTTCTCATTCTAAGTTCATGCGTGATAACAGCTTCTCACACCTTACTAACGTGAGGTCACTTTAGGTACTGCCTTATAGCTGGAATATTGCTGAGTGCGGTGTTAAACTAAACTCACTCACTCAAGGTAAGTGCAGAGTCTGTCTCCTAGACAAGGATTTTTGTTTTAGCTACTTTGGTTTTGCCAAGTCTTACCAGAGACACCAGAAGTGTCTGCATGTATCAACTTGACCATATTTCTTTGCAGTATTTATATGTTTTCAAAGGTAGACATTCATTACTCCAGACTGATTGTATTTTGTGAAACTTCCCTCCATTGGCAATGGCTGCAGGCTGAATTATTAGCTCACCTTGCAAGTCTTATCAACTCATGATGAATTGTTAGTCCATGACCAGCTCACCTGACTCAATGATTCAAAATATGCTGTGAAGATAAAAAGCTTTGAAAATATACTTAAGAGTGTATATTCTTAGTTTTTGAGATACCAGAGATCTTGAAGTTTCCTATCTTTGACTGACATTTGTTGCATCACACTGATACATGCAACAAACACTGTGAGGTTAGTTTCCCCAAGGGAAATCACTCTAAGTATGCTAACACCGCACCTACTGACTGCATTCTCATACATATGAGTGAAGTGGATTGGTGTTTTACTGAAAGACAAAACGTGCATCCTTAACACATTGGAATTGGATGCAAATAATTTACAATTTAATTCCTGTGGGACTCAAATTGGTATGTGTGTATTTAGATTGCATGTTACAAGTACTGTTAATGCATTGTTGTCTAACATTTTATGGTATAACTTGTTGGTTTTCTTATCTCTGTCATTGAAGTCTTCATCCAAGATCTCTCAGAGTTCTTTCCTTATTTAAAATACTATACAGGGTGGTGGGGTAGCCTAGTGGTTAAAGAGTTTGCTTGTCACGTCAAAGATTCCCCACATGGGCACAATGTGTGAAGGCCATTTCTGGTGTCTCCTGCTGTGATATTACTGGAATATTGCTAAAAGCCACATAAGACTAAATTCACACAATATTATCATACATTTTGAGATGGTTTGTGAGGTTGGAGCTATAATTACTTGTAAATATATTACAAAGTTGTCTCTCTCATGTGTAGCATTCACGAACAGGTCCTTGGTGTGAGCAAAGTCTGTCATACTCATGATTCTTATCTTAACTTCGAAAACAAAAGTGACTGAATAACAGAAGGTCCTCTGATATATTTAGAAAAATTGAATTAGACATGATTAGATAAGATGTGTTTGTGTTTGAGTCATGGAACTTTCCAAATCTGCAACATTTAACATGAGGACTGTGGCATCTTGAGGGCTCAGCTTCCACCACTGAGTTCAATCATTGGCGAACCTTGATATGAATACACAATGTCATTTAGAAAGTGGTCAAATGTAACATATGTTATATTTGGGATTATTACTTTCTTAGTAAAGTACAGATTCTAGTACTTTTGTTGGGTTGAGTCCCATCCGGGATTCGAACCCACACCCTCAGAGTCAGGCACCTATTCGCCAGTTCACAAAGTCAGATGCCTAACCTGCTCAACCACCGCAGCTTCCAATAAGTTGTCTGTTTTTGGTAACATGAAATAATTTGCACTAAAAATAATTTGCACTAAATTCATTGGCTTTACTAACATAAATTAGGTTGCTCTAAATTTTATGACTGCAGATCGGAAATAAACAGAACATTTGGCCTGGAGCTTGTATCGCATGACCTTGTAGTCTAATCAGTTGGAAATATTCTGGCGAACTCCAGTGCCTTAGGGCTGAGAGTTGGTGGAACTTGAGGTGAAGCTTACATTACATACACAAGGTTTGTGACTTTTTGATGGATTGATTCCAGCTTGACATGTCAGATAATGGGTTTAAGAATGACAGTGTAGGAACCAAAACATGGGCGTATATATATGTATACATATATCACAGGAATCTACTACTAATACTTGTTCACCAGTATGTGTCTGTCAGTGTGTGTTTTCTGTGTTGTGGTACTGGTGATTGGTCTATATCATTCTCTGTATAAGGCTCAGTATGTCTGTGTCTGTGGTTTGTCTTGTGTGGTTAGTCTGTGTCAGTGTGTCATTAGTCTTTGAAGTTAGTCTGTGTCTATATGTCTGTGTCAGTGTCTGTCATGGTCTTAGTATCTATGACTTGTTCTTCATTTGGTTCCCCCAAGGTCTGTGTGTCTACGACCTATGCCTCTGTTCCTCCCTCCAAGATCTCAGCATCTATGACCCATGTCTAACTGAGATCTTCCAAGGTCTAAGTGTCTATCTGTGCTTCACTTGGTCAGTCCATGGTCTAAGTGTCTACCACCTGTGTTTCACATGGTTCAGTCCATGGTCTAAGTGTCTACCACCTGTGTTTCACATGGTTCAGTCCATGGTCTAAGTGTCTACCACCTGTGTTTCACTTGGTTCAGTCCATGGTCTAAGTGTCTACCACCTGTGTTTCACTCAGTTACCACCTGTGTTTCACATGGTTCACATGGTTCAGTCCATGGTCTAAGTGTCTACCACCTGTGTTTCACATGGTTCAGTCCATGGTCTAAGTGTCTACCACCTGTGTTTCACATGGTTCAGTCCCTAAGTGGGTACCACCTGTAATGGTTCAGTGTCTACCACCTGTGTTTCACATGGTTCAGGTTCAGTCCTGGGTCTAAGTGTCAGCTACCTGTTCCTCTGTGTCTAAGTGTCTACCACCCCTGGTTCAGTCCATGGGTCTTCATTGATGATTTAATTTGACATTGTCCCTTTAACAGCTACCTGTTCCTCTGTGTCTCCCGTGATGAAAGTAGGAAGTGAAGTGAACACTTTAATTCCTGAGTTGACAACCTGCTTGCTGGAGGCGTGATTTGCTGACTGGGCTCATGACAAACACAGGTTTTCTGTGTCAATGTCAGGGAAATTCATGCATTGTTCTTATGTTTTCATCACAGCATTCTCTCAATGTTTCAACTGCTATTTGTCACTATAGTCTCTCCATACAGACTCTTGTCTCAAGTAAGTGGTCCTAAATTGTGCCTCTTAGATCTCAGTGGGCTAGCACTATAAAACCAGCTTAAGGCTGGGCTACAAAGCAGCCCGACAGACACGTACTCACGCATGCACATAGTCATATGAGCTGAAAGCATCTACTGTTAAGCCCAATTAAGAGCTCACCTCACCTAAATTGTGTCTTAGATCACATGCCATCTTGTCTCACCTTACGTCTATCTTAGCATCTACATAAGAGCTCAATTATAGGATATGTGTAATCGCTATGAAATTGTGCCTAATAACTACCTTGATTGTCACTCTTCAGCACAATAGATCTGTCAAGTTGCCACATGCTGTGCAGAGCGTATTGAACTCCTGTCACTTTAGGGTTCAATAGTGACAGATATCTGCTGGTGTTTGGGGAACATATTGTAATACTTCTCTTAGTGGCATTTAGAAGTTGGTGATGAACAATGGGGGGAGTTCTATGGATATACAACTTCCATATTGTAATACTGGTGACATTTCTATCCTGTTGACTGCCGCTTTCACTATTATGTAGATCCCAGCTTTATGTTCCATATTAAACAGAAACAGTATCTTTAGCAGATGTTTGTTTTCTTACCTTCTTGTGAAAAGGGCTTCATACTAGCTGAAGTCATTTTGTGTTTGAGTGCATGTTTCATCATGGTATTACGTTTGTATTGTTAGGCAGGAACTCTAGCCTCCTTGTAAATAGGTGAAAGTGTGGTTGCTTAGCGGTTCAGGTGTCCATTGCTGGAATATTGCTCAAAGCAATGTAAAACAGTTCTCTCTCACTTGAAGGGATGAATAGTTATAAGTGTCTTCACATATTCAGTCTGAGCTGTGAACCAGCAGGACTTAGCTCATTGTGTTGTTGTTGTTGTTGTTGTTGTAGTTGTTGTTGTAGTTGATGATGATGATGATGATGGTGATGATGATGACTAGTGTCAGAGCTGAACACTCACAATAAAGTCAAAGCTACAAATACTTATACTACCCTTCCTTTGTATGCTTTTGGTGTTGCTGGGTGGACAAAACAAGAAATTCTGTTGCATTTATATGCCTCGGCCTCATTCACCAAGGGAAATCTCATAGTGGTGCATACTTTCATTCTCGTCTCCCAGCTAAATAAAAAGTGCTACTTTCCTGATTTCACATTGGCTGTTTGCCAGGGGTGTGAATTCAAATGTCACGTCTTATGGTAATATATCTGTAATATCTCCAGAGATTATGACAATCATGACCCGTTTAGGTGTTTCGAGATACCAGTAGTGCTTGACCAGCGAGCCAGTATCAGCTGATGTGTACAATAATTGGTTGATTTGCTACAATGATAGCACCACCATGCCCCAGAATGTGATTCCTTGATTGTGTACTGTATTTGAGTGAACCTCTGTGGGTGCTTATCAGAAACTGCCAGGTATAATTATGTGTGCCGGATAAATGTGGACAGATATATTTCTATTTAATGTAATTAGATATAATTATACCCCTGCTACAAAGTAATGGGGGGCTATATAGCGTTCATTCTGTCCGTCCGTCCGTCCTGTCCTTCCATCCCGAAAGTTTGTCAGGAGCATATCTCTTAAAGTTTACATGCTAGGTTCACCAAACTTCACACACATGTTAATCATTACCAATTGATGTGCCTTTTGGTATTTTAAAGTTTTTTCAGAATTTTGTTTTTTTTGCAGTTTCCATGGAAACACGACTTAGTGCCAAATGTGTTTGATGGTTTTGTCCGGAGCATATCTCTTTCAGTTTACATGCTAGGTTCACCAAACTTCACACGCATGTTAATCATTACCCATTGATGTGCCTTTTGCTATTTTATAATTTTTTTTCAGAATTTGTTTTGTTGTTGTTTCCATGGGGTCATGTACCTTTTAAGAAGTTCTGAAGAAGATATAGTTCCCTCTTTAACAGACTGTAGATCCGTAGTCCTTGGGTCCACAATCAGAACCAATTAGTGTTCTGGAATTGCCAGGACTTCAGCTATCAGATGCACACACACATGACATACGGAAATGCCTACCCGTCAAAAACGTGAAATTTCCTTCAATGCAATATGGCGGCCAAACGGTGCCTCCTAGCCCCATGGTTCCAGCGGTTGAAATTGAAGGTAATCGGATTCCAGAGCTGCTCCAGAAATTTGGTAGTCATTGGACTTGTAGTTTCGGAGATTATTGCTTTGGAAATTGAATTTTTAAGATTAATTTTGAATTATCTCCCCTTGGCTATTGGGCCTAGAGCCTTGAGATTTTTGCAGAAACAACTTCAGTACTGTCGGCACCTTAGTGATGTTTTTCATGCGATTCTGTCCAGCAGTGCTTTTTGTACAAGTGCTACAAAATACGGCGGAATAATAAATAATAATAATAAAAACATTAACGATTACAATAGGTCTCCTGCTTTGCAGCAAGGAGCCCTAATTACTGAGCTATAATTATCATTATTACCAAATTACTGTGTGATTAAGTAGTTAACAGAAGAGATATGAATACTGTATAGATCGGAACTTCACAGGGCTCTCCCACAATTGTGTTTCTGGGTTGGCCTGGTGCCTGCTGGTTCACACTTGTCTCGACTGCCAATGTCAGAGCTGAAGCTGCTCAGTCCCACTGTGTGTGGATGTCTGTAATTGTTCCTGCTGTTAACTACTGGTTGTCAGTAACAGGAGAGTTACTGTGGTGTGACACAACATACACTGACTGGCGGCTGACCAGCTGTCCTCATACCTTACTCATGTAACTTCCCATTTTCCAGGTAAGGCCAACCAAAACATTCTAATTTCTAATCTCCAGACTTAGCCAGCAAGTAAGTGGATATGTGGAACAAATAAGTATAAAATTAAAAGACAGAAAACTGTTTTTCTATAATTGTGGAACTTAATTTATGAACTTTTAAAATTAGGATCACTTGGTAATAGGCGTGAAACTGATTTATAATGTGGAATTAGTTGCTTTGTTTATCAAACACATTTTAAATAAAGGTAGATAAGAAAGATCAACCTGACCTGAAATTGTTAGGAGTGTACAAGGGCAAGACGTTCTATATAACATCACGTCATAAATTTCCACAGCTGGGGGAAAACTGTAGTAAGAAAGCTTTATGTTTTTTCACCATGAAGGAAAAGTGAGGGCAGACAGATCGGAAACACACAGAAACATGTGGACAGCCTTACAGTCACTTATGCAACTATGTATTGTTCAACAATGTCGAATAGTGTATATAAACACACTACTTCTGTGATATAACTGGAATACTTTGATTATTGACATATTGCTGTGGTATAACTGGAATACTTGATTCTTGACATGTTGCTGTGGTATAACTGGAATACTTGATTCATGACATGTTGCTGTGGTATAACTGGAATACTTGATTCTTGACATGTTGCTGTGGTATAACTGGAATACTTGATTCATGACATGTTGCTGTGGTATAACTGGAATACTTGATTCATGACATGTTGCTGTGATATAACTGGAATACTTGATTCATGACATGTTGCTGTGGTATAACTGGAATACTTGATTCTTGACATGTTGCTGTGATATAACTGGAATACTTGATTCTTGACAAGTTGCTGTGATATAACTGGAATACTTTGATTATGGACATGCTGCTGTGGTATAACTGGAATACTTGATTCTTGACATGTTGCTGTTGTATAACTGGAATACTTGATTCATGACAAGTTCCTGTGGTATAACTGGAATACTTGATTCATGACAAGTTGCTGTGATGTAACTGGAATACTTGATTCATGACATGTTGCTGTTGTATTACTGGAATACTTGATTCATGACAAGTTCCTGTGGTATAACTGGAATACTTGATTATTGACATGTTGCTGTTGTATAACTGGAATACTTGATTCATGACAAGTTCCTGTGGTATAACTGGAATACTTGATTCATGACATGTTGCTGTGGTATAACTGGAATACTTGATTATGGACATGTTGCTGTTGTATAACTGGAATACTTGATTCATGACAAGTTCCTGTGGTATAACTGGAATACTTGATTATTGACATGTTGCTGAGGTATAACTGGAATACCTGATTCATGACAAGTTCCTGTGGTATAACTGGAATACTTGATTATTGACTTGTTGCTGTGGTATAACTGGAATACTTGATTCATGACAAGTTCCTGTGGTATAACTGGAATACTTGATTATTGACTTGTTGCTGAGATATAACTGGAATACCTGATTCATGACAAGTTCCTGTGGTATAACTGGAATACTTGATTCATGACTTGTTGCTGTGGTATAACTGGAATACTTGATTCATGACATGTTGCTGTGGTATAACTGGAATACTTGATTCATGACAAGTTCCTGTGGTATAACTGGAATACTTGATTATTGACATGTTGCTGTGATATAACTGGAATACTTGATTTTTGACATGTTGCTGTGATGTAACTGGAATATTGCTGACAGGTGTTTTGACTATTGCATTTTGTTATATTTCAGCAAGGCAATCTTAGAAGCAGGCATGAGACCAGGAACTCCAGAGCACACACAGTCAGAGGTAAGAGTGTGTTAAACTCAATCACCGTCCAGCGATCGTACATTTGTTGAAGTTCACATTGGCTTCATTTTCCAGGGCATCGACTGTTTGTAATTCAAACTTTCCCATGGATGTTTTGATTGCAAAGAAGAAAGTTTAATCAAAGATGAAAATGTGACCTTTGTCACTTGTAAAATCCATGAATTTAATATTAAGAAGATGCATCATATCCACTTTCCATGAACACCTAATGTAAATCATTGAGATATGTGTCATGGTGGGTTCGTATGAGATTAATAAACATTCATAGAAAATAAATGGTCAACTAATATAGTGTGTAACACCTGTGGTTTAACACTGTCCCATAAGTGGTATAAATTAGACATACTTCACTTTATAAATACCAGTTATTTTATGAAAGAAAACACAGAAGAAGAAACGTCCCCATATTTGTACTTTATAACAATTTGCAAAATAGAAAACATTGATGGTTTCTATTTTTCGACTGCTGGATAATTATTATACTATATTTTGGGCATGATACCTTTAATTGCCATGTGACTTGCAGCAGACTGTAGAGTAGATGCCTGGATGGGGTGAATGTTTCACAGGCTCATTGTTTGCTGACCCTTCACTCAGACATCTATACTAACAGTTGACATATCTATCAACAATGTTTCTTATTTCCTGTGGGGGCATGGGTAGCTTTGTAATACAAGACACTGTAAGTCGCTGTGCAGAGTTATGTCCCTTGGGCATGGTTGTGGCTAGAAGACTGGCATCAATTCTGACTTTTCTCCCACATCAAGTTCACAGGCCATGATTTAACTTGGAGACTGTTTTAGTCAGAAACTAAACATATTTAATCTTGTACTAATTCTTCTCTGTGTTCCTAAAATGACCTAAAGTGAGCTTATTTGAGACAGGTCAGATTTTAGACATGGCTGCCCTTGCTAAGCCATGTCATGTACGCATATTATTTTACATTTGTGTACATGTACAGGTTTTTAATTAGACATTCATAAAGTTTGAAGAATACTTTGTAAAATAATACATATTTTGTCATATTTTTGACCCACATGTATGCTGCTTTGTCACACCAAAACCTCAGTTGTGCGCACACATTTTTGTGCAGCTTTTACAATTTTTGTGACTTTTACAATATATATTGTTATCAGTATGGCAGTTACAAAGGGAGGTGAGCTCCAGAACCAATTTCGTACTCCTTCACCACCAGGTGTTGTAAAATCATTGGAACAGCAAAAATGTATGGTCTATCCAAGATCACTGTTAATAAGGGGGCCGTTTAGTCCAGTCATGTTCACCAATATATTTGTTGACTAGAGACGTGTCAAGTGTTCATGCACTACGTGAATGAATCAGTAAAAAAGCACATTCAGCCCTTTGTTGCCTTGGTGACAAATATTTGAATTTTTCTGATGAATTCACCAGTTGCAGCAGGTCACCTGTTTTACTAAAGTACGAATATTTAAACAGTCATGCTGTGATATAACTGATATGCTTTTCAAGACTGGGTTCAGCCACCCACACACCCACCCAAGCTCGCTCACTCACTCACTCGCTCACTCGCTCATCTTGTTTATCAGACAGTATATTATCTATGAGATTCACTTACTTCCACTAGTGAGTTTGCTTATGAGACGTGGAAAGTTACTGTCTGCCACTGATGTATACATTCCTGTCTTACATACACCACACAGAAACATTTACTGCAGGGCTCGAAAAATTAAAAAATCTGCACTCGCCCTGTAGGGCGAGTAATATGAACTTTCCACTTGTCCTTCTAGAATTGTACTTTCCCTATAGATCATGCATCACAATGAATATAAATTTATATTATTTTATTTCAAAATGTTTGCTTGGAATAAGACTACAATAACATTACTTACTTTGTCTTCTGTACAAAATCTTTGACAGACTTGAATTCATTCACCATTTAAGATAGCTGAACTTCAAGGAAAAAGAAAATGTTACTTTTGGGTCAGAAAGTGTACTCGTCCTCTAGGACGAGCAAATTATGTTTTTCACTTGCCTGAAACAATTTTACTCGTCAATACAAGCAGACGAGTGGAATTTTTTAGCCCTGTAGTGGACTGCCAGTTCCTTCATATTACTACAGTTTTAACCTGCCCTGGCATCACAGATGAGCTACATTAATATGAAAGATTACAGTTGTCCTTAACTTGTTGTGGAACTGGTCACTGCTTACATCTATGTATTTTAAGGTTCAGGTGTAAGCTAATATTTAGTAAGGGAGTAAAGTCCCTCGTTCCCGACATGTTGCAGCAGCAGGTAGTCACCTGCCAGGCCTAACTGATACTGTAGCCTAGTCTGTCAGGCAGACCGTGAAGCAAGTACACACAATGCTGCCCATGCAAGTCACCTGCCAGGCCTAACTGATACTGTAGCCTAGTCTGTCAGGCAGACCTTGAAGCAAGTACACACAATGCTGCCCATGCAAGTCACCTGCCAGGCCTAACTGATATTGTAGCCTAGTCTGTCAGGCAGACCTTGAAGCAAGTACACACAATGCTGCCCATGCAAGTCACCTGCCAGGCCTAACTGATATTGTAGCCTAGTCTGTCAGGCAGACCTTGAAGCAAGTAATAACAATGCTGCCCATGCAAGTCACCTGCCAGGCCTAACTGATATTGTAGCCTAGTCTGTCATGCAGACCTTGAAGCAAGTACACACAATGCTGCCCATGCAAGTCACCTGCCAGGCCTAACTGATATTGTAGCCTAGTCTGTCATGCAGACCTTGAAGCAAGTACACACAATGCTGCCCATGCAAGTCACCTGCCAGGCCTAACTGATATTGTAGCCTAGTCTGTCATGCAGACCTTGAAGCAAGTACACAATGCTGCCCATGCAAGTCACCTGCCAGGCCTAACTGATATTGTAGCCTAGTCTGTCATGCAGACCTTGAAGCAAGTACACACAATGCTGCCCATGCAGAGTCACCTGCCAGGCCTAACTGACAATGTAGCCTAGTCTGTCATGCAGACCTTTTTAAGATAGCTGAACTTCAAGGAAAAAGAAAATGTTACTTTTGGGTCAGAAAGTGTACTCGCCCCCTTCTAGGACGAGCAAATTATGTTTTCACTCTGCCTGAAACAATTTTACTCGGCCAATACAAGCAGACGAAAGTGGAATTTTTTAGCCCTGTAGTGGACTGCCAGTTCCTTCATATTACTACAGTTTTAACCTGCCCTGGCATCACAGATGAGCTACATTAATATGAAAGATTACAGTTGTCCTTAACTTGTTGTGGAACTGGTCACTGCTTACATCTATATATTTTAAGGTTCAGGTGTAAGGTCATATTTAGTAAGGGAGTAAGGTCCCTCGTTCCCGATATGTTGCAGCAGCAGGTAGTCACCTGCCAGGAATAACTGATATTGTAGCCTAGTCTGTCAGGCAGACCTTGAGCAAGTACACACAATGCTGCCCATGCAAGTCACCTGCCAGGCCTAACTGATATTGTAGCCTAGTCTGCCATGCAGACCTTGAAGCAAGTACACACAATGCTGCCCA
Organism: Haliotis rubra; assembly: GCF_003918875.1. Classification (NCBI taxonomy): domain Eukaryota; kingdom Metazoa; phylum Mollusca; class Gastropoda; order Lepetellida; family Haliotidae; genus Haliotis; species Haliotis rubra. The sequence continues at coordinate 1,551,246 of NW_025765048.1, read as the reverse complement.
TGCAAGTCACCTGCCAGGCCTAACTGATATTGTAGCCTAGTCTGTCAGGCAGACCTTGAAGCAAGTACACACAATGCTGCCCATGCAAGTCACCTGCCAGGCCTAACTGATACTGTAGCCTAGTCTGTCAGGCAGACCTTGAAGCAAGTACACAATGCTGCCCATGCAAGTCACCTGCCAGGCCTAACTGATATTGTAGCCTAGTCTGTCAGGCAGACCTTGAAGCAAGTACACACAATGCTGCCCATGCAAGTCACCTGCCAGGCCTAACTGATATTGTAGCCTAGTCTGTCAGGCAGACCTTGAAGCAAGTACTCACAATGCTGCCCATGCAAGTCACCTGCCAGGCCTAACTGATATTGTAGCCTAGTCTGCCAGGCAGACCTTGAAGCAAGTACTCACAATGCTGCTCATGCAAGTCACCTGCCAGGCCTAACTGATATTGTAGCCTAGTCTGTCAGGCAGACCTTGAAGCAAGTACACACAATGCACAGGACATATGGATAAGGGTGACCCATCTTCGCCACAGGTTTCAGACTGCAGTGATGACTGCCCGAACCGTCCTAGGACTCAACCGTATCCACCCCAACACAGTTCGACAACGTTTACGTCATCACGGATCAGACCATTTTACGCCCCGCCATAACGGCCTATCTGACACAACGCCATCGACAAGCTCGCCGAATGTGGTGCCGAAATCATGTTCGCAGACCCTTGTTTTGGTGGAGAAATGTTGTTTTTACAGATGAGTCCAGGTTTAACATTTCCCATAGTGATGGACGTCAACGTGCCTATTATGCACAGGCCTGTGTCTTGGAGAGGAATCGCTTTGGTGGTGGTTCCGCCAAAGAACTCCTTTGGTGATTGTTCAGGGCAACTTAATTGGTGTGGGTTACAGGGATCAGATTCTTTTCTGGCATGGCCCTTGGTGGCAAATTCCTCATTGGCAAGGGTTGCTATGGATTTCTTGCAACACCACAATGTTGACTTACTGCCTTGGCCTGCAAATTCACTGGATCTCTCCCCGATAGGTCATCTTTGGGACGAGATGGATCGACATCTACGCCGTCCTCCTCATCCGCCAGATAACGTCCTTGACCTTGCAACAGAACTTGAGAGAATCTGGCGTGACATCCCACAAGCCTTCCTTGCACTTTTGATAGGCTCTATGCACCGTTGATGCACTGCTGTTCTCAATGCCGATGGTGGACATACCCGTTATTGAGCTTGTGACATGGTCGTTTGACCCCTGTCCTGCTTGTGGACTTGTGATGTCATTGTGATTGACTTTTCAATTGAAATTCTCCCGACTTGTTATGGTCTCATGATGCCTCCATTAAAGTTTATATGTACCTTTGACATTGTTATCGTACTTATCAACTGGGATAATATTTTGACAATGCACAGTTTATTTATGTGGATAGTATACATTTGCTATTACAAACATTCATTAGACGTTACAAACAACATTCATTAGACGTTACAAACACATACATTTGCTATTACAAAACATACAAACATACATTTGCTATTACAAACATGCATTAGACGTTACAAACATACATTTGCTATTACAAACATCCATTGGGCATTACAAACATACATCGGATATTACAAACATTCATTGGATTTTACATACTAATATGAAATATTGTATGAGATGTAAGGCCTTGTTTGTGTTTCAGTCTGTGCTCAGTGATGACAGTTTCCTGCTGGAGGCGGCCGCTGTTAGCTGCAGTACCAAGCCCGGTGTCAGCAGAACTACAGAGGCCAAGTCTGCTTTCTCTCTCGATGCCTTACTGGCAGAGAAGGTGGAGAATGTAGGTGGACATAATAAACCTTGAGTCATACACACTGGGGTAGTCTGTCCATTGGCTGATGTTTTCTGTGTGATGTTAGCTTGTCTTAGAACATGTCCCAAGTATTACTTACATGTCCTTACAAGATGTCCCAAGTGTCACTTACAGGTCCTAAGAATATGTCCCAAGTATCACTTACTGGTCCTAAGAATAGGTCCCAAGTGTCACTTACAGGTCCTAAGAATAGGTCCCAAGAGTATGTTCCAAGTGTCACTAACAGGTCCTGTGAGTATGTCCAAAGTGTAACTTACAGGTCGACCTGTGAAAGTCCGGGTTAGAATATTGATCTTTGGTAACCCATGCTTGTCGTAAGAGGCGACTAACGTGATTGGGTGGTCAGGCTCGCTGACTTGGTTGACACATGTCATTGGTTCCTAATTGCGCAGATCCATGCTCATGCTGTTGATCACTGGATTGTCTGGTCCAGACTCGACTATTTGCAGACCGCCGCCATGTAGTTGGAATATTGCTGAGTGCAGCCTAAAACTAAACTAACTCACTCCCACCCTCACAGGTCGTAAGAGTATGTCCCAAGTGTCACTTACAGGTCCTAAGAGTATGTCCCAAGTGCTACTTACAGGTCCTTAGAATATGTCCCAAGTGTCAGTTGCAGGTCGTAAGAATAGGTCCAAAGTGTCACTTAAAGGTCCTTAGAGCATATCCCACATATTGCTTACAGGTCCTTTGAGCTGAAGAATAAACAAACTGAGTATCCTTTCAAAGATGCTTCCCAAATTGTGTATTTTTCTTTCAGGTATTTTATGTCACTTGTAAAGTTCCCTCTTAAAATTGGTTGTTTAGATTCATGTGTATGTAGCAAATTACTTTCATTGCAAAGCCAAACATTTCTTTCATTTGAGACGAATCAGACATAATAATATATTTTCTAAATGAGTGCCTGACTAAAGAAATATCAATTTTGAAAATGACATAATTACTAACAACAATGTTTAAATATTGATATATAATAAAAAGGCGACATCTGGTGCACTTTGCAGTATATACCAATATATTAAAAATAAATGAAAATATTTAATTCGAAGTCTTGAATTCGGAAGTCCAATCATTACATGGAGTACAGTATGTCAACTTAATTAACACTTGCTTATCCTTGTGAGCCCCATGTAAACGTCTCGCTCCATGTCAAGGTTGTGTGTTTCTGTATATGGGACATGTGGATGATGATGGCTTGTGTATCTTCACCACAGGAGGAGGCAGACCGTGAACTTCACCTCATGCAGAACCAACTGAAGGTGAATATCAGGGTTGGCTGCTACAGTCAGCTTCCCCTTCGAAATAATCCTCACCCTTATGATTTAATCCCTAACCTTCTTAATTAATCCTTACTTTTATTTATTTTATACTTACTTATATTTATTTAATCTCAACCTTTAATACAATTAAATCCCTACCCTTATGATTTAAAACTTACCCTTATGACCCATTTTGAGTAAATTCCTACAGTTATTATTTAATCATAACAATTATGATTTGGTCCCTGTACAATGATTCAAAACCCAACATTTACAATTTAGTCCTCACACTTCTGGAAGTGAGTGTACTTCCCTTCTCTAACTTGTTTTCTACTTTCCATCATGCCAGATTGGAATATTGAATGTTAGCTGGTGTAGTATTGGAATCCAGGTTCCCACCTACAGTGTTCTTTATTTGGAAGCATGAATGTCAAAGGGCACCTGTCATTGCCCTGATGCTATAAGCGGAACCTGTAATAGTCCCTGGATTCAGATACCCCTCATGATCAAGGACTACTAGAACCTCTAACTTGTGAAGGTCCGGGTTAGAATATTTGAATCGTGAAGGTCCGGGTTAGAATATTGGTCTTCAGTAACTCATGCTTGTCGTAAGAGGCAACTAACGGGATCGGGTGGTCAGGCTCGCTGGCATGGTTGACACATGTCATCAGTTCCCAATTCGCAGATCGATGCTCATGCTGTTGATCACTGGATTGTCTGGTCCAAACTCGATCATTTACAGACCGCTGCCATATTGCTGGAATATTGCTGAGTGCAGCGTAAAACTAAACTCACTCACTCACTAGAACCTCCCTATTTTGGAACACTGTGCTAACATTTCATCATTTAGGTTGACATAAAGATCTCTTAAAGCAGCTGAAGCACTTCATCTGAAGCCAATAATACAGACGGTGTATAGGGGGACGCTGTTATTGAAGAAATCATATGAATTCTTCCTTATTTCCGGTTCAACACAGATACATTTAGGTTACAGTTACAGATGTAAATTGTTTAAGATTTCATTGCTTGAACAGGACTATTTGTCTACCTGTATATGGACTGTTTGGCTTGGAATGTCAGACCCGTGGTTGAAGCCATGTTGTAAGTCCATTAGAATTCTCAGGAGTTGTGGGAATAAGCTATAAGTAGGTACTTAATTCTGCCCACTTCATTTTTAATATGTATCTAAATTGGTGGTAGTGTTGGTTGTAGATGTGAGCTTTGAAACTTGTATGTGACGTTAACATACAGCTATGGGCATGTTTACAATCCCTCATACAAGGGGTGGCACTGATAGCTCAGTGGTTAAAACAGTAGTCCATACTATTGAAGACCTAGCTTTGATTCCTCACAATGTGTGAAAAACCTTCCTAGTGTCCCATTCACCTCAATCGATGCTCGATATTGTCTGGTCCAGACACAATTATTTACAGCTCGAATAAATTGCTGAATGCAGCATTAGACAACAATCCACCCATCCATTTATATGTCTGGGACATTTCTAAAGAATGGAGTAATACTTTTCCCACTTTGTTTACAGGAGGGCATTAGGCAGGGTGGTTTCATCAAGGTAGCAGAGGCAGAAGCAGAGGACTCTGAAGGTATGTCTGTTTGGTGTGCGGACAAAAAACCCTGTTGACAAAAGCCCCTAGGACAAAGCCCCACCATGAAGGACAAACACCACCACCACCATGAACGCCAAACACACACACATACATTATGAGCACCAATGAGCACAGGCATAAACTGGGTACATTCCCAGTACAGTGAATGTGTGACTTTCCAGTGCTCTTACCCCCATATTATTCTTCAATATCTCCATGCTGGAATGCTACTGCCTGCTTAGTTTATGGAGCATATATTTATACCAGTTGTAATATGACAGTGAGTTGAAATACTGAATAATGTGTTCATATCTAAATACTAAGTTGATTAATTAAACTTTAAATATTCTCTAATATTAAGTCAGTTAATCCTCATCAATATTGAAGGTTCACCCTTAATAATGTTTGCAATCGAAATACTAAGTTAATTAATGAAGCCTGTTAATCCCTATCACTGATAATCTCTATTACTGATTCAATCAAAGCATGTCACTTAAGTCAATCACTCAGTAGTTAAAACATGTTTGGGGCTTTTGTCCAAAGGTCCTCATTTGTTTTTTTTGTCCTTATGGGTTTTTGTCCTAAGGGGCTTTTGTCCTTGGGGGCTTTTGTCCACCGGGTTTTTGTCCTACAATCGTGTGTTCTATCTGTCAGTGCCTTGTAGATCTATGATTCAGAAGTAGCCAACAGTAACCCAAGCCTGTTGTAAGAACCCAGTGTAGACATAGGCAAGAACAGTTGAATACTGCTGTCTGTAAGACCAATGGGAAATTGTTTCTACAAGTATTTTCATATTCTGCTGGAGGTGTGTCAGATGTAGCATTAGCTCACAACAGCTGTACATGTCCGTGTGTTGCACTCATTTTGTGCAGGTTTCACACGAGTTGAGTTGACATTTAAGTTGCCACAAATCCTGTAAATAATGACATTTTTGCCAACATGATATTTTTGCGAAAATTGCAAATGACTTGAGCTCGCAAAAATATCATGACACATTTGCTGGTCAAACGCAATAAACAATCAACAAACAAAGTGTCTCATTATTCACGTGTTCATATAATAAACCACAGATCTAGACAATACATTAATTAAGCAATGAAACAACTTGGGGGAAGACTGATTGCTAGTATTACTAGTACTCACATGTCACATGTCAAACAAGGGATACTCAAACAAAAGTTACTCAATCAGTACATCTGATAGTCATCTGACAACGCAACACACATTCTTTGTCTTTAGAGACCATTTGATAGGCCGACACCATCCAACCAGCGTGGATAGGTTTCATCACATTTATCTGGAGATCAATAGCTTTGGTGATGTCATTGTCTTTCAAGTTCGCTGACACATTTCAGCATACCAGTGACTTAACTGATCTTTCATCACAGCTTTGAGAGGCAAGTCGCAATATCATGACGCAAAAACGCTTGTTGGTCGCCACTCGCAAAAATGTTGTGACGCAAAAATTGATTTACAGTAGATTGGAATATGGTGATTCAGTTTGCATATTTTACTCAAACATACAGCTTGTCCAAACGGACAGGCCCCACTTGCTGTAAGCTGAGACTTGACTGATACTTGTTTATATGTTGTTGAACTTCAATAATTTTGGGTTTCTTTCAATAGATGATTTGCTGCCTGAACATCAGCAGAAGTTGGAATATGTGAGTTGATTTGTTGATTATTTTTACACTGTCTGAGACCAATGGTTCGAATAGACATCTACATTGATGCAGGGTTGGACATTGCTCGTCATGACAACCACTGCTATATCTGGCATTAATAGACTGGGAAATTTGTTCATCATAACAACCACTGCTTTGTCTGGCCTTAATCTGGCCCTGATAGATCCAGGCAGTATTCCTCTCTGCTTTGTCTGGCCTTAATCTGGCCCTGATAGATCCAGGCAGTATTCCTCTCTGCTTTGTATGGAGTTAATCTGGCCCTGATAGATCCAGACAGTATTCCTCTCTGCTTTGTGTGTGCAGTTCCAAGTGTCTGAGAGCACCATCCAAGATCATCATCCCGGAGACCTGGTGTTCCATCCTGGTACGTTCCCTTGTGTGTTCAGTGAGGCTCTCAGTCCGGGCCGATGTGGCTTCCTTCCTTCCAACAACTTCCTGGAGAAACACCTGGCCAACATCGCTCCAGGTAAGTGATGATACTACACCAAGCATTGTTGTATAACTCATAAGATTCAATGGTCATGAGGTCTGTCCTTTTGTCACCAAGGCATGTTTGAAATTAAGAATAAAGTTAAAAAGTCCATGACGAAACCTCATGAGACTCAGTTGATTTGTTGGTTCGGCTGAGGTTGCCAGTCACTGGACATTGATGGCATGATGTTTTGATCATTTTAGCAATCATGTGTGTTGTCCATGTGTCTCTGCTGTTCTCAGATGCCCTGTGTTGTCCATGTGTCTCTGCTGTTCTCAGATGCCCTGTGTTGTCCATGTGTCTCTGCTGTTGTCAGATGCCCTGTGTTGTACGTGTGTCTCTGCTGTTGTCAGATGCCCTGTGTTGTACCTGTCTCTGCTGTTCTCAGATGCCCTGTGTTGTCCATGTGTCTCTGCTGTTGTCAGATGCCCTGTGTTGTACCTGTCTCTGCTGTTGTCAGATGCCCTGTGTTGTACATGTGTCTCTGCTGTTCTCAGATGCCCTGTGTTGTAAATGTGTCTCTGCTGTTCTCAGATGCCCTGTGTTGTACATGTGTCTCTGCTGTTCTCAGATGCCCTGTGTTGTACTTGTCTCTGCTGTTCTCAGTACCTGTGCCCTGTGTTGTCAGATGCCCCTGTCTCTGCTGTTCTCAGATGCCCTGTGTTGTCCATGTGTCTCTGCTGTTCTCAGATGCCCTGTGTTGTCAATTTGTCTCTGCTGTTCTCAGATGCCCTGTGTTGTCAATTTGTCTCTGCTGTTCTCAGATGCCCTGTGTTGTACGTGTGTCTCTGCTGTTGTCAGATGCCCTGTGTTGTACCTGTCTCTGCTGTTCTCAGATGCCCTGTGTTGTACATGTGTCTTTGCTGTTCTCAGATGCCCTCTGTGACCTGCTGACCACAGACATGTTGTCCATCTGCTTCCACAAGATCACAAGACAGGAGGAGATACTACAGTGGATCTTCTACATAAGTAAGTGTTGACACATCTCTGTATTGTGGACTTATCCGGTGCTTGTTATTTCATTAGTATTTTATCCCCCCGGCATGTAATCATTTCGTTTATGGAGCAACTAAAAAACCGTTAATATATATTTCAACAAATATTGGTAGATATATCAAACAAAACCCAAGGTGTTGTCTTTTGCTATTTACAGATATTTGTGATTTATCATTTTCTCGGTTTCCATGGAAACGATTCGGACTTAGTCTCAAAAAGGAGGGGTGGGCCTCGTTTCCGGAGCACAACTCGAAAACCGTTCAATATCTTCCAATAGAACTTGGCAGATATATGAGACAGATCTTGAAGTGGTGCCTTTTGTTATTTACAGATTTTTTGTCATTTTTGTTTTTCTTGGTTTCAATGGAAATGATTTGGACTCCGACTTAGCCTAAAAAAATCAAGTTGGACTTTAAGTAACTGTCGGATGATTTGTTCTTTCAAATATGTGGGGTCAGGGGTGGGGGTGGGGTGGTGATGTGCCATCTTCTGATGACTCTTGTTTAAGGGACCTGTGGACATAGGCTGTCAGCGCCTTTCATCTTTTAGCAAAGCATCTTAGAAGTTTGGCTATTTCTTGTTCAACCAAAGACAAAATATGAAAAATGGTCTTCCATAAACTAATTATAACAATGAATCATGAAATGAAATATATCACAAAACAGGTAGTTGGTCCTCAGTTGAAAAATATTTTTGTTCATGTGCCAGTATACCATATTGTTTTTAGTACAACAATAGGGATCAGATCCATCACTGGTTGAACTGGATTATGTAATTATTGTTGTAATGATACAACTATGGTACAACTAACAGTGTAAACCAACTATCAACTCCTCACCTTATTCAACAGCCTGAGTGATATCTGTTGTTTCTCAGGGCGGTGTCGGAGGCACGTCAGTGTGAACTGAATTACCTCCCTTTGCCATCTGTTATATAGGTCAGTGGAACCTTGTTAATCTGTAGCCCTTGCAATCCCTTTCCTGTATTTTGCAGTGTCAGTACACAGGAGCAGCCAAGTGATCCAGGGATGCAAGAAGCTCCTGTTTGACATCATCCACACCCAGCTCAGTCAGGAGGACACCAGTTACAGCTGGGCGCCAGCTGCCCTCGATGTCCTCAAAGTCTTTGTCAATTTTGGTGAGAATTCTTCTTTTCACAATTTGATTGCTCCTTTATACAGTTTGGATCATGATGCTAACAATGCTGCATCAACATTTGAAACAGGTGCTTGCATGCTACACTGTGGGCAGATGTTTTACAGGAGGGCCACCCGTGAAGATCCAGGTCTTCAGCAACCCATGCCTGTCATAAGAGGCGATTAACAGGATCGGGTCGTCAGGCACACTGACTTGGTTGACACATTGCATCATTTCCCTATTGCCAAGATCAATGCTCATGCTGTTGATCACTGGATTGTCTGGTCCAGACTCAATTATTTACAGACCGCGGCCATATAGCTGGGATATTGCTGAGTGCGGTGTTAAACAACAAATGCACAAATAAAGTTTAGGAGGGCCAGAAATCTTTCACACATGGCAACATGGGAGTTGGACTTGTGGTAGCTCCAACTTACTTATAGACATAAATATGTGTAAGGGTTGCCTATGGTACTGGGTAATTTCCAGTGTTTAGTACCGTAATACCTCTGTGACGGACTTGTTTGGCAGGTGCTTGTTCAGCCGACCTGTTGCCGGACCACGACTTTTTCTCACAGGAAGAAATCAGGTAAATCACTTGCTTGTATTAATTGTGTTAAGATGTTTGTTACTGTTAATCTTGGCATGTTTGTCTCAAGGTATTTAATTTGTGTGAAACAGTTTGACAACTATCATTTGGAGTCCAGTTAGATTGGCAATCACATTTGTCAAACTCAATATAATATAAACCTGCAAAATTGACCTTGAAATCTGTTCTCAAATACTTAACATTGACTTCAGTATAATAACATAGCCCTCACATCTACGGCACTACAGTTCACTGCATGAAGTTGCCCCCCTTGGGCATACAGGATACCTAGGACTGATTATGTGTCGAGCTGTGACATCGTGTATAAAGTGGCATGAGAACTTGTGAACTCACTGCTGACACCATGTAATCTGATTCCCCCCACCAGGACCTGTGTCACCCCAGAAGATGACAGTAACCTGGCCCCAGACAACAACAATGTTCCAGTGTGGTCGTACTCGGAGAACCTGCGGGAGGTGCTTCAGACAATGGCTTTTGCGCTTCAGGGGAGGTAACTGCAAACAGATAGTTTTACAGAATCATCATATTGTCCACATGGTATACTGATGGTCAGATATTAAGCTACAGTTTTCATGGGAAGCATGACGTGTATCTTTCACCCGAAGATGACCTGCTGTTGTCAGTTACGTATATAGTGAACACACCAAATAAAAATACTCCTTTCCCTCATGAAAAGCTGTATAGTTGCTGGTGTGGCATAAGCATCAGCTGTAAACTTCCTGATCTGGCAGTGAGCTGTACTGCTTCCTTCGATTTACAGCTTATATACTTTGACATAATAGAAGCGCTAGCTCGCTTGCTCGCTCTCACTGACTGACTGACTCACTCACTCACTCACTCTTACTCACTCACTCATTGTCCCTCTTATACTAAATGTCACTCACTGTCTCACTTACACACTCACTCTCATATTCACTTTCCCTCTTATACTTACTATGTCATTCACTCACTGTCTCACACACTGAATCACTCGCTCACTCACTGTCTGTCTCACTCACTATCTGTCTCACTATATGTCTCACTCTCTGTCTGATTCACTGTGTTGCAGGCCCCAGTACTCGGCCTCCCAGCTGAGCACCATCCTGCTGATGACAGCCAAGGCAGCTCTGGACAAGGAGTTCAACAAGTGAGTACTCCAGCACTTAGCCTCAGCTGCAGCATGTGAGAATGTGGCTGTCAGCTATCATGGAGAACACTAGACACAGAGATACACAAACCTTTCATTATTTGATCTTCATACCCAATTTTTCAAAATCTTAATGATTCTTATACACAAATTCAAACCATTTGTTCAAGGTATGTGTGGAAGGACAATAACATGAAGGACAGTAACATGAAGGACAATAACACTGTTCAGAATACAGAAGAAACCAATGAGGTACAATGGCAGTTTATGGGAGGCCCAAGGGAGTTATCTCCCTTAGTAGAGAGCTCGTATGTAACTGCAGCTACATGTGCGGGGAGTCTTGTGTTGTGTAGAGATATGTTGGACAGAGTCTGATATATGTGTTTAGTAAAGATAAGTATTGAAACCTTCCATACTGCCATTGTTAAAAATGTTTTTGTTCCAGAATAATGTGACCCAAAACATTTTGTGTGTTGTTTAAATTTGTTTTATTGCTATTAGTGATAAAGAATGAAACATTCAATTGAAGTTTCTCAGGGTTACCTCCCCTGACTAGTGTTTCAGCTTCAACAGTAACTCCCTTCACCCCATTCTTGTCATGGTATTGCTGTAACTAGTAACACTATGAGACCTGGACCCTGTTTCACAGAGTGATAATAGTGCACAGATGGTCATATTAAATGCACATACCCTGACATATCCCTGACATATCCTCACGACCGTCCTCATGCTTACACTGTGGAATGGGGCATCACTGATCGTGGCTTGTAGTGTCATGTGATGTGGTGCTTATACTGTCAACCATTTGCTTGGCTGGCACAGTTTTTACAGGCCACAGTAGTAGAGTTGTGATATTGCTTGCTACGCTGTTCAGAAGTTGAAGGTGCCATAGTAGACACAGTTTGTACAGGCCACAGTAGTAGAGTTGTGATGTTGCTTGATATGCTGCTTGTGAAGGTGCCATAGTCAGTTAGTACAGGCCACAGTTGAAGGTGCCATAGTAGACACAGTTTGTGGACAATATGGACGACTGACAATGGTATAAAGATTTATGCAATAACATGCTGTAGTAGTATATTAAAATGTTGTTATTGATAAACTGTCTAAGCTGGGATATTGTCAGCTGCTGCGTTAAATGACGCTCATGGACTGTTTCAGCAACAAACTGTTATACGAGTTCAGCGTGTTGGTCAGCTCCATCCTGCCCTGCTACACACAGCAAGACTGGGACGCCACGGTAGGTCTGCATGCACCCCAACACTACCCTTCCCTCATGGTGTAATCTCTCACTCTTCCCGGGTTAGAAACGATCTTCAGTAACCCATGCTTGTCATAAGAGGCGACTAACGGGATCGGGTGGTCAGGCTAGCTGACTTGGTTGACACATGTCATCGTATCCCAATTGTGTAGATTGATGCTCCTGCTGTTGATCACTGGATTGTCTGGTCCAGACTTGATTATTTACAGACCTCCCCCATATAGCTGGAATATTGCAGAGTGCAGTGTTAAACCAACCACCAAATCACTACACTGGTGTCTGACAGTTTTGACTCTCAGTTGGGATCTATAGCTTACCCTTGGGTTCATAAATACATCTACTTGCTGGACACTACTCAGTGGTGCTGGTCAGTTCCTAGTTGCCAAGGACATGGAACCTTGGAAAAAGAGCAGCTTCAACATCAATGGTTGTAATAATAATGTTTAAACTCATCCGCTCAACCACGATGCTTTGTGTTGTGAATGGTGGTTAGCCAAGTATTTAAATTGTTCACTTTTCACACCAAGACCTGGGTTAATACTGATACTGATAAATGAGGTATAAACAGGTACCCCACCATCACCTGTCAGGCTCACCTGTAAAGTTGTGTCTGTGTTGTGCTGCAGATGCCGATGCTGTGCACGCAACTGTCCTGCATCACCTCCCACCACCACAACCACGTCTACCTGACTCAACTCTTCCCCCACGGCAAGCGGGGCAGCAGCATACAGCGGCGACTGGCTTACCTCCTCCTAGTGAAGATGCTGCAGCCAGGGGCCGCTGTCTCCCACCAACAGCTTGCTACATTCAAGGCAAGATATACCAATTCATGATATTGCTGGTATGATGTTAAGTATAGGGAAGCAAGGACTATGTAAAGAGTGTTTGTGTGGTAGAGTCTCCATGTCCTAATAACCCACTGTCATTCTTTAGTTGCAGCACAGGCTGCACATTTGCTGACAGGGTTCTTGAATCAGGTTATAAATGTCAGGCCACAAAATCAAACACCTGTCATGAGACTAACAACCCGCACGCAAGCTGTAGGACAAATCACTGGGATTTGTGAATACTTTATGCTGATTTAACAATACTTCTATTGTGTGTGCATTATTTTGATTTTTTGAAACCTTAGTCAACTAGTTGACCCTCGTGATGAAAGCGTTTGACAGTGCCATTGGGTATGACTATGATTTTGGTCCAGAGGTTATAAACATGTTAGCCTAGTTTCTCTTCATGTCAGCCTAAGTCTCCTCATATGAGAGAATGTTTCCCTTCATGTAGCAAAGTCATCATATTTCTCATGTGCTTGTTTCTTCGCATGTATGTGTTTCTCATGTTCCTTATGGAAGTGTGTTTCTCTGTGAAGTAAGACATGTGAAAATCTAGGTTAGAATTTCTCTTCAGCAACCCATGCTTTTCGTAAGAGGCCACTAATGATATCGGGTGGTCAGGCTCGCTGACTTGGTTTACTCGATTATTTACAGGCCGCCGCCATATAGCTGGAATATTGCTGAGTGCGATGTTAACCAACAAACCATCCTACCTTCCATGAAGTTATCAAGTTTATCCTTATATGTGTTTCTTCTGATATGAGAGTGTTTCTTGTCATGTTAGTGTGTTTCTGGTTACAGTTGAACCAGCTGACAGTGTTGTTCCCTGCCTTGAGGGAGCTGGCGACAGATGACCTGTATGCCCTGGCCAGTGGTGTTGCCCTGCTGGACATCGCGGTGGGCAGTGAACCCCTCAACTCAGAGGAGAAGGTCAGTGACCAGGTCTTGATGTCTTCTTTACATGCTGCCACGTGTACCTGATGTACGAGTACCAGGTATGCCAGGTATTCGTGTATCCAGCAAGCCACGATATTTAGCAGTAGGCACATAGTTGACCAGAGGGCTGAGGTGATGCAACTGACTGTACAGACTCGTGTCCCTTACAAGTCAGCATCTGCTGCTTGTGGGTAGCATAGGTTGTGATCCTGACATATTTCTTAAAGTATGCTTCAAAGTGGTGTTTGTTGTAGCTCGCTGTCTGTCTATTTAATACCTGAAGTACTTCACATATTTCTTAAAGTGTGCTTCAAAGTGGTGTTTGTTGTAGCTCGCTGTCTGTCTATTTAATACCTGAAGTACTTCACATATTTCTTAAAGTATGCTTCAAAGTGGTGTTTGTTGTAGCTCGCTGTCTGTCTATTTAATACCTGAAGTACTTCACATATTTCTTAAAGTATGCTTCAAAGTGGTGTTTGTTGTAGCTCATTGTCTGTCTATTTAATACCTGAAGTACTTGAAGTATCCCATATTTTCAAAGTGTGCTTCAAAGTGGTGTTTGTTGTAGCTGGTGTCTATTTAATACCCTGAAGTACTTCACATATTTGTCTAAATTTGCTACCAAAGTGGTGTTTGTTGTAGCTCATGTCTTCTATTTAATACCCTGAAGTACTTCACATATTTCTTTAAAGTGTGCTTCAAAGTGGTGTTTGTTGTAGCTCAGCTGTCTGTCTATTTGTCTGAAGTACTTCACATATTTCTTAAAGTGTGCTTCAAACAGCTCGCTGTCTGTCTATTTAAAGTGAAGCTTCACATATTTGGTGTTTCAAAGTGGGTGTTTGTTGTAGCTCGCTGTCTGTCTATTTAATACCTGAAGTACTTCACATATTTCTTAAAGTATGCTTCAAAGTGGTGTTTGTTGTAGCTCGCTGTCTGTCTATTTAATACCTGAAGTACTTCACATATTTCTTAAAGTGTGCTTCAAAGTGGTGTTTGTTGTAGCTCGCTGTCTGTCTAGTTTAATACCTGAAGTACTTCACATTCACCCTGTCCTTTGCAGGATTACCTTCAGCTCCTGATGGAACAGCTCCGTACACTCACCAGTGATGTTCGGGACAATGTTCGCAGACTTGACCACACCCGGGTGAGTCACACGACACTTTACAGGCTACTGGGATCGCAACACACAAATAACACAAAGCTTATTTCCTCAGCAGACACACCAGGATTGTACGTTAATATTTCTTCACCTGTCAGTTGAGAACAGAGGGGTAGCCTAAAGCATTCCCTCGCCACGGATGTCCTGGGTGCGATGCAAGATTAATCCATTACCGGTGTCCCTGCTTTTGTGAGGTTGCTGACATATCGCCTAAAATAGCGTAAAGCGTAACACACTTGACCCCCTGTCAAACTGAGCAGCAGGATGGACATGTACTACCCTAACCAACACTTGCATGGCAGGTTACTATAGTAACAGGAAAGAATCAGGGGTTCCTCAAGGTCATTGGAGTGGTTTGTCTTGGTATTGTAGCTTTTGTACTTCTACAGTTTCTGCTGTGCATGGTTTTTTTGTATACATGACAACCTGAGAGCGTATTTTGCCTAACATTAGATTGTATAAGATTCTCCCACACACCCTGACATGATCCAGTACAACGTGCACATTTCAAGTCAATGTTTGACCCAACTCACTCACTAACCCCAGCTGTTTTTATGTCAGGTGAAAGACTTGATGGTGAGGATCTCCAGCAAGTGGACGGTCACTCTACAGGCAACCTCCAGCAAACAGGTCAGTCTTGTGAGGTGTCCAGTCACAGGGCTTCGCCTTGGGAAATGTGATCAGGTGGTCCAGCTGAGTGACTGGGTTGATTGGGTGTCGTATTTTGTTGTTGGGGCCTGTTGCTCAATCACTGGACAGTCCACAGACTTAGGGAAGAATAGTCTTTATGCAGCCTTAAATAACAAACAAGCGTACATTAGTACCACATGGTACAGGATGGCTGTCATTGTTGTGTCATTGGAACATTGACTACAGATTTGTAAACAATATGGTATTAATTTTCATTCTCTTAGCATAGCCATAATCAGGATCGTCTGTGAAATATCATACACATACAAAATATGACTTATAAGGATTGCATGCTCGAAAAGTGGTACTTGGTTGATCATGTAATCATGCCCCAATTGCATTGGTGTGGTGGCTAGAGCGTCTGACCACAAGAGGGGAGAGTCAATGGTTTGATAATCATTCAGGTCATACCAACTCATTGAAATATGTTCTAACCTAAATAATTACTGTGTAAAAGTGAGGTATTCATTTGAAACTACAGCAGGGTACATCAGTGTCACTATATGTAGACGCATGGATGTGCTGCTTCATCTCCCCTAGAGTGATATCTCTTGTGGAAGCTGGGATTGGAAGATAATTAATTTATTTCTGATTCCAGAGGAGCCTGTTTGCATGGACCAAACAGAAGTCTCCGGAGAAGATGCAAGTCCAGAGACTGGAGACGGGGTCATCGGATCAGGACTCGGAGGAGGATGAGGAGGACGAAGAGGTCCCTGAAGCAGAACCTTCTGACAAACCAGATGACATATCTGTTCCCATGGAAACAGACCCCTGCGTCGACAGTGACTCAAAGTTTCAGGAAGTATCAATGTACAGTTGTGCCTAGTGATGGTATTGTTTCTTCTATGGAAAGTTCTGGCAAACCAAACACAGTGAACTCAATAGGTTGTGGGGATACAATGGAGTCTGGAGACATGAAGCTGAAGAGTGAAGAGTCAGGATCAAAACATAAAGATTCAACATTAAACATTGGGGATGGTGATGGTTCCCATCTTGTGGATGGGGATAAATCCAGTCTTGAGGCTACGCTGCCAGGGTCGGAGATGAATCGGAACAACCACGCCCTTGTTGTCAGCGATCCTGTAGGACACCAACACATCAAGGTGGAGAGTGAGGTGAGGGTCGTACTCACAGACATTGGGCAGAAGGAATGTGAGGACATTGAGATTTCTTCAGGGGATGAGAGCCTTCCAGAGCTTGACATTGTTTGATGGCAGCCATTACTGAGAGAGTATACAAGTGTGTTGTGTGACTGGATGTCTGTTGCCATTGGAAGTCAGAGGCCTGATATAATGTCAGCAATGAATGGACTGAGTCTCAGTATGTGGCTGGATGTGGGTTTGTTGTTCTGCTTGGTTTCAACTTTGATGAAATGTCAGCACATGTTTAAATGTGCTTGAGAATGTATTTATAGAATGGTTATGAAAGATTCGTGCTGAGTTTCTATGTATGGTTAAAGTGTAAAGTAACCTGGAATTATAGGTGTCAGGTTTAAAACGTGTTGACAGACAGATATGGGGGACTTTCTGCTTCTTGACTCATCTGCTTGTCATTTCTGAGTGCCTTCGTATTGTTACCATAGTTTCTCAGCATTGAACAGAAGAATAATCACATACAGGAAACCCAACATTCCTTCCGGGACTGGCTTGATGTTTACAAACAGACATTACTCCTTACCAAACATTTCCTTGGAATTTAGTTAATTGAGTGTCACTTGAAAGAAATCCGATTTAACAGGAATGTATTCCCTGAAAATGGCTTCTTGCATATTGTCTCAAGTCAAGCATTTTGGTTTATGTGGAAAAATTATGATTGCTTCAGATGAAAGGATGAATGAATATTTTGAAGTGAGAATGAATAAATGTTTTGAACCCAAGTCAGTATGTTGAATGTGTGACTACCTACACACCATGAACCATGCTTGAAATGATCAACACCTCACCATGGGATAACACAAGTCACAAGGGGTCTGTCGAGCATGGTGAAACTGCTCATGCGATGTGAGAAGAAGATACCAGCCTGAGAAGCTTGTGGTGTGAGAGGTTGCCATTATTCATGAGATCCTGTCAGGTGCTGTCTGAGTTTGTCGTTTATTATTACCATGCTAAATGTCTGTTCACTTTTGTACTCCCACATGGAACAATGTTTTGAAACGGACGTTGGATTTGAATAGATGTTAGGCTAAGCTATGAAGTTGTCTCAGAAAATACATTTAAACAAAAAAGACTATACTTTTGACTGAATATAGAGCTTTAATCTGACAAGATGATATAAGTGTTGATATTTTAGAACTTAGGTAGATAAAAGCCTGTTTAATAGTGTAACTGGGCAGTAGATAATTGAGCTCCTCCACCGGTGTTGCTTTGGGTATTTCCCTTACCTGTTTGTTTGGTGGACTTTGAGGGACATTACCTACAGCAAAGGGTTGGTGTGATTAGCATTTACAGTTTTACACCTTTCCATGCAGCAATGATACACACAAAATTTCGCTTGCGATGTTTTTTAATGTGATAGCAATCAGGACAAAAGGCAGGTATTACAAGTGAATTAGAAAATTAACATTCAACATCAGTTTTCTATTATCCCAACTCTTGCCTGAAGGATTTGAATAGATGTTAGGCTAAGCTATGAAGTTGTCTCAGAAAATACATTTAAACAAAAAAGACTATACTTTTGACTGAATATAGAGCTTTAATCTGACAAGATGATATAAGTGTTGATATTTTAGAACTTAGGTAGATAAAAGCCTGTTTAATAGTGTAAATGGGCAGTAGATAATTGAGCTCCTCCACCTGTGTTGCTTTGGGTATTTCCCTTACCTGGTTGTTTGGTGGACTTTGAGGGACATTACCTACAGCCAAGGGTTGGTGTGATTAGCATTTACAGTTTTACACCTTTCCTTGCAGCAATGATACACACAAAATTTCCTTTGCGATGTTTTTTAATGTGATAGCAATCAGGACAAAAGGCAGGTTGAACAGGACAATGACCTGATAATGCCCTGATAAACAGTGTTTCCACTATAAGAGAGTTATGAGGTAGGCAATTAAATCACCAGGGCCTGTTCCTCTAAATGAGAGCTTAGTTGATCATTACTCCCACACTTGAACATAAGTTCTCTATCATCAGCTAAAGATGCTGAAATGGAATCTCCAGCTTTCATTTATAGCTGCCATAAATTTAGTTTTTCATTACCCAAAGGAAACTTATGTCCAATGCACTGGATTTTCCAAAAGGTGTCAGGTCGGATTCTTTGAGAACTAATGTTGCTTCTTTGCCTAATGAGATTGGATGGTCAGGCTTTGCAACTTGGTTGATGCTTGTATCCCTGCTGATTGATGTTCATCCCTGTTTTTTCTGTTCCTGACCTGAGTTTTTAGAGACACTGTCACACAGCTGGAAATGCTGTGTTAAACAATGATATCTTGGCCTAGTCTTTGATTTGTATGCAAATAAAATGTGTTGGGAAACTTTTTCCAAAGCTAATGCAACAAATGCTATATATATTGTTATGTTTGTATCAGAGTATATGTGTTTGACAGAGTCAGAGATTATTTTGTATAATAAAAGTGTTTCACAACTGTTTTTTGATCAATCCACTGGCATCATGTGGGTAGGAGTGTCATGGTAACTGGCGCCATGGGGACTCCTAGTCGGGTCCTGTGTCACCTGCCCTGGTGAGAGAAGAGGGGGCTCTATGGCTTGTCAGTAATATACTGACAACATGTACAACTGTTCATGATCATCGGATTGCTTGGTCCAGACAGGATTATGTACAATCTGCCCTAATATTGCTGAAATGTTGCTGCTAGCTGTTGTAAACAACAAGCAGGACAGTGTGGAGCCCACAATGCTGCCGGGACTTGGAGCCCTATACAGGGCAACGTCGGGAATGAATGTTAGTCAATATATCTAAATTGGAGTTTTAATTAAAGGATGGTTACATGATTCTAGGGATGAAAAAAGATATATAGTATTACCGTTTTGCAAAGATGTATTTTGGAAAAAGATGTTCCAATTTGTCCTGCTTGCCACAAAAGGCGACTAACGGGATCGGGTGGTCAGGCTCGCTAACTTGGTTGACACATGTCATCGGTTCCCAATTGCGCAGATCCATGCTCATGCTATTGATCACTGGATTGTCTGGTCCAGACTCGATGATTTACAGACCACCGCCATATAGCTGGAATATTGCTGGGTGATGCGTAAACCTAAAGTTACTCACTCACTCCATATGTCACTATTACAAGGGTGTACATTGTCATTTGGTCAGGGGCATGTCAGATCCCAAGTTGATTACCATCACCTGGATGTCAGTATGGATTTTATTTCTCTCTTTAGCAGTATTCAAGCAATATTAAGGTCGGTGACACCAGAAAAGGGCTTAACACTTGATACAGCTTGTAGAGTCTGTAATAATACACAAGTTAGAACCCATAACTCTGTCTTTAAAGTAATGACCGATAATTACCCTGTGGAAACAACCCATAACCACAAAGCAAGTAAAAGCTCGGCCAATAACGGCAGCTGTGGAAAGTTGTCATGTGTTTCTCCTGACCCTCATTCATGCTGTTTATGATTGTTTTGATGAAGCCTTGTAATTGGAAACAAGTCATATTTAAGTATAAAGCATATTTTACTCTTCATAGGAGTCTGATATTTCAAGAGCTGCTAGTATGAGTGAGATTGGTTTATCCCTTCTATGAAAGATGTCTCCGCTTGGAAGCCCGGGTGTAGTGCAGGTGTCAGATTGCCATTTTGTGAAACGCAGGAGCAGAGGGGGTGCAGGCTAAAACGGAACCACAGCAAAACGGCACCAGGCGAAAACGGCACCATTTGGATATAACGGAACCTCGACATGGCGAAACGGCTACAAAATTCATCACAATGCCTCACCACTGTGTTGTATGCGATAAGACTGTCAGGAAAAAATCAACATGCCGTATCTTGTGACGAGTGTGATTTATGGACTCATCGTGTTTGTGGTACCGGCCTGTCTGTATCACGGTACCGTGAGATTTGTCGAAATGAAGAGGATTTTCCTTTCGTATATGTTCGCTGTCGCGGAAATACATTTGACAACATGATGGACACAGTGAACTTTCATGTAAGTTTGGAATCGGACACCACCTTACCAGCTGTCGAACAACCCCCTACCCTAGAAGAAGACATGGATGCTGAGGATGAAGGAAGGGTTCCCGACCTGTCGGACATCAATATTTCAACAGCGTCATTGCCACCACAAGACGACCATTTTTCCTAAATATTAAACTTCATAAATGTTATATATAATAAATAATGTATAAATCAACGAAATCACGGCGAATCAACAACAAGGTCGGCGAACAGTCACTGGGGCCTCTACAGGCTCATCCCCCTTGAGCTACCAGGGTGGGGGTGTAGGTTTGAGACATCGTACACAAGGAACATTACGTCTGGGGGAGGAGGGTTAAGATAGACGACAGTTCCGTTTCATACTATTGGTTTGATAGCAGGGCGACATATTTCCAACAGACGAATCTACTGACTCACAGTGACTGCTGTCAGTGTCCATAATCTGAAAAAGCACACACGCTGACACAAAGAGAGATTGAGCTGTCCCAGTTGATTTTTATTCACTAGAAATAGTGTGGCCTTCGAGGAAGCTCCTATTTGACATCGTGAATGTATTCTGTTATTGTCTGTATACATACAATATACAGTGTGCGTGCGTGCGCGCGCGCCGGAAGTGAAAGGGCAGCTGTGCTCAACATCAAGTATATTTCCTTTGGGTATACGGCTGCAGTCAACCAGAACATGTGTTGTTTTAAAAACCTTTTGCTGTACTTCTTTCAGTGGCATTTGTAAAAGTTGGAGAGATAAGGACAAGCGTTACGGGTGAACAACGTTTAGATACAGATTCTTGCATCGGTGTCGAGCAGGTATCTACAACGATACGAAAATCTGTATCGAAACGTCGCATCACCCGGGGTTGGCAATGTTCCTCTGATCCGCGGATTTCCGCTGATATTCAAATTGATCAATTCTGGGAATTGTCTAAATCCATTGTGAAACCCTGACCCCCCCTGACTGCAGACAAACGAGTGAAAGGAAACTGCTCCGCGACCTGCCCTAGTTGATCTTCACCATATGATTATTGGCGTGTATGCGACTAGGACAATATGTTTGTGTAGTTACTGCAATAGTTAACAATTAGATTAACATATAAATTTGATCCGCAAACAAAATTATGTGAATCAAACATGCTTGGAGTGCCAATTAGCGACGTTTGTTCTCAATGCGTGCCAAGACCTGACATGAGGTTCATGTGTACATATTGATCTATATCCAGCGCTATTGATGACGGGCGTGACATGGTTGAAGTGTTGGTTCACGCCAACATGGGCATATTGTGAAGCCCATCTGGTGTCCCCGCCGTGATGTTGCTGGAATATTGCTAAAAGCGGCGTAAAACCAAACTCAGTCAGTCATATTGATGACAAATATTGATCACCCCAACAACGATAAAAATGTTTCTAGCCCCTACTTCCGATCACAGTCAATAATATATATATATATATATATAATGTTTAAACTTATCCTATCTCACGGTATGACACCTCTCTTCTACTACGACCATGTGTGGAAACGTGCTGTAGGCTTAGTTGACTCAAAACTTCCTGACCTCTGCCCCCACTCCAATAGCAGACCTGTCAATCATCTCAATAAGCGTGCCAATGGCTCAGATGATCACATGACGTTCTGTGCCTGTCGTTCTCTTTCTTGTCGCTACACCGCGTGGACGTGTGTTGTTCTCTCAGTTAGACATTATTTGATTGTCAATATGGGAAATAAATCGAATCGAAGTTCTTTTAAGAAACGCAAACTTTGTGGTCAGTGCAACAGCAACTCTTCCGCTGCTGATCCACGCTTTGTGTGTGGATTGTATAGGCTGTTGTAGTTGGTCACATCGGTGTTCTGTTTGTTCACACTTCAATGATGATGTTTTTTCTGAATATCGACTGGTTGCATCTAGACGTAGATCGGACAGAGTTTGGCGTACAACTGCTGAAGGTCCTTCAACTTCTAAGTGTGCTAAATCGGAACGACGTTCGATGAGAGCAGTTCGTCAATCTATAATCTCCGTCCCCGGACGAAGATTTTTTAGAGGTGGCCTCAGACTCCTACTTGAGCGAGTATCTCCGTCGTCTCTTTCATCTACAACGTCTAGTCCCGTCTCCAGACAAGTTTTATCTCCTCAGAGAGCGGTAGTGCTAACAACCCCTGTAGCACAGTCTCGGCCTTCTACCTTGGCTGGTGGTTGTTTCCAGTGCGCCACTTTGGTTGAGTGCTCCACCCCTTCTGCTATGGTGGGTGCGCTTGGTGAAAGCGTTCACTCTCATGTGTTGAGTGCAGTCAGTTCGGCGCTTTCAACCACGGGCATCAGTTCGGTGCTTCAACCTATGCGCCGCTTGCTTCCAATGCGGAGCTTTGTTCCAGTTCGGCGCTCTCATATCTTAATGTGGTGACATCAGGCATGACGGCAGTATCCAGTGTGACGCTTTCAACACATTTCCCGTACCTTTCACCACCTGTCTCTGAACCACTGCCTAGTTCCAGTGCGCCGCTTACTACCAGAGCGGCGCTTGCTGTCCAGTCATCACTTTGTACCAATGCGTCGCTCTCACAAGGGAAGAAGAGACCAGTGCATCGTTTCACTTCAGTTCACCGCTCGTTCGGTCCAACTCATTAGCCCTCTGCGGCGCATTTGATTGGATCAACGCTTCAGACCAGTGTTCCGTTTTCGATTGGAACAACGATTCAACTTAGTGAACTGTTTTTCAGCTTGGCTTTGGGGTTACGGTTCCTGCTTCTACGGTGTCTATGAGCAGACAGAGTGTTCACTCCAATGTGCCGCTTTCATTCAGTTCGGTGCTGCAAAGCGCACCTTGGGTTTTTGATTAGCTCATCTCTACACACCAATGCTTTCAGTCCAGTGTAACGCTTTGTCCCAATGCGCCGCTTTCATTCACTTCCTGGTTATCTACTAGTGCGCCGATCGTATTCAGAGTGCCGCTTTACTCCAGTGGGCCGCTCTCTTCTGTATCATCATTTCCATTCAGTGCACCGCTCTCTTCTGTATCAATGCTTTCATCCAGTGCGGCGCTTCCAGTTAGTGCATCGTTTCGGCTGGTTGTACAGAGGTGGTAGTTATGTCAGTAGCGCAGGCCTCTACATTACGGCGGTGATTGATCATCTCAGATTTTTAAAATTCCTCCGTCATCTACCATCTGATCTTCACCTTTGATGAATGATTCGATTCACCGAATCTACCCTTCTACGTAGAGGGGAGGTGGGGTAATCTAGTGGTTAAAGCGTTGGTTGTCACGCCGAAGACCCGGGTTAGAATCCCCACATGGGTACAACGTGTGAAGCCCACTTCTGGTGTCCCCTGCCGTGATGTTGCTGGAATATTGCTAAACGCGGCATAAAGCCAAACTCAGTCAGTCAGTCAGTCAGTTCTACGTAGATATCAGCTCTACAACCACCCGGTTTTACATATTTGTCCAGAAACTTGACGATGATGTGAAAGGAAGGTTGCTGAGGTTGACAAAACAGACCACGAATACACCCAGTGATACACAACAAAGCTGCTGCGAGTAGTGTGTATACAGTAACAAGACTCAGTGAAGCGTTGTACAATATTCCTGAATATCAAGCTGGTCTATTTATGCACAGTTTCTGCGTGTGGTACCAGCAGTGATGTTTGGTCAAGTAGCTAGCGTCACTTTACCCAGATTCTATGGGTTGGGACTCGCCTGGTTAATTGACGTCCGTGTTGTCCGTTTTTTGTCACTATTGCATTGTGGGTAGCATTTGCAATGGCGGACTACTGTTTGTTTACCGGAGACTTTTGATGATACAGTGACTATGAAGTGTCCTGACAGACTTGTCTTGGTCCCACGAAGCGGATACCTATCCCAGCCTTTAATTGCCAGTGATGATGAACGGGGCATTCCCGGTAAGAGTGATTATGTCGAGATTCGTCAGTCACCCGAGAGAAGCAGTTTACCGAGGGTGTCGGACTGAATCGCCCGAGAACGCTTTCACTTGGCTTGGGTTACTCGGTTTTAAGCTTAAGCCCTCAGTTCAGAGGTCCCTGCAGGTATGTCCGGACTGTCCGCAAGCATCGATTTTACTACCTGCGTTTCCCTTACGAACGTTCCTGGGGTCACTGGTCTTTTAACCTCCGCCATTCCATCAACTTTACGAATGTTCCAGTAGATTGACGATCCCATGCCTTGCATCTACTAACTTTTCACTCTCTCTGGCGGACCAGCACTTCATTTGGCGAACCGATACATTCATGTGATCACTGATAATACGGCCTGCATCACTATGTGTACAATGTGAACGTTCCTGTAGATTGACTGACACATGCCACGAACCTACTACATTCAGCACTTCTTCAGTACTGTGATACTGGCTTGACTAATCGAATGTATCCTATCTCAGGAGAGATTTCTTCTTCAGTGGCAGTAGTTGCTAGGCCTTTTGACATCAGCTCAAGCCTCAAAGTACAGAGGCCATCTCCTACTTCGGCCGATACAGTGATTTCTACGCCCGTATCTCGAGACCGTCAGTTGAACCCGAAGGAATTGAGTCGCTTCCAGAACCGCTTCGTCCAGTCCTTCAGTGGTGGTTCGATGAACTGAATGTCTGCGCTGGAGTTTCTATGGTACCCCTAGCGCTTCCGCACCCCAAGGTTCTTCGTCAGGTACAGACCTTTTCTGTTGACATCATCTCAAGTTGTGACTCTGAGGGGATAGCTTCAAATACGGCCTCTCCAATATTTTCTGTGTCCGCACATCAGGATCGGCGACCCTCACACATTGTTCTTTCTTTCTCCAGTGTTCCATCCCCATCTCCAGTCTCTTTAAGACTGTTTGCTCCAAGTACATCACCTGTATGTAGACGCTTCTCTACACGGGTGGGGAGCTCACTTTCTCGATCAGCAGGTGGCCGGGTGGTGGTCTCCCGCAGACCTTGCATGTCACATCAACGTTTTGGAGCTCAGGGCAGTGATTCTTGCGATCACTCATTGGCACACCTGTTACAATCAACCAAGCTTTTGATTCGATCGGACTATGCTGAAGTCGTGTGGCACATCAATCGAATGGGATCCCCAGGGTCTCCTCAGCTTCTTCAGTGGACACAACAGTTTTTACACTTAGTGGACTCTCTCAACATCACGGTCCAGGCCAATCACATCCCGGGATGACTTAAACGCGTATGCATTTCCACCAGTGGCACTACTTCCACGCTTATTGCTCGAGTTACGCACGACGCAGCTGATGACACTGATTTTGGGTCGCACCTTTTTGGCCCGTCAGAAGTTTGTTTCTAGACCTGCAAGACTTGGTCGACCCATTCCAGTACCACTTCCTGATCACACCGATCTTCTGGTTCATCTTCACTCTGATCAGCTGCATTGGTCTCCGCTCGCACTTAATCTTCACGCCTGGTGCATTTACATGAATCGCAAGGGATATTCCAATCGAGTCGCTACGGCGATTACCACGGCGCACCGAACTTCTATCTGGCCACCCTGATGACTATGGAAGAATTTTGAAGCGAACTGCAAGACGATGGGTATTATATCTCCCACTACAGCATCGCCTCAGATAGTCGCGGAGTATCTTCAGCATCCTAGAACTTCCAAGGAATTGAAGGATTCTACAGAGTAACACAGTTATTGCGCCGGCTACGGGTGCGAAGGTGTCAACTGTCCCTGAGCTCCAGTATCTCCTTAGATCTAACAAAGTTGCTGATCAATCCCGGAAGTTCCGGCCACCAGCCTGGGACCTTTCCGTGATTCTTAATCATCTTACGTCAGAGGAGTATGAACCTCTGGCTGAGAAGGATTTCAAGCATGTCACGTTTAAGAATTTCTTCCTCCTGGCTCTTGCGACTGCTGCCTGCATCTCCGAGCTTCACGCACTGGATGTCACCTGGTTGCCCTTCGAGAGGACCAGACATGCCAAAGCCCTCCCTGGTTTGAGGTGGGATCTCGTCACTGAAACCAGTTGCCTGGACAGCCGGACAGACTATTTGCCTTCCCGCCACTGTCTACTATTCTGGGCCTTGACGACACTGAGGATCTCTCCCTATGTCCTGTCCGGAATTTACGGGTTTTTTAGCTGCCTCCAAGAACCATCGTAGGTTACGCAAGAGACTGTTTATTTCTCTGTCATCTGCCTCATCTACAGAAGTCTCTCGTACTACACTGACCTTCTGGATGCGATCTACCATCCTTCATGCCTACGCCGACCTTCCTCCTACTCCTACAGCCAACCCTCATGAGACAAGAGCCTTGACCTCTACGATGGCGCTACATAGAACTGTTCCCTTCACGGCATCATGGAGGGTTGTTTTTGGAGTTTGGACACGGTCTTCGTCTCACCCTACCTTCGGGATCTGTCTGTCACTGACGAGGAATGTCTTCACCAACTGGGTCCTTTGGTTCTGGCGCAGCAGTTGTCGGCTCGCAGATAAGATGCAGTTCCTACCTTCGTGTTGCATTCTCTATATCATGAAAGATATCGATCCTATATTTCTTATTGGTATGGATTATATTTGGGCATAGACCACCTCACCTAGGGAACTGGGGCGTGTCTGCACCGTCATAGATATGACTCGATAGACTGAGAGGCCAGTCTTGTGCTACATGCACAGGTGGTCGACACCTCCGCTTACTGACCTCTACTCTCTGAGCAATTACGTCAGTGAAGCGTTGATTCTCGATTACCTATGTGGTTTTCGAAGCGTTCCGCACCTTAGTCCTTTCTCACCTTTGGTAAGTAAGGGGGATTGGTACTCAATCTTAAACAAGTTGAGCAACCGGGCTATTCCCTCTTTCACCGCCTTCAAGCGTGTCTTTGGTCTTTGGGGTGGAGTTTCGAAGCAGAGACTGTCCAGATTAAGGTCTTCAACTTTAATTCACTGGGGTCACTTGATAAATCGCGGGGAGGTGGGGTCCACTTGCCAAACTGCGTCCTTTTGCTTGTCAAAAGTTGCGGCTGAAAACCACATTAATTCGCCCACTCCCTAGAGTTTTTGTGCTGTGTAAGCTAAGGGGTTATCAGAAGCAATCCATCACAAGTTCGGAGTTAGCATATCGGGAGCCTTCTCCTGGCCTCCTTGTGTTATGCGACCTCACGGTTGTAGAGTTGACACAGGGTAATCTGCGGCCCACCAGCCAACCGTGGGATAATGTATACCGTGAGATAGGATACGTTTAAAAATTTGGAAATTTTGTTATAAATTGTATATTTATATACTTATCCTATCTCACGCGATGGATACCCACCCGACCTGCCCAACATCACAGATTACTGGACGCTCCAAGACGAGAATGACAGGCACAGAACGTCACGTGATCATCTGAGCCATTGGCACGCTTATTGAGATGATTGACAGGTCTGCTATTGGAGTGGGGGCAGAGGTCAGGTGGTCAGAGGTCAGGAAGTTTTGATTCAACTTAGCCAACAGCACGTTTCCACACATGGTCGTAGAAGAAGAGAGGTGCATACCGTGAGATAGGATAAGTATATGAATATACAATTTATAATAAAACTTCCAAGATGTGCCTGCGTGCGTGCGTGTGCGTGCGTGCGTGCTTCGCCTGTGATATATGTCAGCTTTTATAGAAGAGTGACTGATGTTTTTTCTTGACTGTGAATCAAAATAACCAAAATGTATTTGACTTCAAGGAAGTTACTGGAGGTCAATTGTCGTACTTTCAGTTTTAGGAAAGTTTTAGCCTGGGGTCAATCCTTGGTCCTAATCTTTGCTCAGTCCCAGAAGTCAATTAATATTTGACTGAAAACCCACATTGCATGTCAGCTAGATATGATATTACTACCGACATCGAACTAATAACACTATTAACAATCTGAAGTCCGCACAGAGCGGCACTAGATACAGCACCTTGACTGGGTGGTGGGATGGGTGTGTGTGAGGGGTGGGGTGGGGTTGTTGGTGGTATTGTAATGACTTTTCATACCGGATATCTGGATGAACCAGTTCCCAACCCATATTGCATGACCCGATACTATCGCATTTATTGATAGTTTAAGGACATATCGTCACACTGATCAACCGAAATGAAATATGTACAGCATTGTCTTGGCATCAATAGCAGCTCTTTGGAGTTCGCATTGGCAATGGTGACGAAGTGTTGATAAACTGCTATTATTTCCGTGACACTACTTTGTCTTGTTAAACAAATTTATTATTTCAAATTTCAAATCCTATGGCAAGCATTACAGGAGGTAATATGGCATGCATTACAGAAAGAAACATACATCCTTATATAGCATGCGTCGCAGACAGAACCAGTTTAATTTCTGACTGGATCACCATGTACACCAGTTTAATGTCTCGGTCACCATGTAAACCAGTTTCATGTCTGACTAGGTCTCCATATACACCAACCAGTTTCATGTCCGTCAGGGTCAGCATGTAAACCAGTTTATTGTCTGACTAGGTCTCCATATAAACCAACCAGTTTCATGTCCGTCAGGGTCACCATGTAAACCAGTTTATTGTCTGACTAGGTCTCCATATAAACCAACCAGTTTCATGTCCGTCAGGGTCACCATGTAAACCAGTTTATTGTCTGACTAGGTCTCCATATAAACCAACCAGTTTCATGTCCGTCAGGGTCACCATGTAAACCAGTTTATTGTCTGACTAGGTCTCCATATAAACCAACCAGTTTCATGTCCGTCAGGGTCAGCATGTAAACCAGTTTATTGTCTGACTAGGTCTCCATATAAACCAACCAGTTTCATGTCCGTCAGGGTCACCATGTAAACCAGTTTATTGTCTGACTAGGTCTCCATATAAACCAGTTTGATGTCCGTAAGGGTCACTGTGTAAACAGTCTGATGTTTGAGTTGGTCTTCAGATATCTGATCAGACCCTACACTGGAGGTGTGTCTCTGGAGCCATCTTTCAGAGACATAGAAGGGGAGAACATTGAGTGGTTAGAGCAATATGACGCTCATATCCTGAATCCAAGTGTGATGTTAAACTTGAATAGGCACTATTGCAGCCATTTGCAAACCAGTTGTCATACATATGCTCCCCCGACTGGTTTGTCTGTATGAGTTGTAACAACATAACCTTGCACCACACAACAATGTTGTAACAACATAACCTTGCACCACACAACAATGTTGTAACAACATAACCTTGCACCACACAACAATGTTGTAACTCCATGAGTGTGAACTGCAAACCAAAACCCTGCATAGCACATCAGTATTGGATAAAAACAGCACATATCAAACATGAAATTGATTAAACTGCCCGTAAGGCCGTACAAAGTATTTCATTAAACAATAAAATTACTACGCACAGTTACGCAAATGTTCAAAAAGTTCAAATGAACAAAATGTAATTGCCACCTGACGTTCAAGGCTCGAGTGGCCACAGCAGCCGTCCACAGTTGTGAGTTGTGTCTGCTTCTTGGGGGATGAAATCCCGACGTCATGCAGGTCCAGAGATGTGATGTGTCGATCTGGGCATAATCGTGGTTCATATTCTGGATTTAGTTCACTTTATTTATTCAAGAAGACCACCAACGGTGGTGCACAAGAGACCAACAATGTACGACATGTTAAAGTGAACAGGTCTGCCAGATGGTCGGTACTGAATTTCACATAGTTTTACATATTTTTCTTATTATGTCAGCATTTCTTTCAATTTAAATACGTGTGTTGTATTGTACAGGTACAATGATGAATCTGGGATGTAACAGTACTTCACATTTAAACAAGTAGTGGAATTCCTCCCAACTCAAGGATAATTCCACGAATTACACGGTCTGCCTCCTGCAAGTACATTGTTCCACCGTCTCTGCAGGTGACTTATGGTTTATAGCTGAGGATCTGGCAAAGATACGCTACCAGGCAAGAGTACATCAATGTCCGGTAGTCACTAAAATATTTATGGTAATGTCCATTTGAACTGTGTCATTGCCAAGTATAAATCACAAAGAATGCACTTGTCACACATAAGGGAAGCAGCTTTGTCAAAGGACTGCAACCATCAGCGAACTCACTTGGTACGGCCTCGACAAGAATTGGCACCCCTGGCACGAGCGGAATCACATAAATATATATTTGTATAAAAAATAAACACATTTCATGGGTTTTAAAATGGCACTTTCGATAGCTCCGCAGTGGAGGTTGTACTTCATCACATGGAACTTTCCTTTTCTGCAGAAAATAAAATCTTCTGTAACACTATAAATACAATTTGATGAGTGTGTCAGGTTTTATACAGTTGTTTACAACACTCCAGTAACGTCACAGCAAGGGACACCAGAGATGAGATACGCACGGGAATCGAACCCGTGTCTCCTTCAATACGAACAAGTCTTCACCCCTGGCCACCCATGTGTAGCAATTCCAGCAATTTCCCTCTATACACTTCAGGCACAGGTTTCATGCATACAGCTTTGGTCTTTCTGTTGACATAGATAGGCAGTTGGAGGGCTTGTGTCAGGACTCGAACACACCATTCAGCATTCTTACAGGTAATCACAGAAAATACGTATCACACAGTTCTTATGCTTCATCTAAAACTGTTGAAATCTTCGCTGTCCCACTTAAGTATTACATAAACAACTAACCACGTGATGTGATACGACTACAAAAGGCACTCCATGACGTGGTATCACCAGAGTCTATCGGCGTTATTTGGTAACGTCAACACGACAACATACGTCGAGGTCACTGCGGCGTCACGACGGAGGGCCATTCGATAATGCCCCTTTCGTAAAATATGTTTCCAGTAAAATATATAGAAAAGCCCAAATATAATTTTAGACATGATTTCATTTTCACAAGCAATGGCATTGTTGATATATATGTTAGCGTCAATAAGGAAACTCCGTCAGTAGCGTTACTGACTAAAACGTCTAGACAGTAAGTCTACTGACTGAATTATATCTTTTATTCTTCCGCTTATTGCCTAAGTCAGTAGTGTTACTGACTACAACATTTCCCAAATATTTAGATTTAAATAGATATTTCTTTATTTCTCCATTGATGGTATAAGAGTGAAATACGGTGAACAAAACAAATGTTAAAAGTTAGTACCGACAACCATAACACAATGCACAGCGCATAGTTTGTTAATTGCTAGGTGAATCACTACTCCCTCATGATGAGTCAGCTGGTGATTGTCAGCTGTGAGCTTACTGTGCCATCTCACGTCAGATCAAGCCAGCTTGGGTAACCAAGATTGTAAAATTGTAACCTGCAGAGTTTGCTTTTCAGTTGGTTTTTAAGTTCCTATTTGAAAAGATGTCTGAAATTGAGACAGGACCACTTTACAAAGTTCTGTCTTACGGCCCCTTGAATCCAAACGAAGTGCAGAAATCGCAAAGAATTTACTGGACATTTTCAGTATTTTTGGAGCCCCTCACATCTTGCAGAGCAACAATGGTCGAGAATTTGTTTCTCAAGTTATCAGAGAATTGAAAGATATGTGGCCTGAACTTGTCTTGGTAAATGGTAGAGCGCGGCATCCCCAGTCACAGGGAAGTGCAGAAGGATCGAAATGATGACGTACATAGCATGCTGAATGCCTGGATGGCTGAGAACAGAAGCACAAGATGGTCTGTATAGGGCTACACTTTGTATAGCTTCAAAAGAATTCTTCACTGA
This sequence comes from Haliotis rubra, assembly GCF_003918875.1. Taxonomy (NCBI): domain Eukaryota; kingdom Metazoa; phylum Mollusca; class Gastropoda; order Lepetellida; family Haliotidae; genus Haliotis; species Haliotis rubra. The sequence continues at coordinate 1,518,911 of NW_025765048.1, read as the reverse complement.
ACATGTAATATGAATATGTAATCAATCAATTTACTCTTGTGTGTATGTGAGATGAGATAAAAAAAATCAGCTTTTATGTATTAGGGAGTAACGCTACTGCCTACTATAAATTTCAGGCAGTATCCTTAAAGACTCAGTCAATAAGCTTACTGACTAACCTTAGGCATCAGTTCTCTTATTGACTAGGCTGTACCTTATTGACTAGGCAGTAACGCCAAACTGAGTTTCCTTGTTGACGCTAACATATATATTGAGATCAGTTTGAACAAGAGCGAGCTGATTCACTAGTCATCCTCTTGCAGCAACAGAGCATACGTTCATTCTTCACAACGTCTCAATGTAAATTACAACAGCAAATGTATGACAGTGTCCCATATCGGCTCTTATGATAAATATTACAACTACCCCCTTCTTGTGAGAAAAACAGCCACCCGCGTGACCTCCTGGGTTCGTTCTGAACACCACCAGGGAATATGTTCCGCCAACACTCGCGTCTTTCCGTTACTTACGAGAAGATCCGGACTGAGTCGATTTATCACGATGGAAAGGGTGGCCATGAGTTGGATGTTTACGAGATGCTCCATGCCCAGAGTCCCGAGTATATCAACATGGAGATGCCGATGAGCCCGACGAAAGACAAGAGAATCGTTGAGTGCCTGGTGTGACGAACGGTTTCGATGACGCGGAACGGGAGATGGGACTTGAGGATGACGAAGAGCAACAACATCACCACAACCACTTGCACCATCACCAACATGGAATCCTTGAACATGTCCTGCAACACACACACAGCACCGCAATGAATGGATTGATATAATACAGTACTGATGATGCCAATAAATGTCACTCAAGGATGTTTAAAGGCACTATATCACACCACACTTCTCAAAAATAAATACTGCATGCGCATTTCAAGTCAAAACATTGATTAAACATCAGTCTCGTTTCCTGTTTAGTGGGTTCCGTCCTATTGCGCAACTTAGTACAATAACCAGTCCAGAATTTTGAGACCAATTCATTTAACCGGATACCTAAATATTAATCAGTAGTATTTGATACATCTAAGCAAATGTATATTGCAACACTACGCTCCTTATAATCCTTGCAAACTTGTCGTGCAGCGGGTTCTGTCGTACAGCGAGCACTGACAAACAGAAACCTGGGAATCGTGGAAATCTCAAAACGAGGCTCTGCCGCTAGAAAAGTTTGGCGGACTGGTACGGACTTGATATTATATCAATCACATTGTGCGTTACAGAACTAAACTAAATAAGCGCAAAAGACACATAACATGTGTAACCAATGAGCCAGATGCATTGTGAATCATTTTACGACCTCATCAAACTGGGACAGTCTGTGACGTCTTAGTTAAGGTCATGCTGCCTACACCTCGCCATAAAATATAGAAATACGATGCTATTAAAGTTTCACCACACAAAATGACTGTATTACCCAAATTTACTAACATTAGGGAATATACGTTTCATCCGGCGGCCATATGAACAACGTTTGAAATCTACGTATCATCTGGCTGTCAGATTTACACACGTTTAAAGGGGTGTTAAAATAAATGAACACTCAACTCTGTATTTACTTGTATTTCACAGGTGTGTAAATCTGGCCATTGTTTTCATGTGTTTTCTAGCATGTGTAACGTATGTAAATGCTGTGATTGTAGGACATGCATTTCAATACCTTTGAAATCTCGTATGACCAGGGTTAGGTTTGTCATATATTTAGTACACGCGTAAATGGTTGGTAATGGGTAAATATAGTGTTACAAGATTAACACTACTTTAACATGTATTTCAATGGTTCTGTAATGTAACTGTCACATCGGGTTCGTTAGCGCGTCGGACCACGCCATAATGCACGGAGATCATTAGAAACACATGGCGAAGTGATACCCATGACTGAGCACCACTATTAACGTGCCTGCCTTTCTTGACATACACATGATGTCTGTTTAAAAGGTTACAATATTGGGTCTATGGGCCAGAGCGATATGCATGTTAGGGTGTGTGTGTGTGCATGTGTGTGAGAGGGTGTGGGATGGGGTAGGCCTAGGGCGGGGTGGTGGCGGTGGGGTACTGATAAGCCTTTCTGATCAGTAGGTAATACCGTTTATACTTTTTGTAATGGAAATTACATTATAGTTTAAATAATTGACCTTAGGTACACTTCTTATATATGACATACAAGGAGAGACTGCTTATTGCAATAAAACACAGACAGGTGTGTTCACATAGCTGCACAAATTTCATTATCTATACTTTCGAAAAAGATGATTACAATGTATTAATGATGTGAAGTCCTGTTGTAAATGTGTAAATATGCACATACTTGGTATTAGAGCTGTGCTTCGTAGTCTAAGTGGAGAGACGATATATCCTGATACCAGTTTAATGAGGCGAGACGATATATCATGAGTGAGTGAGTGAGTTAAAGTTTATAGTCACAGTGGCAGTATTTCAGCCATATCGTGACTAAAAATAGTTATAAATTCATTAAAACCTGTGTTACATTCACACACACACTTAAAGAGCTGTTGATCTCATAAAATTTCAGCATTTCATGTTTAAGTAGGTACAGTCAAACATGTTCAGCACGCCTTAAAATAATTTGAAACTGAAGTTTCCTTTGGGAAGTTGTGTTTCTACACCAATTCTTTCACAAACAATTCAATGTAATTTATATCAGAATTCAGAATCACTGAAAAAACTCTTAAGTCTGCTGTCTAAATTGTATCTTATCTTTGTTCTCTTTCTTAACAAAGCTAAGACATCATTCATAGTTGTGAATAAATGGTGTTATTTGTCAAACAACTAAAACATATTTCAATTGCTTGAAGACAAGTATTGTACAGTTCACAGAGTTTGAAATGTTCACACTCTATCACTTCTACACCAACTACTTTGTTCATGTAACAGATACAAACAAATATTCCTACTGTCCAACCAACATTAGAATGAGGTGCGCGAAAGACGCGTTTGTGAAAGGACAGCTGGGAGCGTGCCGTGAACTGATCCTCTATCTACTCGAAGGGGGAACAGGTGTGAAAACTTTGCGCACGTGATTTTTGTGATCCTCGCAGTAATCACTTTCTACGCAATGATTCGGAAACGTTGTGTTTCTGCTCGAGCATGTGTATACTAGTATCTTGTAAAGTGGACTGTTAAAAGAGTATTAAACTCTGCAGGTATTTGAAACTTATCATGTCGCACTCTAAATTGGGTAAACGGGGTCAAGTCATTCATTCACAAACACGTGAGGTTGCCTACAATGTCATTCAGTACATGTGTACTATTTCCGACAGCACACACAGTGCACTCAAAAAAGCCAGCGATGCTACTGGTATATCTGTCAGTACCTTGCGCAAAATAAAGGACGAAGGTAAACAGGGGCGTAGCTACCATCATGAAATAAAGCCCGGGCTCACACATGATTTTGAAAAGTTGGGCAAGCTCTCAACACTAACTAAATATAAAGTTTTGCAACCTACCGGGCTTACACGAAAAAAAAATTAATTCTTTCTTTCTTTCTTTTTCTTTCCTTTCTTTCCTTTATTAGTTTACACTTCGATGTATTAGTTTGAACACTTCGATGTATTAGTTTGAACACTTCGATGTATTAGTTTGGACACTTCGATGTATTAGTTTGAACGCTTCGATGTATTAGTTTGAACACTTCGATGTATTAGTTTGAACAAAACATTGTAGTTTGTGAAACATTGTCAACGTGCACATGATACTTAACACTGACGTAGTTTCATAGGTGTCGTGTTGAACATTATTTTGGTCTGTGTACCTCAATGATAACTGTGCTGAGCTATGACACCTCTGTGAACTGTAGCAATTTAATCAATGTAATGGTATGTTATGGCTTTGCCGGGTTTAACAGAAACCAAGTCAGAATCTCGCTGCTGGAATCAAGAGAGCTACGTGCTGTTGTAAGACCATACCCTCTTTTTATACCTGAACTGGTATACATTTTCTGGACAAAGAACTAAGTCATATTCAAGGTTGCGGTACTTCTTCTCATAGCTACATGCACAATTGTCCTAAAGGTGCCTCCACATGACGAATGTGAACCTTGCTCTCTCCTCTCGGTGTTCATATAGTACATTTGTTTGTCACAGGTGCAGTAGTTAAGCTGTCGAATGGTGTTTACAGGTTATTCATTGAAGACAAAAGATGTTTACCAGTCGTTGTCAAGTTAAGATGATAAGTGCTCAGTGTAGGTATTTATGCAATATGGAAATCCGTAATGTATGGTGAATGCAGTGACATAATGGCTATATTGCACCTGCAAGCAGGACCATATGAGTGTAAATAGTATCAACAGGGCACACAAAGGGTCCTGTGTAAACTCAACTGACACCTTTCACACCAAAGTGTGAAGAAGGTGGGTTACTTAGAAATACTAAGCTGTATATATGGTATACTTTGCTGTACATAACCAACGCATGCATACAAAACATCTGGAGTGACAAAAGACTTAGTGAGTGAATACGTAAATATTGCTTAAAGGTGAGTCAGCAGTATTGCAAGTATTTGCAGCTAAGTTTGTAAGAATATATGGCGAAACACTTAATTGTGTATGATTATATCAAAAGTGTGATATTTATTATCCAAAATGTCTTCTGGTGGAACTACGGAAACATAAACGACCCACTCTACTAAAATTCATTGTGTATGTAGAATATTTGTGCATATAATATATTGTGAAGCGGTTGCAATGGTATGTATGTATGTCCGCCCACGTGTTGGAAAAAAACCACTCATACACTCACTTGACTTTCTATGGCATGTTTGAACAAACACAGCTGTTAACCTTAATGATCTTGAAGAATATCTCATTTGTAATCGGTGTGATGGTCTGAAACTAGAATACGATAATGATCACGTGACCAGCTACCTTAAACTCTTAGTGATTTTTTTTTCATTTGTTCCCATAATTGAATACAAGCATATAAAGTAAAGCCAAAAGTGTACATATGCATGATCAAAGTTCATCAACTGGTAGCATGAAGAAATTATAATGCAATAAAGTTATTCAAGTTTGATTACAGATTAAGTCAGAGATTGAAAACTGAGGATAAAGGAAACCATTTCTCTGAAAATTATCAAAATTATTGTTCCTTCTGGATATATGAATATTTCAACCGTGTAAGTTCTTTAACTTTTAAGAATTATTTTCTTTTTAAAGTGCTTTAAAGTGCAAGTATATATATATGACTTTTAGCATAAAAGATTATATGATTTAGCAATGGCTTATTACCAAAACCAAACCAAACCCAAGTCTTTCTTATTTCAAATTTCTGTTTGTTTTGGATTATCCAGTTTTCAAGTTCTTCATCAAGAAGGTTTGGGTTACAACTCATTCCCAATTCATGACATAAAGTTTCACTATCAACATTACAAAAACCATATATGTTCCTCCAATATCAAATTTAAGTTTCATGATCTTCAAAAGACTTAAAATATCATTACAAAGGTCCTTAATTGTTAAAATTCCATTTTTAGCCCAATGCCTAATAAAGTGATTTCGGTTTTTGAAATTATCACCATGAAAAAAGCCCCGGGCTTAGACATGATTTTGAAAATGAAAGTTGGGCAAGGTCTCAACACTAACTAAATATACAGCTTTGCAACCTATCGGGCTTACACGACAAAAATTGGCTTGCTACGCGCCTGGTAAATGCGTTCCCGCGATGGGTACCAGTACGTTCACAAGTCCAAGGAAAGTGCGTACTCGTACCGAAGGGAAAATTGAATTTGATGATTTTGATAAATGCGCAATTCGCAATTATTGTTCCTTCTGGATATGAATATTTCAACCGTGTAAGTGTCTTTAAAAAGTTTTAAGACATTATTAACTTTTGGTATTAATTTCTTTTAAGTGCAAGTATATATATATGACTTTTAGCATAAAAGATTATATGATTTAGCAATGGCTTATTACCAAAAACCAAACCAAACCCAAGTCTTTCTTATTTCAAATTTCTGTTTGTTTTGGATTATCCAGTTTTCAAGTTCTTTCAAGAAGGTTTGGGTTACAAACATTCCCAATATACATGACATAAAGTTTCACTATCAACATTACAAAACCATATATGCTCCTCCAATATCAAATTTGAGTTTCAGATCTTCAAAAGACATAAAACTATCTTCATTACAAAGGGTCCTTAATTGTTAAAATTCCATTTTAGCCCAATGCCTAATAAAGTGATTTGGGTTTTGACATTATCACCATGAAAAAAGCCCCGGGCTTAGACATGATTTTGAAAATGAAAGTTGGGCAAGGCCTCAACACTAACTAAATATACAGCTTGGCAACCTATCGGGCTTACACGAAAAAATTGGCTTGCTACGCGCCTGGTAAATGCGTTCCCGCGATGGGTACCAGTAAGTTCACAAGCCCAAGGAAAGTGCGTACTCGTACCGAAGGGAAAATTGAATTTGATGATTTTGATAAATGCGCAATTCGCCAGTACATTCAACACTGCTACACAGTAACCAAGACAATGCCAACACTGACAGTTTATCGCTTTACATACCCTCGGCACCTTAATGGTAAAATGGACTGCACCGCTATTCAGATGCACGGGTTCAAATGACAGGTCGGCATTATTCTTAAGTTCGTCTCACAGTACAAGGTTCACTTCAGAAGAATTTCAAAGAGACTCCCTTCCTATTCCTAATGCAATACTCCTTACAACTTTCAGCAGTACTTCAGTAGCATCGGGATATATCGTCTCTTGTGGCGATACATCGATGTATCACGGACCCTTGCGATATAAATATCCTGATGTATTGCCTAAATGTGTTTTGTATTGATGCATTCGTATCGCATAGTTGACTATGCAAACATCGATACTATCGATGAATCGTTACACCACTACGTGAGATGGCCTCTTTTGATTCGGAATACAGATGTTGTCCCATACGGACGTTTTCTCAAATTTCAGTTACCCGACGGAATATACTGTACACCTATTTTGATTCCATCTCTTGGGTAGATTATAGAAAACTGTTGTGATTGCAATTAGTTCATAAAGTTAGATAACTAAGCAGTTTCTGTAATTATTGAAAGCTTACTACCTGACATCATTTATGTTGCTCATGCGTTTTTAACTTTTGCTTTTTGCTGTCTGATTTGTTATACATTATATAATAATGTTAATCATTTTGGCATCCCAATATCATGGAATATAATGTGAACTTATTAATCTATCAAAGTACCGAAACGTTTTATAACTATGCTTTACGGTTATTGGGTGAAACTGTTAATTAAATGTACCTCCGTACAAAAGTTCCAGAAATTATTAGAAACAGAAAATTGCTAAATAAATGGAAAACTAAACTGGGTAAAGGTTGCAAACAGTTATTATTTATATACCTGTTTTAAATTATCAGTGTGCAGATCATGTCACAAACATGAATAAAAAACTGAAGGATGGGTGTGGAAAGAGTGGGGAAAACACGTGCAAAGTCTCTGAGTCAGCTGAGATTATCCGTCTGAAGGATGGGTGTGTGAAAAAACATCATATGTACATTTAACAATCACTTATCATTAAGTGCAACCAAAGCATTACAAAAACGCCATATTTCCAGACAGCATAACATCACCTTTGGCTGGAGTTCTAAATATTTGATACCGAAAGCCTGTCAGTTAACTCAAAGGAAATAACCCTTGTGTTTTACAGTGATGGCTTAATCATAGTCACAATGAATTATAGGCTGCTATGTGTTTCCAATGTGATTGAGTCAGTGAAATACTAATATTTACCAAATCAAATTCTAAAGGAGCTTTTCTTCAAGCAGTGACTTAAAGCCATACATAGCTAGACTTGCTTAGATTATAAACTTCATATAAGGCATCACAGATATTTCACAAACATGGTACAGGACCCTTAGCCTCATTAGCGTATTGCCTCACCACTTGCGAATTAAGCGTTGGCAGATGTAAATGTTACTGAAGATGTTGGTCCCCGCCAGCCGCCGGTGTTCGGTATTGTTTACTCTGTAACCCGAACCCTGCAGTGAGTTTTAACAGACGCTGAACCTGGGAATATCTAGATATGCTTCATTTAGGGCGTAAGCATTACAGTAAGGGCTGGGCGGAAGGGAAAATAATATCGTTCTCTGACTATGATAAAACAGAGACTATATAATAGACTATTGTATGGTCTCTGGATACAGATTGGGACAAGATATGGAAAACAAAATATTTGGACAAGACCATTGTTTGGGTCTTTTAATTGTAAATATGATTCCAATAGCTTAACCTAGATTTCGATATCCTTCGAATGTACATTTGGTTGAAACTGGAAAGTATACTTGTATCCCGTGACAAGAACGAATACTTAATAATTCAAAAGCATAACAGCACGAGTATCCATTTTGTCTTTTGCCTACATACGCTCAATCACATGAATTGTGTCTCCAGGTCACGGAGCATCAGTGGTTTAGGGGCCCGTATTGCAATTCTCGTGCGTTTCCATGTGTTGTTGACGCGGCATGGACGCCTTGTAACATCACTATTTGATTATGATTCACAAACACATGCTCATGATATGGTTGGAATCGTGCCATGGATTAGCAGATATTTATCATGAAGGTTTTTTATGTAAGTGGCTTGAAACGCGCTTTGACAAAGGCCTATAGGTTCGATCACATTAATATTCGTTTGACAGCTTCTTTTCTCTAAACAAGCTCACGCCAAAACTGATTTAAATTCTAATCGCAGATAAAAGAATAAGACAATAAATAGTATGCCAAATTATCGTTACCATGACAACCTTGTGACATTTCACCTTATGTAAGAGAGAAATAAATACGATGCTGGGTATGGCAGTACTACTGCAGATGATAGTGTATGTCGTAAATTTCAATAAGTTGCTGCAGCGCTATCCCTAATCACTGGATATCTATACAATTATATGTGTGATGGAGGAGAACTTGCGTCGCTACTTTTCTCAATAATCTGAATACATGTATGTAGCGTGAAACAGGCAGATACCTACAGAAGAAAGTGTTTGCCCTACCTGTAACAACCATGTCCCGTGTCTATAAAGGGGATATAATGTGGGAATGAATGACACACGTACTTTTATCTGGGCCCGTTTATGATGATACATATTGCGATCTTTCACAATAATCTCACTGGCTATCAGATTGAGGGTACGTTTCAAACATAACCGGTATTTCTATTATTGTATTTATACAGCAACATTCTTCGAACTTTCTCCATATACGTCCGCCAGATACATTGCACACTACCCCTTTCTCTCTTGATCTTCTCAAACGACTGTTGCAAGTTCGAAGAATCCTGGTCAAAGTAGAAAAGTCTTAAGACTATTCCCTACAAATCTGTAACTTACACATTGTACCATAAATGAGTAGAGCTTCCGTTCGGGGGAATATCAGGAAGACAACGATACCATTATCTCCAATGTTGTAGAAAGCACTCCACTTACTTAGGAAAACAATAACCCACTGAGATATTGCATTCTTGTCGGAATCAATATTTTCGGCACCTGTCAGATCTGAACTTGAACATGCGAGGTCTGCGTCTATGTCAGGTTAAAGGTCTGCAAGATGTTTAGCAACACTGGGGCGTAATAGTCATAGGCCTGCTCCAAACAACGGAATATATATCTTGTTAGAAGGACTTCTCCGACATGGAAAATTACAGCAATGCAACATCACGTTTACTTGTGTGACATTTGCTTTCGGAATCTGGGTTTATGGATCGTCAATTTAAACAGGACAATCAAGACGAATTTTACAAAAGGCACAGAGGCCCAACATGCCAATGGTATACGCACCCGCCTGTGCCATCCGGTCATAATCGCTACACGATAAAAACTATTCTTTTGTGTGGCGTTATTACAGCAAAGGCTGAGCGGAAGGAGAAATAACATGGTTCAGGCACTGTGAGACTATTAAGAAAGGTCACATGCAGTGCAATAATATTCCAATCATGTACTGCCAAAACTTATTTTACAGTACAGATGACTAAAGAAATTACGAGTTGGTTCGTGTAGCGTATTTGGCCGTGCTCAAAGAGAGATAGACTAATGCTTAGTCTCTGAATATATATAATTTTGATAGTAACAAACAAGCCCATTTAAATTGAAAAGGATCTACTGGGAGACTAGAGATTCAGAACCTGTGGAAATCTAGACTTGCTTTATTTAGGGCTTTAGCACTGCAGAGAGGGCTTGGCAGCAGGGAAAATAATGTGGTTCAGGAACTGTGAGACAGACTACAAGAGAGATAAAGTGCTATTCTGTTGGGACAGCTAGGGACACTTGCAAGGACAAAGGGGCAGCTCATCGCCCTTTTGTTCACCACTCACAAGATTTGCCAACACCGCAGACAAAGCGTAACTGATACTGGCAACAAGTGCGAGCGCAGCTTAATAAGCCATGTTAGCTTGCGTAATACCGCTTTCTTAGTCAGGCTCTTTTGATGATAAGAATAATGAGGTCACGTGAATGTTGATTTCAAACGTACTAAAATGTGTGAAAATGAAATTACATGAACCAAATAATTCACATGATGGAAACAAATGATCATCTTGCTTGAGCACAGGTAACATGAAGGTGTATGAACCGTTCATATACATACCCCTGAAATCCGGTATGATACATAAATATCTAAGGTGTGTAAACATTTGCACATGTGAAAATTTACAAGTGTTTCCCCACCTAAGTAAATTTACATGTTTCCAACCTGGGTAAACTTAGAACGAAATCGGAAATTTCAGCACCCATTGAAATTCAAAGGAATGCATCGGAAATACTGTATGATCATGTATTTACTGGGGTATCTGTTTTGCAATTCATGTTTGGAAATACCTGACAATCCGGTCATGGCATACATGAACGAGGTACTTGTGCATACGAAAATGTACGATGAGCATATGTTTCAAAGGTATAGATTCATATGAAATATATGCCCGAAGTTAGGAAATATCTGAAAACATACGTAAATCCGGTCATGGCATGCATTTCCTACTGTATTTAAGTTTATTTAATGGTTTACTATCCGGTTTTTGGTCCTGTGTTTAAAATTAAAATTCATTTTGTAAATACCATTTTCATAAAAAAAAATAAGGAATTGAAATTCAGTCTAACCATAGTTGTTTGTGATGTCTATTTTCACTTTCACACGAGAAAATGCGGATCGGCTGAAAAGTAGGTCATTGTCTGAATAGGTTAAGACTCATGTTTCGGTTTGTCTCAATAATACTAACTATCAGCCCTCTGGGAAGCTACCATATAAGTTATTCCAAAATAATTTACGTATTTATATTACAATATTAAATAAAAAAGTTCGAATGAATTAATGCAACATTGCATTAAATCGACTCTCGCCGGCCGAACATTATTTCAAGCGAATCCCATTGAGTTATAAATCAGGATAAATCACAAATGGGCTTCACACATTGCACCCATGTGGGGAATCGAGCCCGGGTCTACAGTGACAAGCGAACGCTTTAACCACTATTCCTAGCAACCACCATATCACCTCTAGCAACCAAAAACCAAACTAATATTTTTCAATACATTATATTCAGGTATTTGGCAGATGATAAAGCCATTAACATGTAGGTACAGTTATCTCCATAGCTGAATAGTAAAGATGAATAAGTTAGTGAATAGTGATTGTTTGATTAGCATTCTAAAAGTTGCTCAGTAACAAAGGTTACTGTGGATCACCAGCTGATAACGGTGTAAGAATCATCACCGAAACGTCTCTCTATGCAATAAACAAAAAGTTGTATCCATAAAGATTACCTTTGTAATTGATTGAACTGTGTCAGAAATGCTTCAGACATATCATGGCAACATTTTAAAAAAAAGTCTGTGCCAGACAAACCAGTGGTTGATAGCATGAACAATGATCCACGGGTAGGAGAAGATGTCAGCCAGGCTGAAACACACTCCATTCCTCGATCCCATTATAGTGCTAACAGCGACCACATCGACCCCCGGGATGCAAGGGGGACAATACTGGCAATGTATTAATGTATTAGTACGACCACAGAGACCATGGTTCAGGGAGAGCTGGTTTACGTCATGGACACGCGGGGGTTACATGGCAGGACATACGTGACACCTCTGAGAAAACTGGTTGTCAACTCTGCTGTGAAAACAGCTTCAGGTGAAGTCACAATGTGGACCTGGCGGGTCAAAATCTCTATAGTACCTCATCAATTATATGTAAAAATATAGATTTTCCAGGTTCTATTCCTTGAACAAACGTGAACCTTACACAGTGGTTATCATTCACACATAGTGCTAGCTCCATCCAGCCGTCTCGGGAAATATATAATGTATAATGTGGTCGCATGTGCACGAGCCATGTGAGCTAGACAATGGATCCTCGGTGGTGCTATTAGTGGACTGACCATGTGGAAACATCGGACGAACAAACTAGGCTAGTTGCTTCCCAACTACAAACTCTGTTACCGCCATAATAGGTTCTGTGATGTCATGGCAGGGCGGTGGGGTAGCCTAGTGATTAAAGCGTTCACTCGTCACGCCGAAGACCCGGGTTCGATTCCCTACATTGGTAGAATGTGTGAAGCCCATTTCTGGTGTCCCCCGCAGTGATTTTGCTGGAATAACGCTAAAGCCGGCGTAAAGCTAAACTCAGTAAGTCAGTGACATCATAGCGAAGACTTGCTGTTCGTCGTTGACGCACGAGCAACACGTGTCCAGTGGTGATGTTCTATGTTTCTGTGATAAGCTAACATCATAATGACTGGCTATACCAAGCGGTATTTCTCTCCTGATGTGAAGGCCGACATATTGGCCATAGTTACCTTCTCACCATACTGTTCTTAATACATGAATTATTTCCAAATGAAACTAGTGTTCTTACTATATATACTACTTACGTTTTATACTACTACTACCACTACCACTGCTGCTACCACTACCACTACTACTGCCACTACCACTGCCACTACCACTGCCACTGCTGCTACCACTACTACTGCCACTACCACTACCACTGCCACTGCTGCTACCACTACCACTACTACTGCCACTACCACTGCTGCTACTACTACCACCACTACCACTACCACTGCTACTTCTACTGCCACTACCACTGCTGCTGCTACTACTACAACAATTGCAGCTGCCACAACTATTGCTGCTTCTTCACTACTACTACAGCTGCGGGGTCCCTCAATTACTATTGCTGCTGGTACTACTACGAGTGCTTCTGCTACGGACTCTTACTTGGCACAACTTTGAGATACGATCACATTGCACATGATTACTTTCAGAACGGAGTATATCACGGATCATCAGTTCTGGCAGGTACACACAACCGTCCACCCAAGACAACGTCCGCCGTTTTGCCATTTCTCTCTATGTATAACCGATGAATTAATCGCCACGTTTCAACAGTGTCATATCCATTGATACAACAGCATCATATCCATTGATACAACATTGCCATATCCACTGATACAACAGTTTCATATCCATTGCTACAACGGTTTAGTATCCAGTGGTACAACCGTTTCAGCAGAATTTCTGCAGTCAGTGGCATGTCCTGAAGCCTTCGAAATCGTGTGGCCCATTGGCTACGGTTAAACTACAATTCATGTTTAAGTCCGCCAGGAATTATGTGCGACGTGTGTGTGTGATTATGTGTGACGTGTGTGTGTATATATATAAGTTTTTTGTGAAACATGGCTAGAGACCGACAAGGGATCATAGTCAGGTCAAATAGGGGATTCGAGCCCACAACCAGCTATACCTGTTTTTCTTCCCAAACAACAAAAACGTAAAACTGAAATTCCAGCAAGTTTGTCGGTGAAAAATATATAGATCATCTGGCAGTTACAATCAACCTATATGTAGCGGGGACACGTAAAGACATCCAGCAGTGTTCATGTTGAGGGCTCCAGTAGAATACCTGGAGTCCCGAACCACATGGCGCGCACGTCCATGTGTTCAACTTAAATCTTATTTCGTTGCAGACATTGGAAATTGCGTTCGCAAAGATATTTCCGAAACACAAGACCTAAAGGAAATACAAGTCATACAACAAGATTGGAAGCTGTTTACATCGTATAGTTAACTAAATAAACTATTCTAAGTATTTTTAATCCTCGCGTAACTACTGATCGTCAGTGATTAGGAGGCAGATGATAATCTGGGTGGATTATCATCGGGTCTAATTCGTGTGCAACAATCTTATAATGAATGTTAAATTTGTTGTCTTCACTAAATGGCGGGCATATACGGTAAAACAATCACATGATTAGGACATATGCAATGGAAGACAAACCATGCTCCCAAAAGTAAACCATTTCCCCACTCATGTTCAATAAAATATAAAGTAATTTAATCGAGAGTCACAGCAGCACATATAAGATATTTACCACATACCAGACTCGTTAACTAATGTGTTTTGTAATCACATACGACTTTAATGTCGACCAGGTGTGTGACCACGCCGTGATGTATCTGAAATACTGTTCAAAGCAGCTTTAAACCCAACTCACTCACTAAGTCACATGTAAGACCCGGTTTTCTACCCGTCAAGATCCGGGTTAGAATTCGTCTTCAGCAACCCATGCTTGTCGTAAGAGGCGAGTAACGGAATCGGGTGGCAAGACTAGGTTGGCACATGTCATCTTATCCCAGTTGCGTAGATCGATGTTCATGAGGTCGATCACTGGATTGTCTGGTTCAGACTCAATTATTTACAGACCGCCGCCATATTGCTGGAATATTGCTGAGTGCGGCGTTAAACACCAACCAACCTGGTTTTGTCTCCAACAATAACACTTACCACTCTCCCATAAGGTCTCCGGACGCTGAAGGCCCCTGGCACTGTCCAGTCATGGCCGCCAACACGACCCTTCCGGAGACAGTAGTCGGGGCCGCTGATGGTGTCCACGCTGAGACCGCGACTACAAACCAGAAATACATCAAACATAAACATTATCAAATCTACAAAAACAATTCTCGAATATACACAAGGAATTGTCAACTTGGGTGGAAATCTAAACAATACACAAAGAACTAACTCGAAGAAGCACATGTAGAGAGATGATCATATGTAGTGATGTGATGGTGTACAGTGATGTATCCATATGTGGTAATATAACTACATCAATGGTTGCCGTGAATGATCCTTGTAGTATTACTGCAAAAGTCATAACCCCACCATCCCACCCCTCTACCATATACAAACCCAACCAAACATCCCACCCGTACCCCACAAAAAATAATATGCCAAACAACAACCCCACCCACCCCACCCCCACACACACACAGACACAGACACAGACACAGACACACACACACACAAACAAAAACTACAAGCTTTATGACCACGGTTCATGTTTTCCTCCAACTTGACTTCCGGTGTATATTAAAAAAATATAGGTTCAAATGCTCGATTGATACTTAAATGTCAGTTCCAATATTACGATGTTTCTTTTGCCTTTCAGTATATATTGGGCCAGACAATCCAGTGACTGGCTACACAAGTAATAGTAATGCCTCTTGTCTGTCGTTTGGCCGCCATCACTACACGTGTAGTAGCCCAGCATACCTCAACATGCGACAGCGCTGTTCCTGAAGACGCGGAGCAGCTTCATCTAAATCCTTAACGTCTCTGGCGCTCCACAACCGTTCCGCCGCCGCTGACGCCCTTGGCCTGCAAATATAGAGTGTGTCTGTAGGTGGGAGAGATCACTGTTACTCACTAGCAATATTCCAGCAACATGAGAAAATAGTTTATTATATTGACAACGGTATAAGAATCTACACCGAAACGTCGCATCATAATACGCACAGAGAACTTAGTTAAGCATCCCTGACACATCTCATGATTGAATGAGCCCCGATCTTAACCCTTTGTGGCATATCTGGGACATGATTGGTCGTCGTGTGCAACAAAGGGATCCTCCTGTACAGAACCTGGCCCAGTTGGAGGCTGCTTTACACGAGGAATGGCGTAGACTGCCCCTTCATAGGACGAGGAGGCTGACAGGGGGTATGAGGAGGAGAGTGCTGCTGCTACAGTCACACAGAGGTTAAACTCGGTATTGACCTTGAATCGTGTAAGACACGCAGATGACATTTTGAATGTTCACCAATAAAATCAACATGAAACATACTTGTACAGACATGGGTTTGTTTAAAAGATCAGTGTGTTTTATTTAAAATGAGCAATTATTATCATCATAAAATCAACATGGATTCCAATAATTTTGTCGTTTTGTTTGAGTCAAAGGATCATACGGGTCAGAAAAACTCATATTTGTCGATCGTGGTCACCACGAGATGTTTTATGTACGTGTTGAAAACCTATCACTGCAAAAATACAGGGGTTCTTTGTGTACACAATAATGAAGTTGTTATCCATACAGTGGATGTACACCTGGCTCTAACTGTTTAACCAAATGGTACTGGTTACAACTGAACAAAACCACGTACCACTAATTGTTCTTTCATCGACCAGTACTTCTACCCGAATAAAGCATATACAGCCAAGGTCCTCAAGTACGAATGATCTCAGTAATCCACAGGTCACGGCTCAATGCTTTGCCTTTATCCAGATAACAATGGAAGACTTCCGACTCAAAGACAGAAGAGCTCATCTGGGACCATGTCAACAGGAGCGTATTGGGATCAGAGACAGACAGACAGACAATATATTTACGTCTCACGCATATCTTATCTTGCATTTAGCCTGTAATCTATGTCTCTATCCATCCATTCATCCATCTCTTCATTTTATCTGTCCATTCTGAAATGCTGAATGTATGAAGTACCTGCCAAAGTCGGGGCGGTGGGGTAGCCTAGCGGTTAAAGCGTTGGCTCGTCACACCGAACACCCGGGTTCTATCCCCACATGGATACACTGTATGAAGCCAATTTCTGGTGTCCCACGCCGTGGTATTGCTGGAATATTGCTAAAAGCGGCGTAAAACTATACTCACTCAGCTGCCAAAGTCTTTCTCTACTCGACCCAGTATGGTCAAATTGCATGCTCTCCGCCAGTGTAATAAATTTGGTCTCATTAAATAATAATATGAAATGTGTTAAATCCAAATTCTCCTCGCCATTATGTGAAAATTGTTTGTTCCTGAGATGTGTATTAGTACCTCACATGCCAAGTATATCGGCCTGAGCGAAATGAAGTTCTGTTCTGCTCTGTCGCTGTTACCCAATGAGGAGCCTCAAGGAGCTTCCTGGGTCTTGTACCAGCCCAGTTTATCTATCTGTATCTACCCGTATATCTATTGGTATCTAGCCAAATGTCTAGCCAAATGTCTAGTTGTATCTACTGTGGTACTGGTTGTACACCGTCTGGTGCGAGGGATTGGCAATATTTGATAGGACTGATGCATTCATATATATCTGTGATATTGTGTGTTAGCGGACTTGCACAATACAACAGCCATTAGCCCGACAAGTACATCGTCACACATATGGTTGTACATTGCTGTGTAAGTCACTAATCGTGAACACGATGTAGATCCCCATTTCACGTCGCCTCACCCGATGGGATTACCTGAGAAAGTACAATCGATATCACAGCACCCTGACACCAGAGTGCACAAGCACCTTCATCACACTACACAAATACACTGCTATATATCGATAGATCAGCCCGCTTATCACCCAATTCATCAATACCATTATGTTTTACAATGTGTAGCGTTGTCGCGGTAGACACTGAAACCACTTTAGACAGTATTGACGTGTATATTGTTTAGTCAGCCCAGATTCATTGTGTGGTTATTTATCCACGAGCTGCTGGGCCGAGTCTGTAAACCCTTTTATCGTACAAAGTGTAGCATCACGTTATCTGGAAAAATCAGACCCGCGTTCATGGTAGATCTGTTGAAAGTCCTGCACATTTGCGCAATAGTTAACCTCTGATACCGCCCCACTGACTCGTGTAATGTAACAATGGCCATGTTATTTAAACATCACAAATCGCCCCATTTATTAAGTAGATTGTTAATTAACAAACATACTAATATGTCCACTGTTAGTTTCTCCTCATAATACCGGGGCGGAGGGGTAGCCTAGTGGTTAAAGCGTTCGCTCGTCACGCAGAAGACCCGGGTTCGATTCTCCACATGGGTACAACGTGTGAAGCCTATTTCTGGTGTCCCCCGCCGTGATATAACTGGAATATTGCTAAAAGCGGCGTAAAACCCAACTCACTCTTCTCATAACACGAAACTTTTACTATTTGGGTATCTTTTTCATGCCTGGGAAAGTCTGTAACATCATTCCTTACCAGAGTCGGGTCATGAGATTCTCGTTGTCGACGTACTCTGCCCAGAGACACGCCTCTCCCCCCCCAGCACACGCGTCTCGTCCACGCCCTGGCCTGCAAGGGTAGAAAGCGTCGGTCGTCTCAACAACACATTCATTAAAATACATTTCTGATTTCAGTGACCGAATGATGTTTCATGTAAAGCATTCTAGCTGCTTAACAGAGCCTTGTATACTATGTACCCAAGATTGAGTAGCGTTATTCAGTAAACTTATCCCGATGGGATCTATATGGTCCTATATTGCAGATTAGACGTTAAATTCTCACCCGCTTGCATACTCTTTCACCCACTATTGGGAGTAAGTATGGGAAGCATAATGCTTCAAGGATGGGTGTGCAGGAAGCCTAATATTTCAAGGACAAATGGGTGAAAAGGAAGCCTGATGCTTCAAGGATGGGTGTGTGGGAAGCCTAATGCTTCAAGGATGGGTGTGTGGGGAGCCTAATACTTCAAGGATGGGTGTTTGGAAAGCCTAATGCTTCAAGGATGGGTATGTGGGAAGCTTAATGCTTCAAGGAGGGTGTGTGGAAGCCTAATACTTTAAAATATGGGTGTGTGGGAAGCCTAATGCTTCAAGGATGGGTGTGTAGGAAGCCTAATACTTCAAGGATGGGTGTTTGGAAAGCCTAATGCTTCAAGGATGGGTATGTGGGAAGCTTAATGCTTCAAGGAGGGTGTGTGGAATGCCTAATGCTTTAAAGATGGGTGTGTGGAAAGCCTAATGCTTCAAATATGGTCGTGTCGAATGCCTAATGCTTCAAAGATGGGTGCGTGGAATGCCTACTGCTTCAAAGATGGTCTGTGGAAAGCCATAGCTTCAAAGCTTTAAAGCTTCAAAGTCGTGTGGGAAGCCAAATGCTTCAAAGATGGTGTGTGGGAAGCCAAATGCTTCAAAGATGGGTGTGTGGGAAGCCGAATGCTGCAGGAAGCCAAAGATAGGTGTGTGATTGGAAGCCAAATGCTTCAAAAGATGCTTCAAAGGGTGTGGGAAGCCAGGAAGCCATAGCTTCAAAGATGAAAGCCAAATGCTTCAAAGATGGGGGTGTGGGAAGCCTAATGCTTCAAGGATGGATGTGCAGGAAGCCATAGCTTCAAAGATGGGTGTGTGGAAATCCTAATGCTTCAAAAATGGGTGTGTGGAAAACCTGATGCTTCAAAAATGGGTGTGAGGATAGCCCAATGCTTCAAAAATTAGTGTGCGGATAGCCTAATGCTTCAAAAATGAGTGTGCGGATAGCCTAATGCTTCATAGGCGGGTGCATTGGAAACCCCTCATGTTACAAGGATATGTGAAGCCTAATGCTTCCCGCAATGGCTTGTCATACCAAGCACATGCTAATACAATGAACCGTGGTCTTTGAGTTTCTAACATGGGCATGCCTGACAAATTGTCAGAAGCGGCACTCACTCACTCACTCATTTACCTGGGAACGCGGGATCACAGCTGTAATACTTGTACCAGTCCGGCCCAAACGACACCATGTCCAGGTACCAACACGCGGAGTATAACACCCGGTACCCTCTCTGGATCGCCTCCCGCATCAGCAGAGCGTCCCCCATCCAGATCTGGGCCACTGTGTCGTTCACCATCTGAACACACACATGTCACAGCGTTGTATGGATGAGAGCGTGTTTTATGCCGCAGTAACAGAAATTAGTATGTATTTTATTAATGATCTCGTTTGAATAACCACAGCGTCACTAACGAACACTGAGAGCAAACAAATCATGTTTTCATAGTTGTTATATGTAAATATGTTATTTCGCAGATCTTGAACTGCTAGGCAAATGGAAGTGTGCACAAATGTTTGATGGCGGCTAGAAATGACTGAAACAAGAACTTGTAATATACTTCCCATCAAAAGTGTAGACGCACTATTGTAAATATAGCCACTTACTTCAGGCAACTGTTCTAAACTAAATTTTGCAAAATCTTCCATACTGTTAAAATGTACTGTTTACACATGAACTGATGTATTGTAAAACAAATTCGTACAGTTGAAATGCTTATTGTCATGAGTTCAAGAAATGATAAAACCCAGTGAAAATTGGCGAATTCTTAACAAAACTTTACAACAAAAAGCATTACAGTTGTGGTATGGACATTAGGCTTCCAGTGTTGAGCGACTATTTTTCAACCCATCGTATTGATCCAGTTTTCAAATGTACATTTTCCCCCCGTTAGGTAACATCCTGAAACATGCTAACAGAGGGACATGTGTACTTGAACCTATTGTCGCTGTTAGATGTACATAATGTAACAGAGCCATATCGCAACTGAGAAATCTGATCTTGCATCAATCATCCTGTGATATTTCCGGGTTAGTCGCTCCCTCCCCCCTATCCGAGGCTTGCCCTGTTTCACCCTGTGGTTGATATACTAATGGAAATGAATATGGGAACATGTGAAAGTACAAGATTTCCTATATTCTTTTCCAGTTCTCTTCACATGCTTTGTTTTGCACTATGGGCGAAACTTTGGAATTAAATGGAGGAACACTTGAACCTTCTTGTGTTCCCTTATTAGTTTCCATTAGCATATAATTATAAGTGTTTCACCCTGTAACTGACCTGTTTTAAGATCAATTCTATCTTTCACCCAAAAGTAGACGTGTGTGACACCCTAACGGACATGTGTTTCCACTGATACCTTGATCTCTGTTTTAGTAGATGCTTCTTGCCACAGAAGGAACTTGACTCCCTGCACGCGCGATCTGCTGACCGCCTTGACGTCCTTCATGAATCTGTGGATGGAAGTATGAAGACAGTGGCCAAGTCAGAACTAGTGGTCCGAGGTATTCAGTGCGTTAAACAGTGCGTCTCATTCAAACAGGAGAGTTTGTACAGCACATACTGTGATGGCCAATAGTCAAGGGAGATAACCACATATTGTGATATCCAATTTTCAAGGGAGATAATTATATATTGTGATGGCCAATAGTCAAGGGAGATAACCACATATTGTGATGGCCAATAGTCAAGGGAGATAACCACATATTGTGATATCCAATTTTCAAGGGAGATAATTATATATTGTTAAGTCCAATAGTCAAGGGATATGACCGCGTAGGTCGAGAGACACTATACTACTTGCCTATTCTGGAAATACTGCCACAGAATTAGCGCATCGACTGGTGGATTTCGGCGCTTGGTCACAGTATTTTTAATCTTCTTCTCCAGATTCTCCAGGAGCCCTTTCTCACTGTTCACTAGCTTCGTACCGCTTTGCATCACCTCGTTGTTCGCCGTCCTGTTCAGTTCAAGATCAATGTACCTTTCTCTATTTGTGTCTCTCCATCTCTAGTATAGTCGACTCACGAAACTAAATCTACCTTAACTGATCACATGTTATCACAGAGACCTTGTACATGAAGTTGTGTAGCCTGTGCTACCTCTGTACCTCCTGTAACGGTCAAATATTGTCAAAATGAAAAGTTTAAAATAACAACAACAACAACAACAACATATATTAATTTAAAAAAAACCCAGTACTTACCAACAATCAGACGGAACTTCATCCCCACCAGCGTGAATGTACTGGTCCGGAAAAAGGTCAAGGATTTCCCGGAACAGTTCCTTAAGGAAAGCATAGGTGGAGTCTTTGCTGGGGTCAATGGGGCCTACCATTCCGTAGGTAGGATCATCATCATTATAGCACTTAGTAACCAGCTCTGGCCGGCCGTGTCCCCAGGCGTACGTGTGACCTGGATAGAACAACAAGTTGACACCGGATTTAGTCAACTGAAAAGGACAACAATATCAGTTTCCTCATCCAGCTATGAAACATATACAACCTTGCTTCACATTTCTTTCAAAACTAACCGGTGGGGCGCTAGTATTAATTTTCTTTACAAAAAGTTACAAATCTGTAAAAAAGGAAACGAGCCTCGTCGTATTAAGTATTACACCCTCTTTTTGAAATGAGGTGAACAAGACCCAGACCATAGCCACGCCTCTTTGGCTTAAGGTACAAGACGCAGGCTACAGCTACGCCCCTTCGACTTAAATTACGAAACACAGATCACAGCTACGCCTCTTCGCCTTAAAGTACGAGACACAGATCATAACTACGCCCCTTCGCCTTAAAGTACAAGACACAGAACAGTTACACCCGTTAAAGTCCGAGACACGGACCACAGCTACACCCCTTTGGCTTGAGTGAGTGAGTAAGTTTGGTTTTACGCCGCTTTTAGCAATATTCCAGCAACATCACGGCGGGGGACACCAGAAATGGGCTTCACACATTGTACCCAAGTGGGGAATCGGACCCGGGTCTTCGGCGTGACGAGCCAACGCTTTAACCACTAGGCTACCCCACTCCCCACCCCCCTTTGGTGTGAAGTACAAGACTCGGACCATAGCCATGACACAGACCACAGCCATGACACAGACCACAGCCATGACACAGACCACAGCCATGACACAGACCACAGGTCCAGGTCAGTGACACCGCCCCTGGTCCAGGCCACATAAAGGGGGGAGAGGTTTTGTGTACGGGTTCTTGGAGGTGGGCGGGGAATGGGGGTGGGGATATTTACTGACACCAACTGTGGTCTATGATCAATCTATGATCAATCACAACGTATAACAGGTGGAGGTCGGCCGGAGACAGGGTAGTGTGTAAGTGGCTATGATTTGCAGGTGATAGATAGATACAAGTGATCGAACTCTCACAGTCACGAGGCCGTTGCGTAATGCAGTCGGGTGGAACCTGAGAAAGTCTTCACAAAGCCCCCGAGTCCATAATGGCAGATACCCAGAGACGGAGACACATCCATTTGTACGACAACAGCACCATGTCGCCCTGATCTCAAAACATAGCCATCTGGTAGAGTTACCTGTTATGTCCTTTCAGTGTATTTGTTTTGCTGTCTGAATTTGTTTGTTATGCCTCAGTACATTTAGATACTGCCTGACATGCATGTCTGTACTTTTATAATCAATGTCACAGTTGTCTACGAACCGTGTATAGAATTGATGAAGTCATTAGAGAGAAATTCTTTTGACAAGAGAGAGTACAAAAAGTCATATGCAAATGTGTAAATATGGTTGCGACTATGAAAATTAAACATAGCCCTAATGACTCCTACTGGCTCGTTGTAAGGCAAGATAGCAACATTGGCAGACATCATTTCCAGAGATAACATATAGGTAGTAACATCGACTTGCACCATGTCCCCTGATATCATTGTCAGATATAGCATATAGATAGTAACATCGACAGACACCATGTCCCCTGATATCATTGTCAGATATAGCATATAGGTAGTAACATCGACTTGCACCATGTCCCCTGATATCATTGTCAGATATAGCATATAGATAGTAACATCGACAGACACCATGTCCCCTGATATCATTGTCAGATATAGCATATAGGTAGTAACATCGACAGGCACCATGTCCCCTGATATCATTGTCAGATATAGCATATAGATAGTAACATCGACAGACACCATGTCCCCAGATATCATTGTCAGATATAGCATATAGGTAGTAACATCGACAGACACCATGTCCCCTGATATCATTGTCAGATATAGCATATAGATAGTAACATCGACAGACACCATGTCCCCAGATATCATTGTCAGATATAGCATATAGATAGTAACATCGACAGACACCATGTCCCCAGATATCATTGTCAGATATAGCATATAGGTAGTAACATCGACAGACACCATGTCCCCTGATATCATTGTCAGATATAGCATATAGATAGTAACATCGACAGACACCATGTCCCCAGATATCATTGTCAGATATAGCATATAGGAAGTAACATCGACAGACACCATGTCCCCTGATATCATTGTCAGATATAGCATATAGATAGTAACATCGACAGACACCATGTCCCCTGATATCATTGTCAGATATAGCATATAGGTAGTAACATCGACAGGCACCATGTCCCCAGATATCATTGTCAGATATAGCATATATATAGTAACATCGACAGACACCGTTTCCAGAGACGTAGCTAGTAACATCGACAGACCCCATTTCCAGAGATATAGATAGTACTCCGTTGGGGACTATTTGCAACAATGAGCTGATAACAGAATCACTCGGAGGACTTACCTGGAACGTCGAACTCTGGAATGACTCGGATGCCTCTGAGTCTGGCAAACTCGACAATATCCGCAATGTCTTCGTGTGTGTAGATGTAGGAAGGGTGGTACGCTCCCTGGTGATGTACAGATATCACATATATACCTTTAAACACAATTCGAGTCAGTCCAAGCTCGATACAGCCATAGTTTACAAGGTTACTCCCACAGTCAAGAAATATCGTTAATTCGAAATCCTTCAAATATACATATCAAATTATCCATATAAGATCTATACCGGACGAATGTCGAGATTACTGAGAGAGAAGTAACAGTAAAGCTGTACTGAATAGAGTGTACTACCGCATGACCCCTGTGTGACCACGCCCACCACACATTAAGGCAGGTGCCGACACACAGTGACAAGGCTTGCTGGGCCAGTTTAAGTGTTCTAAGTTAGATATATCTTGGTCCTTATCATAAAAAAACAGCTGATCGTAATGACCCCTTATTTTGTAATATAAGTACTGTTACACAGCAGTGGAAGACTTGAAAATAACTCAACAATGTTCAAAATTCATTATAGTTTTACTTACGGAAACATGAACTTACGATATAATTTGACGGCATTATATAGAACAATATGTCCTAATTTGACATAACACGACACGGTCCTTATGTGACCACCGAAACCACCATATGGTCCAATTGAAGTCCTTATTTGACTTCTTACAAAATATGCCATGATTTGGCACTATAAGAGACATTCGCCGACAGCGTGGCTGCTCTATCGAAAAACAAAACGAAATTTCTGCCATGTTCAGTGACAATGTACACTGTCGCAAGCTATTGCACATTCTGCACGTGGTTCACAAACCGATTTCCACCCTTTTCCAAGTGGTGCGTTCGTGCGAATGTTTGGGTTTGTTCGGACATTCTGTCCATTTCCCCCACAATGATAACTCCATGTCTATCATAATTATACAACAATCATTACAATGTAATATTCAAACAATAAATATTCACATTTCACATGTTCTGAACCTGAAAAATAATAAATGTCAGTTCAAAGTTCACTCTCATTCTTAAAAGAAACACTATGAGTCCTCTCTGAAAAATAACAATCACACATATTCACACATGAAATCAATTCCTTGAAATGCACAAATGTTCCTGTGAATGTCAATAATGAAAATCTCTAACATACATACAATATTGCCCTTTCTGTGTCTCTTCTCTATTCAGTCCTCTTCTCTGTTCGATCCTCTACTGTTTTCCTGTTGCCTGTTCTGTTCCATCCTGTCGTCTGTTCTGTTCCATCCTGTTGTCTGTTCTGTTCCATGTGTCCATTCCAAAGGGCATACTTTTGTAACTAGTCTAGTAACTATGGCTTTGTCTGTTTTAATGTCCACAACTCTCACGTGGCCATCTGTTCCTGGATATGTCCTTGTGATAATCCCAAGCTTCCAACTTCCTCGAGGTGCCTCTGGTGATATAATGGTAACCACGTCATCTTCTTGTAGATCACGGCTGGGTGAAAACCATTTCCTTCTTGTCTGTAATGACGGCAACCACTCCTTCATCCAGCGCTTCCAGACATGACGCACAAGTTCCTGTACTCTTTTCCACCTCTTCATCGGACTGTAAGCCGTGACATCCACAGAATCCGGAGCAAATATCCCCCCACTTTGAACATGTAAAAATGGTTTGGTGTCAAAGGCACATCATCATGTTGGTGAGCACTTTGAAATGTCAGAGGGCGGGAGTTAATTAGACCATCAAGCACCAACAAACGCTGTCACCAGCTCCTCATCTGTTATATCTCCAGATCCCAGAACGGCATATATAGCTCGCTTGGCAGTCTTAATCATTGACTCAAACACTCCACCAAAGTTGGGAGCATGAGGAGGACTCAACTTCCAGATCACCCCTCTATTAGCCAATGATGACTTCACTTTGTCTGTATCCAGTTGAGCAACAAGTTGTTTCAGTTCATTTGCAGCGAAAATGAAATTTGTACCGTTATCTGAAAGAATTTCTTTGGGTAGCCCTCGTCTACTAGCCATCCTGTAGAACGCATTAAGAAAGGAGTCACTGTCCAATGCATGCGACATCTCCAAATGTACTGCTCTTGCTGCTAAGCAAGTGAAGAGGCACAAATAGCGTTTTTGCCTCGACTTCCCACGTCCTTGAATCGTAAGAAATGGCCCAGCATAGTCAACACCTGTCTGCTCAAAAGCTCTAAGCGAGTACCTCAAACGCATCTTTGGAAGTGGCGCCATTATTTGAGCTGTTAATTTTGCCTTTTGTCGATGACAATGTGAATATTCCTGTTCCCATTCGCGGATCTCCTCACGACCAGCAATTATCCAAAAACGAGATGACAAAACAGCAAGCATGTGATTTGTACCAATAACACGATTGCCGTCCTCATGATGTTTCCTGACAATCAACGTAGTCACCCAGTGTTTTCTAGGCAAATTGATTTGGAACTTTGTTTGGAACGGCAAAAAATCTGCATGTCTGAGTCTGCCATCAGACCTAAGCATTCCATCATCACCCAGAACAGGATGAAGATTAATGAGTTTGCTACCTTTGGAAATGGGTTTTCTATTTGCCATTGCCAAATTTTCCTCAGAGAATGCATCTTTCTGTGCATTACAAGGGCATTGTTGAGAAATATGTACACCCATGCAGTAATGCGTGTATACCTATTCCAATCTGAAAACCTAGCAGGTTCCAATAACCAAACTGAATCTGAAATTGTCACGAGTGATACAGCTTTGTTTTTTAGTTCAGCGTTGTGTGATGTTTTGACATTCACTTTTTGTTCTGGCAGATATTCTGGCCCATACATCCAAGATGCAGAGAACAGATTTTGAACTAATGTTCCTCTGGTGAGAATATCTGCTGCATTTAACTCTGAAGGAACTTGCTTCCACTGAGAAGTATCAGTGTGCTCCTGAATGAATGCAACGCGGTTGTCTACAAATGACTTAAAGTAACGACTGTGATTCTTGATCCAACATAATACATTTAGACTATCAGTCCACAGTACTGAATAGGAAGTACTGATTTCAAGGGCACGTGAAACTGCCAACATCAATCGAACTCCCAAAACAGCTGCCATTAACTCCAGCCGAGGAATTGTCACACTCTTTAAAGGAGCAACCCGACTTTTAGCGGCTACTAGATGACTTGAACTGTCACCGTTTTGGTAAGTGTTCACAAAACATAAGACTGCACCATATGCTTCTTCAGAGGCATCAACAAATGCATGCATTTTTGCTGTTCTGATATCAGATTTCACTTGTAAACATCTGGGAAATCGTAATCTAACTGATTTCTCTCTGTGAGCCACTGTGATGCTTCATTTTTCACATCATGATCGAGCACATCATCCCAGTCCATGCCTGACAACCACAGTTTTTGCATGATGATCTTTGATCTTATGTGAAATGGAGCAACAAAACCCAGGGGATCAAACAGTTTGGCTAACTCTCTGAGAAAGCCTCTCTTGGAAAGTGACAAGTCCTCTTCTATGATTGGACGACGAAAACTGAAATCATCATTCTGAGCTAACCAGACAAGACCTAATGTTTTTGCTGATGGTAACTCATCCTTGGCCAAGTTGACCTCAGATGCTTTATCTTCAACAGGTATGTGTTTGAGGACCTCTGGAGAATTTGATAACCATTTTGTTGATCACATTCCAGCTTTTCCCGACAAAGCAGTAAGCTGTTTGTACACTTCGATACCAACATCCACTTCTGGAACAGAATCCATACTATCATCCATGTAAGTGGATTTACAAACAGTGTTTGCAGCTTTTGTGAATAAATGCTCAAATCTCCTTGAGATGCATTCATGCCAAAAACTACTCTCCGAAATTCATATATCTGTGGTATTTCTGATTGGTTTAGTGATCTCCACAAGAACCTAAAGTAGGAACAGTCTTTGGCTGGAATTCCTATTTGTAAATACACTCTCTCAAAAAAGAAACGCAACCCCTGTTTTTTTTGGTAATGTTTATATCAATTTTAACTGGTTATTACATTTGTATTTTTAAAGATAATGCCATGAAATTTGACATGGTGAACCTTAGGTCAGCACGGTATAAGGTAACAGTTAATGCAGGTCAGTATCGAACTCTCAATTTACGCTAGGGGGCGTTGTCTTTAGTATCTCGTTGTAGAGCCACGAGCTCTAATCACAGCAGTGCACCTCCTCGGAACAGAACGAATCAGACGGCGGATGTTTTCCTGGGGGATTGCTCTCCACTCTTCCTGGAGTTCAACCAACGTGTGCGGTTGTGGTGTACGTGCACGAACACGACGATCCAGCTGGTCCCACAGATGTTCGATAGGATTGATGTCTGGCGATCTGGAGGGCCACGGCATCACGTTGACGTTTGAATTCTGTAGGAATGCCACTGTTGCACGAGCTGTATGAGGGCGGGCATTGTCATGTTGAAACAACTCCCTCTGTTGGTCGATGATCGGCAGAAGATGTGGCTGTAAGACGTCATCAATGTACCGTTGTGCCGTCAAATTGCCACGAATGATGACCAAGTCTGACCGTTGGTTGTAAGACATGGCTCCCCATACCATGATGCTTCCTCCTCCAAATCTGTCGACCTGTCGAACGCAGTTCGGTGCAAAACGTTCATTTGCTCGTCTATAGACACGTTGTCTACCGTCACGTCGTTGAAGAAGAAAACGAGACTCGTCACTAAACCAGACTCTTCTCCAGTTTCTTAGGGTCCATCTCCTTACGTTAGTACACCACCTGAGACGTTGGCGTCGATGTTGGCGTTTCAAGACGGGCCCAACAACTGGTCTTCTTGCACGTAAATTTGCCTCATGTAAACGGTTCCTGATGGTTTGGGCCGATACTCTCCTCAAACCTGGCACCTGTGTTGCAGTGATGGTGGGTGTGGCATGCCGATTACGTAGGTGGCTGAGTCGAATAAAGCGATCCTGAGCCGGTGTGGTGATCCTAGGTCTACCGCTCCTGGGACGATCTTCAATTGCATGGAACTGTGTGTAACGATTCCAAAGTCGTGAGATTGTTGTTTTGTGTACGTTTAGATGACGGGCAACTGTTCCAAAGCTTTCCCCGGCCTCAATGCGACCAATGGCAATATTTCGATTTGCTGTACTCAAACGGGGCATTTTCGAACTTGATTTGCAGAGCAAATTATGAGAGAAAAATTACAAACTACGCGTGCTTTTAAAACCCTCTACATGAACTGTGTTTTCAACGATTTGCACGTGCAACAGGCTTTTAGCATTTTGTACATGACAATTTCGCACTTTCTCAAATAACACGGATACAAAGGTCATCATGTGTGAAAATGGTTCCGTTTGGGAGCTATACTGATCAGATGGGAACGTATTAACAGTATTTTGAAGAAAATTCTAATTTACATTCACCATCTTTATTCTAGAAATGATGTCAGATATTTAGATAGGGGTTGCGTTTCTTTTTTTGAGAGAGTGTACATTTCAGCAATGTCACAAACCAAAGCTATTTGGTTTTTGCGGAATCTAAGTAATATCTCAAACAAGTCGCCCTGAACTTTCGGACCCTGGTGTATGATATCATTGAGCGAAGTACCCTGACTTTGGTTGTACTTCTGTCCGGTCATATCACAGGAAAATATGGTAAGAACCACTGACTGTCGGAGGTGTCTTCATTTGCAGAGACAATCTGAATATATCCCTTATCAAGGTAGTCTGAAATATACTAAGCAGCAAAAGAAACGTCAGTTTGGAATTTTCCTTCGCGAAACGGATAACTGTAAACACATTTAATGTTTTGATTGCATTTTTTTGACAACATCTCCAACTTTACCTGAGCAAAGACAATCCTTCCCAAACTCAGAATGGAGCCCAGGAAATAGTCGCAAAAACGCAACCTGATCTCGGAGATGGTACGGTGTTCTCCATGTTTTTCATGCAACTCATGCTGCACGTGCTGTTCACAAGGACCAGCCCTATAAAATGCACCCCCAAACCTGGTTGAAACATTCACATTACAACGTCAGCAGGATGCAGCGACTCACGACAGCGCAGAGGAACCAGGCGCTAGGAAGACTAGAAGGTCAACGTTCGGACCATCTACAGGCTGCAGCAACGTTTCTGGGCCACCAACACCATAAATGATCGCCCCCGTACTGACAAACCAAGGGTGACCACAAGACAACAAGACCGTCATGTTGTGCGACAGCATGTACAGAATCATGCAGGCATCCGAAACAGCACGCCAGACAGTGGGAACACACGGAAAACCAATCAGTACTGATACAGTACGCAGACGTCTTAACAGCGGGAACCTCCATTGCCGTAGACCTTACCGTGGACCTATCCTCACCCCTCGTCATCGGCGTGAACGTCTACAGTTTTCCCTACAACACCAAAACTGGCGATAGAGGCAATGGAGAACTGTTCTGTTCACAGATGAGAGTCGGTACTGCGTATCAACTGCAGATGGCAGAACAAGAACATGGCAACGACGTGGCCAGCGTTACTCCAATGTGTTATTGAAAGAGACTCATGGGGAGGTGCAAGCACCATGGTATGGGGTGGAATAGGCCTGAACCAGAGAGAGGATCCTGTGGTGTTCAAGAACCTTGGACCAGGGAGAGGAGGTGGCATCATAGCGGTGCACGTCACCGGAACAACATTTTCCAGCATGATAACGCCCGGTCCCATACTGCCAGAGCTACACGGGACTTCCTACAGCACAACGGTGTCAACATAATTAAGTGGCCAGTCCTTAGTCCCGATTTAAACCACATTGAACATCTTTGGGATTAAATTCAGAGGAGACTGAATAATGGCATACCAAAGCCGAACACAGCCGATTTATTGCGCCAGGCCTTTCACAGAGCGTGGTTCCTGGTGCCAATGGCCTTCATCAATCGATTGTTGCACTCCATGCATAGACGCTGTGCTGCAGTTATTGCCGCTCGTGGTGGCCACACTAGATACTGAAGTCAAGAGTCTGAATGAACTGCAAACGTTCATGTAACGAGTTATTTATTGGTGTGTCAGGATATTGTACACAAAAATGATTTTGATCCGCTTATTATTTCAATTTCTGTAATGATTTGATTACAGTGCCAATCTCATTTTGAATTCGTACTGACATTTTTTTGCTGCTCAGTATAATTTTATTATAAACTTCAGCTACGGTTGCGTCTTTCAACAGCTTTTTCTCTTTATTACAGAGACGTTTATCATCCATGCTGTAATTGTCAGGAAGTCTTTTTGAATCTGCTTTCCAAGGTATGCCTACCTCATATTGCCCATTGTCATATGCGACAGATTTTTGCACAATGTCAACAATCGCTTCATCTTGCTTAGTCAAGATGGGTTCTGATGACTGAAACTCTTCTACCTCCCAAAACTTGTGAAGCATAGAGTTAAGTTCAATATCCTTGTCATTTGAAAAGTAAGTGCTATAAAGTCTCTGAAGTCCTGATTGTTCAGGAACACAACCCACACATGTCCACCCAAGGGGAGCAAGTCTGGCTATTGGTTCCCCATCAGAACCAGAAACATCCTCATAAGAGCGATGTAATTCCAGATAATCCATACCTATAAGTAAATCTACAATGTGAGGGGTTTTTACTTTATGGAACTGAATATGTTGCAAATGCGATCATCGCTTGGAATGCTTTTGCCAGTCAACAATTTGCATTTGGCCGGTGACCCGAGTGGTAGTTAAAGCATTGTCAGATCAACTGACCCATCCATGCTTTTAAGACCGAACTGAACAGCCATGGTCTGAAATTCCTACTTTGTCCATGAAGAACATTGACGGAACTTGACCTACTAAGCCCATCTGTGAGGATACATCTTCATCAATGTACGTTTGTGTACTTGCATCGTGTAACAATGCATTTACAACAATTCTGTTTGGGCCGTTCTTAAGAACAACAGGTACCGTCCGAAGTGAAAGTAGAGTAGACTTATCAGGTTTTGTGGACGACATTGGTGAGACCTTTGAAACTTGACCTTCATAACTGTTACTTGTCACAAGTTGCTGTGCTTGTTGTGTATTGTCGTTGTTGCCATGAGTTACGCCATGGATACTGTTATTTCTCTTTGAATGGAGTAACTGATTATGCAAAGCAGGGCAGTTGTCAATACCACATTTGATATTGCGTCTGCATGTTTTTCCAAAGTGATTGAAACCAAAACAACGGAAGCAAAGCTTTAACTGCTTGACAGTTTCCCATCTCTTCTGAACCGTCATTGCTTTCAATTTCCTACATGTCACAATGTCATGGTTGTATATATGACACAGCTGACATCTGTGGTCTCTTTCAGTCTGCTTGTTACCAAAGAAAGACCCTAATTTGTTAGGACATTTATAGATTGTTGCCTTTCCTTTAGCAGATACTCCATGGATTGTTTCCGAAGCAATGATCTGGAATTCTGCTTCCATTAAAACCCGTAACGCTTCAACTGATTCCTGTCGTTGAGCTTCAGAAATCCATCTTTGGTACTGACTAATCATGGATGCCGTCATTTTCTCCAGGAGTTGAACATACAGGGACCCATTACCTAACTCTTCAAGCCTATCAGAATCCCTCATGTTTACAACAACTACATCCAACGTATCTATACATGCTATAAATGCAGCCTTCCAGGCTTCATATGACTTGGCATCTCCAGTAAAGACAGGTAGCGACACTCGTTTCAACTGCTTCCACATGTCTTTACCAATGTCATAACTGTGTGAAAGTGTAGGTGCCCTATGATCATAACTATCTGAGTGGTCCCTCACCATGTGAACTGGTTCATTGTTTTGTTCATGAATGGAGTATTGTTTGGAGTAGTATTGTTTGTCCTATTCCTGAGATAATCCTGTGCATCATCTTGAGCTTCGGAACCTATTTCTTCTAACAGTTCACCTTCTTCAGAGACCTTAGGCATTTTTTTGTTTATCACCAACAGTTTCGAACATTTCTGACAGGTTCACGATAACTTCCAAAGCCTTAAGCTGGCAACTGCTTAATTTGTCTTGGTTTTTAACGTCACATCGGCAATATTTCAGCCATATCGTGACGAGTACAATTTATACAATATAAAAATGAAAACATTCTGAAGAGTTAAACCTGTCAACGATGGACAGTAACAATCTTAGAGTATCACAGATATTAATATAAAACTAGAATGTAAATCTAAAACATTTTAATTGAAGAAGACAGTACAATATAAAACACGGGCTATAGATCGCCAACAACTGAAGGTAGATCACCGGTCCCATACTAGGGTCCATGGGGACTTACAGTACCTTCGCTACCTACATGGACCCAAGCTGGATTTATATCAACTCTTCAGCCATTGGTGATTGTAGTCAAACCTAGCCAAAATTAAAATTACAAAAATACTACATTTAAAAGGCCGGTAAATTTAAATTTCCTTTGAATGTTTTGGGACTTACGTATCCTCTCAGGAGGACAATAATTTTACAATACTTCAACACCCTTTGAGGGTACAGCCACTAACAATCTGAGTTACTAATCTAAACTACCAATTATAAAATATTTAGCTATTTACAGATCAGTCAACATATCTAATTCTTTTAAAAATTCAACTATTAAATGATAATTAACATAATAAAAACGATCCTTCAATGTTTTGACATGGAAATACTTATCCCTTGTGATGGAATATTCAACACAGTCAAGCAGGACATGCTTGGCTGTGATTCTTTCATCACAAGGGATGCAAAACGGAGGATCTTCGCCTTTCAGTAAATATTAGTGAGTATATCTAGTGTGGCCAATGCGACATCATCGCATAATGACCTCTTCAAATCTGGATTGACAACCCAAGTAGGTGTAACCAATATAAGGTTCTATTTCCACTTCGTCTGCATCAGATCACGGATGTAGGTTCTAATGCCAGCTTTGTAATCAGAGTATGGAATAAGAAGTGGAGTCACAGATTTGTTGAGTGCTGCCTTGGCAGCAAGATCGGCCATTGTGTTCCCAGAAATGCCAACGTGGCTGGGTAACCAACAGAAGACGATGTCGTATTGGCCAGTTGCAAGATCATTATACAATTCAATGATTTCTATTAAAAGTGGATGTTTACAAGAAATATTTTTAATAGCCTGAAGGCAAGAAAGAGAGTCAGAAAAGATTATGTATTGTATATATTTCGGGTGTCTTTGAATATATTTAAGAGCCGTTAATATGGCGTTTGTTTCTGCTGTAAAAATAGAGCTATTATCTGGTATTCTAGAAGATATTGTCCTGGATCCAATGACAGTGGCACATGCCACTGCGCCACCATCATTGGACCCATCTTTAAATAAGGATTTGTAAGTATACTAGCCACATAAAGAAACTGTGCATTGTCAAAATATTATCCCAGTTGATAAGCACGATAACAATGTCAAAGGTACATATAAACTTTAATGGAAGGATCATGAGACCATAACAAGTCGGGAGAATTTCAATTGAAAAGTCAATCACAATGACGTCACGAGTCCACAAGCGGGACAGGGGTCAAACGACCATGTCACAAGCTCAATAACGGGTATGTCCACCATCGGCATTGAGAACAGCAGTGCATCGACGACGCATAGAGCCTATCGAACGTGCAAGGAAGGCTTGTAGGATGTCACGCCAGATTCTCTCAAGTTCTGTTGCAAGGTCAAGGACGTTATCTGGCGGATGAGGAAGACGGCGTAGACGTAGATCCATCTCGTCCCAAACATGCTCTTTCGGGGAGAGATCCGGTGAATTTGCAGGCCAAGGCAGTAAGTCAACGTAAGTAAGAAATCCATAGCAACCCTTGCCGTATGAGGGCGGGCATTGTCCTGTTGGAATGTTAACACAGGGCCATGACGTTGCAGAAAAGGAATTGCCACAGGTCGAAGAATTTGATCCCTGTAGCACACACCAGTTAAGTTGCCCTGAACAATCACCAAAGGAGTTCTTTGGCGTGCTGTTATTCCACCCCAAATCATCACGGAACCACCACCAAAGCGATTCCTCTCCAAGACACAGGCCTCTGCATAACGTTCTCCCACGCGTCTATAGGCTAGTTGACGTCCATCACTATGGGAAATGTTAAACCTGGACTCATCTGTAAAAACAACATTTCTCCACCAAAACAAAGGTCTGCGGACATGATTTCGGCACCTCATTCGGCGAGCTTGTCGATGACGTTGTGTCAGGATAGGCCGTAGATGACGTAAACGTTGTCGAACTGTGTTGGGGTGGATACGGCGAAGTCCTGGGACGGTTCGGGCAGTCATCACTGCAGTCTGAAACCTGTGGCGAAGATGGGTCACCCTTATCCATATGTCCTGTCTTGGCGTTGTTACACGTGGACGTCCAGAACGTGGCCGATCGATGACGTCATTTGTGTTCTGGAAGCGTCTCACCAGTGCAGAAATGGTGTTCCGGTGGCAGTGGAAATGTGCAGCCAGTTGTCGTTGAGACATTCCCCCACGGACCATCCCAATGGCCTCCTGACGTTGTGCCGACGTGAGTCTTGGCATGCTATGCGTTTCAATAGATGTTTAATTTTTTGAACGATCGCAAGGGCAGGGTTGAGCTTTCCAAAGTGACGGTATTGTGTGGCATTCATTTGCTCTGTTTCTCTTTCCCGGAATGCACGTGCAACAACGTATTGCACGTCTCAAGGAAGAACACACTGACGTCACGGAACGTGGCACGTGCATGCATGTTGGATACATGTCTCTAATCTCTGAGTTTAAATCCTTATGTGTCTACACAGGTTTGTATGCACAGTTTCTTTATGTGCCTAGTATATTTGATAGCGGTAGAGGATCTGTCGAAAGAGCAGTTTGTGATAATGCTGATGACATAGTAATATGCTCAGCATTTACTGGATATAATACAATTTGCTCATCTGAGGTCCAGCTGATAGTGGTTTGACAAGCAGTATCAACTTTGAGTGGGGAAGAGGAGACTGCAGCTGAATAGGTAGTGTAGAGAATGAAGTAGATAACTCATTATCAACCAATTTCCTTGCATCTGGAAAGGAAATGTCATTAGTGTACTTCAGTTTCAGGATTTTTGTCTGTCTGACAAAAGAAGGACATGTTTTGGAGGAGGACATATGGTCACCTTTACAATTTGCGCACACGATAGCATCAGTGCAGTCAGTGCCATCATAATTGTTACTACACCGGGAGCAAACTTTGGGGTTTCTGCAAGACCTCGCACCGTGACCAAATTGGCATTTAAAACAACGGAGTGGATTTGGTATGTACACATCCACTCCGATGTTGAAGTACCCTGCTTTGACAGAAGATGGAATCTTTGAGAGAGCAAACGTGAAAGGTAGGTATTTGTTTTAATAGTGTTGTCACCTTCTCTCCTAGTGAACCGTTTTACAGTCAGTACTCCTTGAGATTTCATTTCTGCCACAATCTCCTCTTCAGACATATCTGAGAGGCACTTTGCACGGTCACGTACGATGCCTCTACATGAATTTAGCGTCTTTTGGATTGATACGACAATCGCAGTATTGGCAAAATGATGAGCCTTGAGGAGATTGTGAGACTGTTGTCTCCTTGCGCATTCCACAAGAAGAGAACCAGACCGGAGACGTGTAACATTTTAACAGTTCCACAAATGCCTTCAATGGATTTTGAAATAATGAAAGGATTGATTTTGAGGGGTGTGAAATCAATTCCATCGACAACAAGAAATCGTGGCCAAGAATCAATATTGATTCCTCATCAGAAGATGTTGCAGCATCAGTATCAATGTGCCTTCTTTTCGTTTTTGATCTGGAACCAATGGGTAGTTGGGTAGCCATAATGAAAGATATATTCAACATCCTTGCTCCCCACCCACCATGGAGTGTCAACAAGGACGGCATTGCAGCGGAGGCCAACTACAACACCAGGGCTACAAGGATGCTATACTCCAGCAAGAAACACACAGGTAGCTATAATAGTCAAACAGAGTAAAAGGTCAGGCTGGCCCGGCCCTAGACAATTACCTGATGACAAATAGACTGACTGACTGAGTTTGGTTTTACGCCGCTTTTAGCAATATTCCAGCAATATCACGGCGGGGGACACCAGAAATGGGCTTCACTCATTGTACCCATGTGGGGATTCGAACCCGGGTCTTCGGCGTGACGAGCCAACGCTTTAACCACTAGACTACCCCACCGCCCCGATGACAAATAGAACTTATATTAAATAGGTCATTAATGCCAGATTGGCCCATGAGCCACCGCCTTCTGGCATAGGACTCTAGGCAAAGTTGGAATATATTCTGAAGTTGGTGGTTTCGATATAAACCACATGAAATATCAGTATATACAGGAATTATACTTATCCATGCTCAGGGCACGGCGTGACCAGCCGATTGATAGAACCGGGCAAGTTCTACCACCCGTCTAGGTGAAGTAAGGGTCGAAGTGGTGTCTTGGGCAAAAGGAACACTGTTCCTGGCTCCTTTGCCCTCAACCACCAGAATCCCGTCCTCCACCGACACAGGGGCGCAACCCACGGCAAACAGGTTGGTGGGTCCACAACGGGGGGTTGAAGAGCTCTTAGCGTTACCCAGCACCCCCACTGAGGAGGTGGCTCTTCACGGGTGCCCACTTATGTGTGATAAAGCAAAGAATGGTATCGCAACAACCACGCTCTGCTACCATTTGTTACGCAGCAGTGGAAGTCTTAAAAATAACTCAACAATGTTCAAAGTTCATTATAGTTTAACTTATAGATACATGAACTAACGACATATTTTGACGGCATTATGACCTAATTTGACATAACACGACACGGTCCTTATGTGACCACCGAAACCACCATATGGTCCAGTTGAAGTCCTTATTTGACTTCTTACAATTATGCCATGATTTGGCTCTATAAGAGACAGTCACCGACAGCGTGGCTGCTCTATCGAAAAACAAAACGAAATTTCTGCCATGTTCAGTGACAATGTACACTGTCGCAAGCTACTGCGCATTCTGCACGTGGTTCACGCACGGTTATCCACCGTTTTTCAAGTGGTGCGTTCGTGCGAATGTTTGGGTTTGTTCGGACCTTCTATCAGGTGAGGTGAGGTGAAATTGGGTTTAACGTCGTGCTGGAGAATATTTCGCTCATATGACGACGTGCATGCGTGTGTATATGCGGCTGCTTGTACTAGCCCAGACTGCAGCTGGTTTTATAGTGCTAGCCCACTGAGATACCATGCCGCAGTGAAGCATTAAAACCCCACTCAGACACATTATACTGACTCCGAGCCGACCAGTCCTTGTTGTACTCATGAATGCCGAGCGCCAGACAGGGACCAACAAGTACCATATTTTCACGTTTTTTGGTATGACGTGGTAGGGGATAGAACTACTAGTACTGTGATAGTACTGCTATTATAGGATAGTCCTGCTAGTATACACTATCACTGGGATAGAACTACTAGTACTGCGATAGTACTGCTATTATGGGCTAGTCCTGCTAGCATACAATATCACTGGGATAGAACTACTAGAACAGCGAGAGTACTGCTATTATAGGCTAGTTCTGCTAGTATACAATATCACTGGGATGGAACTACTAGTACAGCGATAGTACTGCTATTATAGGCTAGTTCTTCTAGTATACAATATCACTGGGATAGAACTACTAGAACAGCGAGAGTACAGCTATTATAGGCTAGTCCTGCTAGTATACACTTTCACTGGGATAGAACTACTAGTACTGTGATAGTATTGCTATTATAGACTACTCCTGCTAGTATACACTATCACTGCGATAGTATAGATAGATCGTCTTTATTTCCTCCAAAATTGAAGATACATATGCATGATTTAGCAGATATTACATTTTACAAGGTACAAGTGTATGAAAGTTATACAATACAAAAACATTTAAAGATATGTATATATGGGGATGTAAATCTAGTAACATGTGATGAAAACCGTTTCCATTCATGAACAGCTTTACTCGTGATTTTCATACATTGAATCCATAGATCAGTATCAAGATCTCTAATGTTGTCATTTGGCACTCCTCCAAGTAGAAAACTAATCAGTGCATCATCATCATCATTCCAAACACTTACAAAGGTTGTAACATCCAATAGATCAATGAGGGAGCTAAGTAGTCGCTCTCTGTTACATTCCGTTTGTGGACAAAGGAGAAATACATGTTTTACAATGTCATAAGCATATGTGCCACATAAGCATTCTTT
Organism: Haliotis rubra; assembly: GCF_003918875.1. Lineage (NCBI taxonomy): Eukaryota > Metazoa > Mollusca > Gastropoda > Lepetellida > Haliotidae > Haliotis > Haliotis rubra. The sequence continues at coordinate 1,479,293 of NW_025765048.1, read as the reverse complement.
AGATTGTATAGCGAAAGTGCCGACACGGATAAGGTAGGATATGTCATAGAAATAATCTGAATCATTAAGAGCTATTAACCAAAGTTTGTTACTAGCAGCTGGATTGCGTAGGAGAGCGTATCTGTGGAGATTGACTCTGTAGTTAAGCTCAGAGGTAACGACATTTGCTTCAAATTTTGAGACTTTATCTCTTACAAGATTTGACCATTGATTTTTGGTAACAAATACAGATGAGTTACGATAAATGTCAACATATTCAGTAAGATCATATTTACAGGTAAGATATAACATATGGTGTAAAGGAGAGGATTTACACTTCAGCATGTTTTGCATACTATCCTTACAATCATGTTGAGCTAATCTATAGTGAAGAATTCGTTTGAAAATGAAACTAATATCAGTGTTAAGCAGTCTTCCCAGGAACAATAATGCTCTCTGATCAATATACGCACGTAGTGATACAAGTCCAAGACAGTCTCTGGCAATGACCGAGCACGTGCGTTTAGAGAACCCTTGTACTTTTTTACAGAAGTACTTTTGCACACATTCAAGCATATCGTATTCTTTAGTTGATATGTTACACCACATATTACAGGCAAATAGACCACAGGGTAGTACAATACGTTCCCATATGCGTACAGCATGCATAGGGTGAAGACCACCAAAATACAATCCATGACTGTGGTTAACATTGACTAGCTTTCTAAGCTTTCACATATTAAAACAGTACGATTAAGGGTAGATTTAGCGGTGTTTATGTACAGGCCCGCATATACGACATCGGTTTTGCGGTTAATAACATGATCACCCAAAAATAGCTCTGGGCATTCGTGTTTATGATAATCACCAAACAGAAGGAAGGCACTTTTACCAGCATTAAACCTAAGGTGCCATGTTTTGCATAATCAGATATAACATTCAATAAACATTGAAGACCATCGGGTGTACAACTTAATAGGGTTGTATCATCTGCAAGTAGGATACCAGGGTAGTGGCCCAGGGCAGGTTTAAGCCTCTTCCTGAATTATCAGCAGCATTTAACAGATCGTTAATGTACAGTGTAAACAACCAAGCCGATAGGACCCGTCCTTGCCCAACACCCTGACGTATTTGAAAGGTATCCGAAATATGTCCGCCAATGCTAATACGTGATTTCATTGATGAAGAAAGTATGTATAAAAGTCTCCACATTTTACCTTTAATTCCAAAGTTGTGCAGTTTTAGGAAAAGACCATTAAGCCAAACCCGGTCGAATGCTTTTTCATTATCGACAAATGCACAGTATACTGGCGTTTCTCTTTCATTGTAGTAAGCAATAGTTTCTTGGAGCGTAAATAATGCGGTCTCTGCTCCAGCACCTTTTCTAAAGCCAAACTGAAAAGGGTGAGGAAAATTCTTTACTTCTGTTGCCCAGCTTTCGATTCTATTCAAAAGCAATCTTTCAAAAAGTTTACCTAAAACTGGAGTAAGTGTGATGCCTCTGTAATTAGAAGGGTTATCCTTACTTTTACCATGGCCTTTGTGGATTGGAAGTATATTCCCCACACTAAACAACTTAGGAACATATTCATAAGAAACAATATCATTATAAAACGTAAGAAGGTGGTTGATGAGTGATCTTCCACTAAATTTAACATGCTCATTTACAATATGATCCGGGCCTGGGATTTTACCGTCTTCAATGATTTTACAGTTTTCAATAGTTCATCACCAGTAAATGGACATAAAAGATTCATACTGGTGTCATTACAGTCATCAACGTCTTGTCTTGTGACAAGATCTTCAATAAAACTATTAACAAAACAGGTAAAATCTTGATCAAAATTGATATCTTCATACGGCTGGGAGAGATCCCTAAAGTACTTAGCAAATAGGTTACAGATACTTTCTGGAGCGTCACAGGTCTCGTTCTCGTACACAAGGGTTTTAACTCGTTCTTTATTGCGTTTGTACTTTTTTTGTAACCCTGGTATATTCCTGAATATCAACTTCGGCTGCTTCATAGATGTCCCTGAACTTTTCATCTTGAAGTTTACGTTTTGATCGGCGATGTTTTTTTTCGAAAGATTCTCTTAGCCTGCTTATATTTTACGTAGTGAACATCGTCCTTATTTCGTGGCTTACCCATATGGACCCATTCTTTACGTGCGTGTCGCATATCGTTATGACATGGCTTTAAATTATCCCTCTTCCAGTAGGGTTTTAAATGGGATTGAAATTTTGAAGCAGGAATACTGATATTGGCTGAAGCATGTAATGAATCAAGGATGAAATTATGGTAGGCTTCAATATACTCCTCTGGTGTGTTGTAATCAGCTATATCTAAACTGACATTTCTGAAATAATTTTCAGTCTCATAGCGATAAAGCATCAGATCAATGCTGTTGGCCTTTCGCCAGTTTAACTTTTCACCCCCATAGTGATATTGACGTACATCATCAGTTACATGCATACAAATAAGTATAGGGTAGTGATCTGAGACAGAGTACGGGATGGAATAGTCAATATCATAGCCAACAATGCTACTTCTACAATCAGTGTTAACAAAAACATAATCGATCATAGTTTTAACCTGTCTACATTTACTAGTGTAGGTGTAAGCATTTTGATTGTCCAGTGGTACAATCGAGATCAGGTCACGTTCCTTCAAAGCTCTCTGCAAACACTTAGCTCGAGGTTTTAATGCTGAGAGAGTCCAAAGGTCAGTATTAAAATCACCAAGTATTACAGTTTGTCCATGATATGAGCAGGTATCGTATACATCCATAGCATTATGGACTTCTTCTGCGTAGACAGTGTCCATGACATTAGACGATGGAAGTCGCACACCAACTATGTACACTGGAATGCCACATTTAGTCATCTTAACACCAATGATGTGTTCACTGTTCGGTATATTTAATACCGAGACACTACAATTATCTTGCTTCCTGATGAACAATGCAACTCCACCAGCTCCTCTAGGTGAAGAGTGGTTCTGCTGGCATTTGACACACACATGGAAGTCGTCATGAAGATCAGTGAGAATTGGTTTCTGATTGTCATTCAGCCAGTGTTCACTTAGGAACAGTATATCACAGCTATCCAGTTTATACTTGAGTTCCGACAAACAGTTCGTAACACCACGAATATTCCATGTAATTGCAAGACATATATTACTGTCCGTTACCTTCATGTCCATTATCGCCGTACCATGTATTATACGGAACCCATTCCAGACACTTCACGTTTTCAGGCCAGAAATAGTCGTCATCCATGATGACGTCAGCAGAGTCTCTAGTGACTGTAATTCGTATGGTGTATGTCGGGTTACGCGGACTGTCCCAATGCTTCATCAATCTGGTATGAGATATCACAACGCCACGGTCTTTAGCGTAATCCACTATAGCGTCTTTGATGATGTCAAAAGACTTGTCAGCCCTGACATAACTTAGCACTAAACGTGGCTGGTCCTGCTAGTATACAATATCACTGGGATAGAACTACTAGTACCACGATAGTACTGCTATTATAGGATAGTCCTGCTAGTATACACTATCACTGGGATAGAACTACTAGAACAGCGAGAGTACAGCTATTATAGGCTAGTCCTGCTAGTATACAATATCACTGGGATAGAACTACTAGAACAGCGAGAGTACTGCTATTATAGGCTAGTTCTGCTAGTATACAATATCACTGGGATAGAACTACTAGAACAGCGAGAGTACAGCTATTATAGGCTAGTCCTGCTAGTATACAATATCACTGGGATAGAACTACTAGAACAGCGAGAGTACTGCTATTATAGGCTAGTTCTGCTAGTATACAATATCACTGGGATAGAACTACTAGAACAGCGAGAGTACTGCTATTATAGGCTAGTTCTGCTAGTATACAATATCACTGGGATAGAACTACTAGTACTGTGATAGTATTGCTATTATAGACTACTCCTGCTAGTATACAATATCACTGGGATAGAACTACTAGAACAGCGAGAGTACAGCTATTATAGGCTAGTCCTGCTAGTATACAATATCACTGGGATAGAACTACTAGTACTGTGATAGTATTGCTATTATAGACTACTCCTGCTAGTATACACTATCACTGCGATAGAACTACTAGAACAGCGAGAGTACAGCTATTATAGGCTAGTCCTGCTAGTATACAATATCACTGGAATAGAACTACTAGTACAGCGAGAGTACTGCTATTATAGGCTAGTTCTGCTAGTATACAATATCACTGGGATAGAACTACTAGAACAGCGAGAGTACAGCTATTATAGGCTAGTCCTGCTAGTACACAATATCACTGGGATAGAACTACTAGTACTGCGATACTACTGCTATTATGGGCTAGTCCTGCTAGTATACAATATCACTGGGATAGAACTACTAGTACTGCGATAGTACAGCTATTATAGGCTAGTCCTGCTAGTATACAATATCACTGGGATAGAACTACTAGTACTGTGATAGTACTGCTATTATAGGCTAGTTCTGCTAGTATACAATATCACTGTGGCGGACTGTCAACTTATTGGACTACCCCTATTGTGTAGATCGAGTTTCAGGTTCATAATTGTTGCCACTGGATTGGCTGGGCAAGTTTACAGACAGATGTGACATAACTTGAAACTTGTTTAGTGCTACGTTCTGCAACAAACATAATGGAAAACGGAACATCCATAAACAAAATGGCGGAACGTACACGGTCACTGCACTTTCTCTGCGGCTGTTTCATATGCAAAATGAACAGTGAATGAGTACAGTACTGAAGTTTATGCTTGTCAGCCTTTGTGTTTTAATGGATCAATACAAACTATTGGTATTCATCAAAGTCTTTCTATCAGACTATGAACAACTAACTGAATCGATTGTTCAGCTAGATGATGATTTGTTGTCTACACGGGAGTCATCTTGTACAAGCAGTTTCTGGTAGTGGATTGCTGAGACGGCGACTGTCCTGTTGTTGACGCCTTTACGGCGGATACAGGTAGCATGACTTACCTGAACAGCGTGCAACCAGGGGTCGACTTAGCATTGTTACAACAGTAACATTTAATGATTAAACATGAAACGAAAACCTATCATTGTAAATTGCTGTACTGCATGTACTAGTATACTCTCCAAAAAGGTATAGGTGTATTTTCACGAATTTTATCTGCTGACTTTAAAGTGAGATAACACATGCAATTCTGGATCAGTTACAGCCAAATTACACAGTATATACGACCATTTGTCTGTTAACACGTATAGCGTATAAAAGGTTCAATACGTGAAGGAGTCGGCCGAGGTCATCCCACAAATACTCGATCAGGACAGGGGATTTGGAAGGCCATGGAAGCACTGTAATGTTCTCAGTCTGAAGATACTGAATAGTGACATGGTGCTGTGTGAGGCCTGGCATTATCTTGCTGGAACAACTCCCCCTGGTGGTCAATGATCGGAACCATGTGAATCCTTAACATTTCGTCTCTGTGCAGTTAAATTGCTCTGAAGGCGCACACAGTTAGTTTGTAGGATATGGCTACCCTGATCATGACATCTCAACTTCCATATCGGTCAACCTGGGAGACACAGTTCTGGGCAAAATGACATTCATTTCATCTCGATAGACGTGTACTCTTCCGTCATGACACTGAAGCTGAAAGTGTGATTCGTAACTGACCCATAAACGTTGTGCCAGTTTTGTAGAATCGAATGTAATTGCATCACTGGACCCGTCGGCGTCGATGTAGTCGTTGCAGCACAGCTCCAAAATAGGGTCTGGCTTCTCGTAAGCGATTGCGAATGGTTTGTGCCGACACACTCCTCATTCCAGGCAGTGCAGTGGCAGTTACAGTTGCTGTGACAGTTCGATTCTTCGAGTCCGATGTTGCGTAAAATTGGTTTGTTGATATCGGTCCCAAAAACGACTGATGGTACTCCAAACGACTGATGGTACTCACATTGAGGAGACTCCCCAGCCCACAGGCATGTTTCGATTTACAGCAGTGAGTCGCGACATAACGATATTCTTTCATTTAGCTAAAAAATGCCTATGACCGCCTGAAAGCAAAACGGCCTTATATTCAATCCGTTCAATTGTGCCGAGATCTGAGAAGCATATACTCCACTGCTGGCTACCTGTACACTGACAGGAACTGGTTTAGGGAAACAATCACGCCCAGATGAAACACGTATTTTTCGTAGAGTAGACTGTTCATCTTAAACTGACACCTGTATAAGTGATATTTATGCAGGTTTATGTCTCCCATGTTATGTATGGGCCGGGTGCCTTATAACACAGTGGGCAACCGGCTCGCAGTGTTGGCGAGTCTCCGCGGTCTTGTTGATTGGGCGTCAACGTACAAGGCTACAATCACACGCACGCACGCACGCACGCACGCACGCACGCACGCACGCACGCACGTACTCACACGTACTCTTGCACGTCCATATGTTGTACACAGGTATGTATATAATTCACTACAGGTGTGCCTACCCTAAGCGCTCTGCTTCCACTCTGGAAGGGGAAGGACTGGTCGTGTCTGCCAGTGAAAACACATTCAGCTTTGTTCTGTTCCTGCTGCCACAAACAAAGGTGGATGCTGCTGGACTGCTGCTACTACTGCTGCTGCTACTGCTGCTACTACTACTACTGCTGCTGCTGCTACTACTGCTACCTGCTACTGCTGCTGCTACTACTGCTGCTACTACTACTGCTACGCTGCTGCTGCTGCTGCTGTTACTGCTGCTACTGCTACTATACTACTGCTGCTGCTGCTGCTGGTGCTGCTACTACTACTACTACTACTGCTACTGCTGCTGCTGCTGCTACTACTACTACTACTACTGCTGCTACTGCTACTGCTACTGCTGCTGCTGCTACTGCTGCTGCCTTTGCTGCTACTGCTGCTACTACTGCTACTACTGCTGCTGCTGCTGCTGCTACTACTGCTGCTACTGCTACTGCTACTGCTGCTGCCTGCTGCTGCTACTGCTACTACTGCTACTGCTGCTGCTACTGCTGCTGCTGCTGCTGCTACTGCTGCTGCTACTACTGCTGCTGCTGCTACTGCTGCTGCTGCTGCTGCTACTGCTACTACTGCTGCTGCTGCTGCTGCTACTGCTGCTACTGCTGCTGCTGCTGCTGCTGCTGCTGCTACTACTACTGCTGCTGCTGCTACTACTGCTACTGCTACTACTACTACTGCTGCTGCTGCTGCTACTGCTGCTACTGCTGCTGCTGCTGCTGCTGCTGCTGCTCTTCTGCTGCTACTACTACTGCTGCTACTACTGCTGCTACTGCAACAACTGCTACTTGCTTGCTGCTGCTACTGCTGCTGCTACTACTGCTGCTGCTACCACCACCACCACCACCACCACCGCACCAACAACTACTACTACTACTGATGCTACTTCTACTACTACTACTACTACTACTACAGGGAGACAGATGGAGTCATCACCTACCAGGACGTCGTAGATGACATCTTTGAAGATGAAGTGGCGGGCCGTGTCGATGAGGACACCTCGGTGAGGAAACCGAGGCTTGTCTAAAGCTATTGTCTCCATCACATACAGCTGCAATAGCAACAAGGATGAATGTTATATAACCGCAATCATACAGATAATTTTATTACAGCTAACCAGGCCACGCATACTGTTGGGTTTTCCAGAAAGACTGGTAGTCAATATAGATGGACCAGGGGACTTCATATTCATGTCATATTGACAGTCAGAAAGAGTCAACTCACCTTCCCATCTGTGCCTCTCCAGACCAGCTGACTGAACGTCTCCAGGCCTCGCAGAGCTCCCTACACCTCGTTGGCAACTATGAGCTTGCTACTGTCTTTAATCACGAGCCTAGCGATAGATATAGATCTCTACAGTGACAGGTACCAATTGGCATATCAGTGAATGAATGAGTGAGTGAAGGAATATATCAAACGTTTCCCACTTTGGTGAGACCAACAAACACGCGTATGGTGTTTATGATAACACTTTACCATACTAACGTTTCACATTACCACATTTGTTGTTATTTTCCTGATCGACAAAGATGTGCTGCACACTCCCTTACTCACTCACTCACTAGGAATGTGGTCGCAAGGTTACGCTCATCCATTAATAATTTCTTGAGAGTAAGATTCTATCACATCGCTCGCAACTCATACAATACAAATGTAGCTTTGGTATCTTAGCAAAGAATGTCCAGGCGTGAGTAAGGTCATCGTTGCCAACTTGCAACAATGTCACGACGTATGACATTCCAGATTTACAGTATTTCCAACAAGAAAGCCAATAATGGGAACGGTCACTTGTGGCTCTCCGACCTAGGTATAGAGTCATGTGTCTGTACATAGTGGCTATCTGACCTAGGTATAGAGCCATGTGTCTGTACATAGTGGCTATCTGACCTAGGTATAGAGTCATGTGTCTGTACATAGTGGCTATCTGACCTAGGTATAGAGTCATGTGTCTGTACATAGTGGCTATCTGACCTAGGTATAGAGTCATGTGTCTGTACATAGTGGCTATCTGACCTAGGTGTAGAGTCATGTGCCTGTACATAGTGGCTATCTGACCTAGGTATAGAGTCATGTGCCTGTACATAGTGGCTATCTGACCTAGGTATAGAGCCATGTGTCTGTACATAGTGGCTATCCGACCTAGATATAGAGTCATGTGCCTGCACATAGTGGCTATCTGACCTAGGTATAGAGCCATGTGTCTGTACATAGTGGCTATCTGACCTAGGTATAGAGTCATTTGTCTGTACATAGTGGCTTTCCGACCTAGGTATAGAGCCATGTGTCTGTACATAGTGGCTATCCGACCTAGGTATAGAGTCATGTGTCTGTACATAGTGGCTATCTGACCTAGGTATAGAGCCATGTGTCTGTACATAGTGGCTATCTGACCTAGGTATAGAGTCATGTGTCTGTACATAGTGGCTATCCGACCTATGTAAAGAGTCATGTGTTTGTACACAGTGGCTATCTGACCTAGGTATAGAGTCATGTGTATGTACATAGTGGCTATCTGACCTAGGCATAGAGTCATGTGTATGTACATAGTGGCTATCTGACCTAGGTATAGAGTCATGTGTCTGTACATAGTGGCTATCATGATCTGACCTAGGTATAGAGTCATGTGTATGTACATAGTGGCTATCTGACCTAGGCATAGAGTCATGTGTCTGTACATAGTGGCTATCTGACCTAGGCATAGAGTCATGTGTATGTACATAGTGGCTATCTGACCTACGCATAGAGTCATGTTTATGTACATAGTGGATATCTGACCTAGGCATAGAGTCATGTGTATGTACATAGTGGCTATCTGACCTAGGTATAGAGTCATGTGTCTGTAAATAGTGGCTATCTGACCTAGGTATAGAGCCATGTGTCTGTACATAGTGGCTATCTGACCTAGGTATAGAGTCATGTGTCTGTACATAGTGGCTATCTGACCTAGGTATAGAGTCATGTGTCTGTACATAGTGGCTATCTGACCTAGGTATAGAGTCATGTGTCTAACACAGTGTGGCTATCTGACCTAGGTATAGAGCCATGTGTCTGTACATAGTGGCTATCTGACCTAGGTATAGAGTCATGTGTCTGTACATAGTGGCTATCTGACCTAGGTATAGAGCCATGTGTCTGTACATAGTGGCTATCTGACCTAGGTATAGAGCCATGTGTCTGTACATAGTGGCTATCTGACCTAGGTATAGAGTCATGTGTCTGTACATAGTGGCTATCCGACCTAGGTAAAGAGTCATGTGTCTGTACATAGCGGCTATCTGACCTAGGTATAGAGTCATGTGTCTGTACATAGTGGCTATCCGACCTAGGTATAGAGTCATGTGTCTGTACATAGTGGCTATCTGACCTAGGTATAGAGTCATGTGTCTGTACATAGTGGCTATCTGACCTAGGTATAGAGTCATGTGTCTGTACATAGTGGCTATCCGACCTAGGTATAGAGCCATGTGTCTGTACATAGTGGCTATCTGACCTAGGTACAGAGTCATGTGTCTGTACATAGTGGCTATCTGACCTAGGTATAGAGTCATGTGTCTGTACATAGTGGCTATCTGACCTAGGTGTAGAGTCATGTGCCTGTACATAGTGGCTATCTGACCTAGGTATAGAGTCATGTGCCTGTACATAGTGGCTATCCGACCTAGGTATAGAGTCATGTGTCTGTACATAGTGGCTATCTGACCTAGGTATAGAGCCATGTGTCTGTACATAGTGGCTATCTGACCTAGGTATAGAGTCATGTGTCTGTACATAGTGGCTATCTGACCTAGGTATAGAGTCATGTGTCTGTACATAGTGGCTATCTGACCTAGGTATAGAGTCATGTGTCTGTACATAGTGGCTATCTGACCTAGGTGTAGAGTCATGTGCCTGTACATAGTGGCTATCTGACCTAGGTATAGAGTCATGTGCCTGTACATAGTGGCTATCTGACCTAGGTATAGAGCCATGTGTCTGTACATAGTGGCTATCCGACCTAGATATAGAGTCATGTGCCTGCACATAGTGGCTATCTGACCTAGGTATAGAGCCATGTGTCTGTACATAGTGGCTATCCGACCTAGGTATAGAGTCATGTGTCTGTACATAGTGGCTATCTGACCTAGGTATAGAGCCATGTGTCTGTACATAGTGGCTATCTGACCTAGGTATAGAGTCATGTGTCTGTACATAGTGGCTATCCGACCTATGTAAAGAGTCATGTGTTTGTACACAGTGGCTATCTGACCTAGGTATAGAGTCATGTGTATGTACATAGTGGCTATCTGACCTAGGCATAGAGTCATGTGTATGTACATAGTGGCTATCTGACCTAGGTATAGAGTCATGTGTCTGTACATAGTGGCTATCCGACCTAGGTATAGAGTCATGTGTATGTACATAGTGGCTATCTGACCTAGGCATAGAGTCATGTGTCTGTACATAGTGGCTATCTGACCTAGGCATAGAGTCATGTGTATGTACATAGTGGCTATCTGACCCACGATAGAGCAGAGTCATGTTTATGTACATAGTGGATATCTGACCTAGGCATAGAGTCATGTGTATGTACATAGTGGCTATCTGACCTAGGTATAGAGTCATGTGTCTGTAAATAGTGGCTATCTGACCTAGGTATAGAGCCATGTGTCTGTACATAGTGGCTATCTGACCTAGGTATAGAGTCATGTGTCTGTACATAGTGGCTATCTGACCTAGGGTATAGAGTCATGTGTCTGTACATAGTGGCTATCTGACCTAGGTATAGAGTCATGTGTCTGTACATAGTGGCTATCTGACCTAGGTATAGAGTCATGTGTCTGTACATAGTGGCTATCTGACCTAGGTATAGAGTCATGTGTCTGTACATAGTGGCTATCTGACCTAGGTATAGAGCCATGTGTCTGTACATAGTGGCTATCTGACCTAGGTATAGAGCCATGTGTCTGTACATAGTGGCTATCTGACCTAGGTATAGAGTCATGTGTCTGTACATAGTGGCTATCTGACCTAGGTATAGAGAGTCATGTGTCTGTACATAGTGGCTATCTGACCTAGGTATAGAGTCATGTGTCTGTACATAGTGGCTATCCGACCTAGGTATAGAGTCATGTGTATGTACATAGTGGCTATCTGACCTAGGCATAGAGTCATGTGTCTGTACATAGTGGCTATCTGACCTAGGCATAGAGTCATGTGTATGTACATAGTGGCTATCTGACCTACGCATAGAGTCATGTTTATGTACATAGTGGATATCTGACCTAGGCATAGAGTCATGTGTATGTACATAGTGGCTATCTGACCTAGGTATAGAGTCATGTGTCTGTAAATAGTGGCTATCTGACCTAGGTATAGAGCCATGTGTCTGTACATAGTGGCTATCTGACCTAGGCATAGAGTCATGTGTATGTACATAGTGGCTATCTGACCTCCATAGTGATAGAGTCATGTGTCTGTACATAGTGGCTATCTGACCTAGGCATAGAGTCATGTGTCTGTACATAGTGGCTATCTGACCTAGGTATAGAGTCATGTGTCTGTACATAGTGGCTATCTGACCTAGGTATAGAGTCATGTGTCTGTACATAGTGGCTATCTGACCTAGGTATAGAGTCATGTGTCTGTACATAGTGGCTATCTGACCTAGGTATAGAGTCATGTGTCTGTACATAGTGGCTATCTGACCTAGGCATAGAGTCATGTGTCTGTACATAGTGGCTATCTGACCTAGGTATAGAGTCATGTGTCTGTACATAGTGGCTATCTGACCTAGGTATCAGTGTCTGTACATAGCGGCTATCTGATGTAGAGTCATGTGTATGTACATAGTGGCTATCATAGTGTGGTAAATATCTGACCTAGGTATAGAGTCATGTGTCTGTACATAGTGGCTATCTGACCTAGGTATAGAGTCATGTGTCTGTACATAGTGGCTATCTGACCTAGGTATAGAGTCATGTGTCTGTACATAGTGGCTATCTGACCTAGGTATAGAGTCATGTGTCTGTACATAGTGGCTATCTGACCTAGGTATAGAGTCATGTGTCTGTACATAGTGGCTATCTGACCTAGGTATAGAGTCATGTGTCTGTACATAGTGGCTATCTGACCTAGGTATAGAGTCATGTGTCTGTACATAGTGGCTATCTGACCTAGGTATAGAGTCATGTGTCTGTACATAGTGGCTATCTGACCTAGGTATAGAGTCATGTGTCTGTACATAGTGGCTATCTGACCTAGGTATAGAGTCATGTGTCTGTACATAGTGGCTATCTGACCTAGGTATAGAGTCATGTGTCTGTACATAGTGGCTATCTGACCTAGGTATAGAGTCATGTGTCTGTACATAGTGGCTATCTGACCTAGGTATAGAGTCATGTGTCTGTACATAGTGGCTATCTGACCTAGGTATAGAGTCATGTGTCTGTACATAGTGGCTATCTGACCTAGGTATAGAGTCATGTGTCTGTACATAGTGGCTATCTGACCTAGGTATAGAGTCATGTGTCTGTACATAGTGGCTATCTGACCTAGGTATAGTAGAGTCATGTGTCTGTACATAGTGGCTATCTGACCTAGGTATAGAGTCATGTGTCTGTACATAGTGGCTATCTGACCTAGGTATAGAGTCATGTGTCTGTACATAGTGGCTATCTGACCTAGGTATAGAGTCATGTGTCTGTACATAGTGGCTATCTGACCTAGGTATAGAGTCATGTGTCTGTACATAGTGGCTATCTGACCTAGGTATAGAGTCATGTGTCTGTACATAGTGGCTATCTGACCTAGGTATAGAGTCATGTGTCTGTACATAGTGGCTATCTGACCTAGGTATAGAGTCATGTGTCTGTACATAGTGGCTATCTGACCTAGGTATAGAGTCATGTGTCTGTACATAGTGGCTATCTGACCTAGGTATAGAGTCATGTGTCTGTACATAGTGGCTATCGACCTAGGTATAGAGTCATGTGTCTGTACATAGTGGCTATCTGACCTAGGTATAGAGTCAGAGTCATGTGTACATAGTGGCTATGTATAGTCATGTGTCTGTACATAGTGGCTATCTGACCTAGGTATAGAGTCATGTGTCTGTACATAGTGGCTATCTGACCTAGGTATAGAGTCATGTGTCTGTACATAGTGGCTATCTGACCTAGGTATAGAGTCATGTACATGCTATCTGTACATCAGTGGCATAGTGGCTATCTGACCTAGGTATAGAGTCATGTGTCTGTACATAGTGGCTATCTGACCTAGGTATAGAGTCATGTGTCTGTACATAGTGGCTATCTGACCTAGGCATAGAGTCATGTGTCTGTACATAGTGGCTATCTGACCTAGGGTATAGAGTCATGTGTATGTACATAGTGGCTATCTGACCTAGGCATAGAGTCATGTGTATGTACATAGTGGCTATCTGACCTAGGTATAGAGTCATGTGTCTGTACATAGTGGCTATCTGACCTAGGTATAGAGTCATGTGTCTGTACATAGTGGCTATCTGACCTAGGTATAGAGTCATGTGTCTGTACATAGTGGCTATCTGACCTAGGTATAGAGTCATGTGTCTGTACATAGTGGCTATCTGACCTAGGTATAGAGTCATGTGTCTGTACATAGTGGCTATCTGACCTAGGTATAGAGTCATGTGTCTGTACATAGTGGCTATCTGACCTAGGTATAGAGTCATGTGTCTGTACATAGTGGCTATCTGACCTAGGTATAGAGTCATGTGTCTGTACATAGTGGCTATCTGACCTAGGTATAGAGTCATGTGTCTGTACATAGTGGCTATCTGACCTAGGTATAGAGTCATGTGTCTGTACATAGTGGCTATCTGACCTAGGTATAGAGTCATGTGTCTGTACATAGTGGCTATCTGACCTAGGTATAGAGTCATGTATGTACATAGTGGCTAGACCCAGGTATAGAGTCATGTGTCTGTACATAGTGGCTATCCGACCTAGGTATAGAGTCATGTGTCTGTACATAGTGGCTATCTGACCTAGGTATAGAGTCATGTGTCTGTACATAGTGGCTATCTGACCTAGGTATAGAGAGTCATGTGTCTGTACATAGTGGCTATCTGACCTAGGTATAGAGTCATGTGTCTGTACATAGTGGCTATCTGACCTAGGTGTAGAGTCATGTGCCTGTACATAGTGGCTATCTGACCTAGGTATAGAGTCATGTGCCTGTACATAGTGGCTATCCGACCTAGGTATAGAGTCATGTGTCTGTACATAGTGGCTATCTGACCTAGGTATAGAGTCATGTGTCTGTACATAGTGGCTATCTGACCTAGGTATAGAGCCATGTGTCTGTACATAGTGGCTCTCCGACCTAGGTATAGAGTCATGTGTCTGTACATAGTGGCTCTCCGACCTAGGTATAGAGTCATGTGTCTGTACATAGTGGCTATCCGACCTAGGTATAGAGTCATGTGTCTGTACATAGTGGCTATCTGACCTAGGTATAGAGTCATGTGTCTGTACATAATGGCTATCTGACCTAGGTATAGAGTCATGTGTCTGTACATAGTGGCTATCCGACCTAGGTATAGAGTCATGTGTCTGTACATAGTGGCTATCCGACCTAGGTATAGAGCCATGTGTATGTACATAGTGGCTATCTGACCTAGGTATAGAGCCATGTGTCTGTACATGGTGGCTATCTGACCTAGGTATAGAGTCATGTGTCTGTACATAGTGGCTATCTGACCTAGGTATAGAGTCATGTGTCTGTACATAGTGGCTATCTGACCTAGGTATAGAGTCATGTGTCTGTACATAGCGAGCAATGTGAGCACTTGGTCTTATAAACATGTCGCTTTCATAATGAAATGTTCAATCTACAGGATCGTTGAAAATTGACATTGTCTTGATGAAAAGAACCATTGTGCCCTTTGAACAGTTTACAATCGACTACATACACAGTAAACGTATTCTTGCCAAAGGGTTCAGAAATCAATAGAACACCAGGGAAAGGTCACCCTGACCCTGGCACCCGCTACCAAGATCTAAGGGAATAGTCGCTGTCAGCGATAAGTGAGGTTGGTATAAGGCCACATTGAACTATACCCCGTTGTATCGACGCGTGTTCGCTCGGGGTGGGAGTAAGCCGGAAGCAAGGCAGGTTTTGATGTATGATTGGAAGAAACGTATAGGTGATCAATGAACAAATGAAGGGCGGTTGGATAGCACAGTGGCTACAAAATTCACTCGTCGAAGTCCGGGTTCGATTCCCTACATATACGTACGACGTATGAAACTTATTTCTGGTGACCTCCCTTTACTGGACATACGGATCAGCTGCTCGGGGACATGACAGCGTTCCACCGCACAGCGGGAAAACTGGTTTCTCTTGATATCAGCAAGACGTCATAAACCCATGACGGTCATTACACTCAGAAATGACATACGTTACGCCGGAGTTAACGGTTCGACTCAGAAAAACTCCATTAGGCTAGGAAGTCCATGAGGTTATGGCGGGTGTGCCTCTCACTGAGCCAACAGTACAGGCAGGCTGGATGCGGTGACGATCACCTTAACCAGACAGACCAGGTCTGGGAAGTAGTACTTGTCACATATGAGTGAGTGAGGTTTTGGGTTTACGCCGCTTTTAGCAACATTCCAGCAATATCACGGTGGGGACATCAAAAATGGGCTTCACACATTGTACCCATGTGGGGCATCGAACCCGGGTTTTCGGCGTGACGAGCGAACGCTTTAACCACTAGGCTACGCCACCACCCTTTAACAGATTAGTCGAGATACGTCTAGAATGCACAAATTGTCGTGAACGAGTGTGGCGTGGATAACAATTTCAGGATTCAAACAGAAAATGCGAAACATGACCTCTATGTAAAGGGGTTCAGTTGGAATTAGTACGGCTGGGAGATCTCCATGCCCTCCACCGGGGCTAACGACGGGTGTGTGCTACAGGGATCACAGGCTGGATGTGCTCGTGAGACCATATGCTATCGGGACAGACTTCATCCTAACGGACGACCTTATCGTGACAGAGTCGTTAATGCGTACTAAGAGCGGGACACCATTGCCCACACGGAGTTGCGAGCTCGGCCACCAGATCTCAGCCTTATATTATCGAATACACGTGGAACGAGTTTTAGGTCGCCCTCACGTGACGCTCTCTCATTCAGCCAGCTCTACAGAAACTCGGCAATGCTCTTACTGATGTGAAACAATCTCTCCCTGGCAACCATCCTGACACACTTTGGGAAAATGGGACAACAGTGCAAGGCTGTGATGGCATCGCGTGGACCACGTACGTGCTACAGACATATTGTGTTTTGGACAATGAACTTTATTTCGCGATTTTGTTAAGGTTCAGTCCCATACTGTTTTTTGACGGGTGATCTGATTGATTATTGGTCACATGTAATTTGTTAGTATTGTGTGGCATATGGCAACGGCCTTTAACATGTCCTCTGCACGCGATATGGTCTTTTCATCGTATGCAGAGTAGTACAATCGTATGTATATGTCCGCCGTATACTGTTATCTATTGTCTTGCCTTGTATGACTATAAAACCCAATCCGGTGTAGTTCAATATCATTTGTTGATTTTTAGTGATATTTTGTTGTTATTAACTGGTTTCACAATCTGGTACTGTACATATAGAGTTTTTAGAATCAATTTGGATAAAACCCGTAACACACGTCGCAAAAAATACCCCAGGAAAACATCGCAAGGTGTTAAGTATAGGGCGTGTGTGCCATGTCACTATTTACTCGCTACACAGGTGACACGTAGTGGGACCTGCAATACAAAAACAGAAGGATACTTACATGATTCGTCCATGTCAAGGCTTGGGTATTTGACACACGGTTTATTGATGATTATCTCCACCTCATACAGTTCAGATGCTTGTCTGTACACATCACTCTCATACTTAATTCGGGGATCATTTATATTTGTGTTCTCAGCGTTCTGCAAATTATCATACAAATCTTCCACCGCGTCCTCCACTATATGTTTCCGGAACCGCTCTATGGCAAGGTCGATTGTATCACAGGAGTGATTCTTTATCACGAATTTAAAACTGCCTTCATCCACTTTAAACACCTTCTGTTCATTTCTGGCATAGCGACGAGGCAGTGGCCAGGGTGCTCCGGTACTAGCGTGCGGCGCCCGGCGGATGGACATCTGATCCCCCAAAGAGCCATACGCCCACCTTATGAAGAACATATCTCTGTCCCACTTCACCTTCATGTCCCCGTTCTTCTGGTCGGAGGCGGGGTGATCATTTTGAGGGAGTCGCTTCATTTCATTGAATTCATTTGTGAGGCTGTCCTTGCTCTTGGCTTCAGCAACAGGCTTGGGTCTTTTGTTTTCTAGGAAGTCCATGACAGGGTTCCGTGGCCTGCCGCCGCCGTAGTTCTGCCCCTTCATGTTGTTAACAGGTGTAACGACGTACTGTGACGGCTTCGTGTCCGTGCCTGGTCTCTGATTCATTTTTTTCATTTTATATTTTTTCTTCTTAGGTCTTGTACCACCACGAAGCAGTGATTTATTTGTTCCATCTTGCAAAGCCTTTCCTCCTAAAACGCCAGGTTCATCTTCCCCAAGTGCCTGAGCCTTCCCGGAACCCGACGCTGACTGTGCATTGTTAATGACTGTAGCTGAAGAGTTGTAGTGTTGACGTAAATTCGCCACAATATCTGGAACAGTCAACGTGTTGGTTCCACATGTAATGCTAATACACGGCACACGGATCCAATATCAATATATTCGGGGTGGGATTATACATCCATCACATTTCAATAGCCACATGCCGGCTTATAGATCTTGCAGTCAACATAAAGTGACATGGTACAATCAGTCCATCGATATTCCACGACTGGAGACGAACCTAACTACTAATCGATTCAGGTGTGATAATAGCAAATGTAGTTTTGCGGTTTTTTTATTGACACGTCTCTCGCCATACTGTCTGTACATGTAATGTTTTAAAACCATGCAAAATAACATTTAAGGTGAAAATATTTTCTATTATGAGAATGTATTCGCGTGTGTTAACATGTTCAGATCAAGGATTCAGACTAAGACGTGCCACAGGTACACTATCCGAGTTAGGCTATCATGAGTCACAGTAGAATCTCCAACTAACAGTTCTGATACCTACACTATCCGAGTTAGGCTATCATGAGTCACAGTAGAATCTCCAACTAACAGTTCTGATACCTACACTATCCGAGTTAGGCTATCATGAGTCACAGTAGAATCTCCAACTAACAGTACTGATACCTACACTATCCGAGTTAGGCTGTCATGAGTCACAGTAGAATCTCCAACTAACAGTACTGATACCTACACTATCCGAGTTAGGCTATCATGAGTCACAGTAGAATCTCCAACTAACAGTTCTGATACCTACACTATCCGAGTTAGGCTATCATGAGTCACAGTAGAATCTCCAACTAACAGTACTGATACCTACACTATCCGAGTTAGGCCATCATGAGTCACAGTAGAATCTCCAACTAACAGTTCTGATACCTACACTATCCGAGTTAGGCTATCATGAGTCACAGTAGAATCTCCAACTAACAGTACTGATACCTACACTATCCGAGTTAGGCCATCATGAGTCACAGTAGAATCTCCAACTAACAGTTCTGATACCTACACTATCCGAGTTAGGCTATCATGAGTCACAGTAGAATCTCCAACTAACAGTACTGATACCTACACTATCCGAGTTAGGCCATCATGAGTCACAGTAGAATCTCCAACTAACAGTTCTGATACCTACACTATCCGAGTTAGGCTATCATGAGTCACAGTAGAATCTCCAACTAACAGTACTGATACCTACACTATCCGAGTTAGGCTATCATGAGTCACAGTAGAATCTCCAACTAACAGTTCTGATACCTACACTATCCGAGTTAGGCTATCATGAGTCACAGTAGAATCTCCAACTAACAGTTACTGATACCTACACTATCCGAGTTAGGCTGTCATGAGTCACAGTAGAATCTCCAACTAACAGTTCTGATACCTACACTATCCGAGTTAGGCTATCATGAGTCACAGTAGAATCTCCAACTAACAGTTCTGATACCTACACTATCCGAGTTAGGCTGTCATGAGTCACAGTAGAATCTCCAACTAACAGTTCTGATACCTACACTATCCGAGTTAGGCTATCATGAGTCACAGTAGAATCTCCAACTAACAGTACTGATACCTACACTATCCGAGTTAGGCTATCATGAGTCACAGTAGAATCTCCAACTAACAGTTCTGATACCTACACTATCCGAGTTAGGGCTATCATGAGTCACAGTAGAATCTCCAACTAACAGTTCTGATACCTACACTATCCGAGTTAGGCCATCATGAGTCACAGTAGAATCTCCAACTAACAGTTCTGATACCTACACTATCCGAGTTAGGCTATCATGAGTCACAGTAGAATCTCCAACTAACAGTTCTGATACCTACACTATCCGAGTTAGGCTATCATGAGTCACAGTAGAATCTCCAACTAACAGTTCTGATACCTACACTATCCGAGTTAGGCTATCATGAGTCACAGTAGAATCTCCAACTAACAGTTCTGATACCTACACTATCCGAGTTAGGGCTATCATGAGTCACAGTAGAATCTCCAACTAACAGTACTGATACCTACACTATCCGAGTTAGGCTATCATGAGTCACAGTAGAATCTCCAACTAACAGTTCTGATACCTACACTATCCGAGTTAGGCTATCATGAGTCACAGTAGAATCTCCAACTAACAGTTCTGATACCTACACTATCCGAGTTAGGCTATCATGAGTCACAGTAGAATCTCCAACTAACAGTTCTGATACCTACACTATCCGAGTTAGGCTATCATGAGTCAGTAGAATCTCCAACTAACAGTTCTGATACCTACACTATCCGAGTTAGGCTATCATGAGTCACAGTAGAATCTCCAACTAACAGTTCTGATACCTACACTATCCGAGTTAGGCTGTCATGAGTCACAGTAGAATCTCCAACTAACAGTTCTGATACCTACACTATCCGAGTTAGGCTATCATGAGTCACAGTAGAATCTCCAACTAACAGTTCTGAAACCTACACTATCCGAGTTAGGCCATCATGAGTCACAGTAGAATCTCCAACTAACAGTTCTGATACCTACACTATCCGAGTTAGGGCTATCATGAGTCACAGTAGAATCTCCAACTAACAGTTCTGATACCTACACTATCCGAGTTAGGCTATCATGAGTCACAGTAGACTCTCCAACTTAACAGTTCTGATACCTACACTATCCGAGTTAGGGCTGTCATGAGTCACAGTAGAATCTCCAACTAACAGTTCTGATACCTACACTATCCGAGTTAGGGCTGTCATGAGTCACAGTAGAATCTCCAACTAACAGTACTGATACCTACACTATCCGAGTTAGGCTATCATGAGTCACAGTAGAATCTCCAACTAACAGTTCTGATACCTACACTATCCGAGTTAGGCTATCATGAGTCACAGTAGAATCTCCAACTAACAGTACTGATACCTACACTATCCGAGTTAGGCTATCATGAGTCACAGTAGAATCTCCAACTAACAGTTCTGATACCTACACTATCCGAGTTAGGCTGTCATGAGTCACAGTAGAATCTCCAACTAACAGTTCTGATACCTACACTATCCGAGTTAGGCTATCATGAGTCACAGTAGAATCTCCAACTAACAGTTCTGATACCTACACTATCCGAGTTAGGCTATCATGAGTCACAGTAGAATCTCCAACTAACAGTTCTGATACCTACACTATCCGAGTTAGGCTATCATGAGTCACAGTAGAATCTCCAACTAACAGTTCTGATACCTACACTATCCGAGTTAGGCTGTCATGAGTCACAGTAGAATCTCCAACTAACAGTTCTGATACCTACACTATCCGAGTTAGGCTGTCATGAGTCACAGTAGAATCTCCAACTAACAGTTCTGATACCTACACTATCCGAGTTAGGCTGTCATGAGTCACAGTAGAATCTCCAACTAACAGTACTGATACCTACACTATCCGAGTTAGGCTATCATGAGTCACAGTAGAATCTCCAACTAACAGTTCTGATACCTACACTATCCGAGTTAGGCTATCATGAGTCACAGTAGAATCTCCAACTAACAGTTCTGATACCTACACTATCCGAGTTAGGGCTATCATGAGTCACAGTAGAATCTCCAACTAACAGTTCTGATACCTACACTATCCGAGTTAGGCTATCATGAGTCACAGTAGAATCTCCAACTAACAGTTCTGATACCTACACTATCCGAGTTAGGCTATCATGAGTCACAGTAGACTCTCCAACTAACAGTACTGATACCTACACTATCCGAGTTAGGCTATCATGAGTCACAGTAGAATCTCCAACTAACAGTTCTGATACCTACACTATCCGAGTTAGGCTGTCATGAGTCACAGTAGAATCTCCAACTAACAGTTCTGATACCTACACTATCCGAGTTAGGGCTATCATGAGTCACAGTAGAATCTCCAACTAACAGTTCTGATACCTACACTATCCGAGTTAGGCTATCATGAGTCACAGTAGAATCTCCAACTAACAGTTCTGATACCTACACTATCCGAGTTAGGCTATCATGAGTCACAGTAGAATCTCCAACTAACAGTTCTGATACCTACACTATCCGAGTTAGGCTATCATGAGTCACAGTAGAATCTCCAACTAACAGTTCTGATACCTACACTATCCGAGTTAGGCTATCATGAGTCACAGTAGAATCTCCAACTAACAGTTCTGATACCTACACTATCCGAGTTAGGCTATCATGAGTCACAGTAGAATCTCCAACTAACAGTTCTGATACCTACACTATCCGAGTTAGGCTATCATGAGTCACAGTAGAATCTCCAACTAACAGTTCTGATACCTACACTATCCGAGTTAGGCTATCATGAGTCACAGCAGAATCTCCAACTAACAGTTCTGATACCTACACTATCCGAGTTAGGCTATCATGAGTCACAGTAGAATCTCCAACTAACAGTTCTGATACCTACACTATCCGAGTTAGGCTATCATGAGTCACAGTAGAATCTCCAACTAACAGTTCTGATACCTACACTATCCGAGTTAGGCTGTCATGAGTCACAGTAGAATCTCCAACTAACAGTTCTGATACCTACACTATCCGAGTTAGGCTATCATGAGTCACAGTAGAATCTCCAACTAACAGTTCTGAAACCTGTACTTGACATTTTCTACATATATTCAAGGCATTCGATGGCATGTTTGGTTGACACAGAGCTACGCATTTCTGTAAAAGTTATAACGTCGAATATTTCCATCTCCTCATAAATCATTAAATTTATGCGGTTTGACCGCCTTTATTTTATCTACACGAAAGTGGTTTTGTTATCGGAATCTGATATAAACTGACGAGCGAAAGAAAGTACACAGGTGTAAATGTTGATGCAATCCCAAATATGCGTTATAACTAATAAAATTATTGAAAAACATTGATTGTATAGAACGCAACCATCATGTTTCATTTGCCAAAATGCAACCCAAAACCATTTGTACATGTTTTGCACGAATTTTTGCAAAATTGTGATTATTGTCCCATGCACCAGCACTTTTCTGAAAGAGAGTATAAAACCTGTTTGTCGCGAAGACTGAACAATCACTTGACAGAAATCTCACAAGGGAATGCCAAGATTGACGGCGGCGCAACGAGAACGGGCCAAAGGAATGACACAAATGGGTGCTTTCAACAGCGATATTGCAAGGACATTGGGTTGCACAAGACAAACCATAATTCGTCTGTTTAACCGTTTCAGTACGACAGGCCAGACATGTGATCGACCCAGAAGTGGACGTTCCAGAGTCACAACACCCCAAGAGGATCGCTATCTGCGGGTTATTCACCTACGCAACTGGATGTTGACGGTGACGTCATCAGCAGCCACATCATTGGGTCATCGCGTAAGCCGATTCACAGTGACAAGACGACTTCGTCCTGCTGGCATGTATGGGCCTACCGACCGCTGCGTGGAATGGCCTTGACCTTCCAGCATCGTAGGAACCGTCTGCAGTGGTCATCACTACATCGCTGTTTATTGTTGAAATGTCATTTTGCTGATGAAACATGTGTATTGCAGTGTGCTTCAACATACATTTTCCATTTCATCAAATGGTTTTGTTATTTTTATCTTATTGGAAGAAACACAACCTGTGTAATTTCTTTTGCACATCAGTTTAGTATCCGAAACTTGTCTTAACTGTTTTTCTTTTTCAGAAGTTTTGTTTTTGCTCAATTACAGTATCACCAATATGTTCTTGATTAATGTGGGTGTCTTTAGTCAATCATGGCCGTAGGTTAGGCTGATGGCTGATGAGTCCACTCGCACCCAACTACTAGGTTAACTTGAGAAATAATTATATGCCCGACGGCAGTACCTGAAGCGGACGTAAACAATGTCCACCCACGTCCACAATCATCAGCTGACGCGTGGACGACACACAGCCATTCTAGTCAGATACCACTGTTATGAAACGAGCGGACTTTCTATTGACGTCAATCTGTGTGATAGCAGTTGGATATAGCTCCATTTTTATATGTCTGTAGTAAACCTACTGTAAATTTAAAAGTGCAAAAGAAAATCGTGCCAAGTTGGTGTTCATGTTATCTAAGTAGGCGGCCGGCTGCCCGTGGATCAACTGATACGTAACAAGGACAACATACTCGAGCCTATACCAGACTACACTGTCAGCACTTACACGCTGCATCACTCGTGTTTACGTACGCGAGCGTCTTGTTTCACTTATACTAGGTCGGTTATTGTCATCCATTATAATAAATTGTTTTCATCCATAAAATAAATTATATATCATTGAAATATAAAGCGAAACCAATGTGAAAACTGAAGCAGAAATGCATGAATTATAATGAACACAGCGAAAAGGTCATATTATCACGGATAATTCATTAATGTATCTATTAATATACGATTATCATTTGATTTAATATCTGCTTTATTTTACAGAATCGAAACAACTGGCATGGAAATGATTAAACAAAACTAATTCTGTAACACATACAATTATTCAATATGTGAACATGGTCACGCCAACATTAAACTTATTAGAAATGCTATGGTATAGTTCTCATGCACCTGGTTACAACGTGTCAGGTCCTTACCGAAGGAAACATAGCATTGACATCAGTGAACATCATTAAACTGAATTCACACATCGAGTGTACATCACTGGTGTACAACCTCTGCATGATATACGACTGTCTCCAATACCAGGCATGACTGCATCCCATGTTCCTGCAGCAGGACCTACCTTTTCTGATCACCCTTGCTCTCGGCCGGAGGGCGTCTGTTGTCAGTACTTGACTTGCAATCACACTGACGACGATGGCAGTGAGCCGCATTCTTATTAGCTCCTGAAACGCAGACGTTGTAGTATTGATTGGTTAAGTGTGTATGTCAAATGATCAAGTATTCATAATTTGACATTCGACAACCCCTGTACATGGTATTTTCATAGCTACGCTTGTTATCAAGATGTCATACATGAATTAATAACAAGGAGAGCGAAACGTTTAGTATTCTTGTACCGATAAGGTGGCATTTGTACTGTTAATGGTAACAGGAGGAACAACTACTAGTATAGAGTTCGTGTGAGAGAGAGAGAGTGAGCTATATATAAATGTATAGAGAGAAAGAGAGTGAGAAGACAGCGATTAGAGAGAAAGAGTGAGAGAAGAGAGAGAGTGAGAAGAGGGAGAGAGTGAGCAATACTACCGGAGGTTGGAGGTGACACACGTTGCTCAATACTGAGTCATAATGAACTAGCTCAAGAAACTGGGTATAAATGGTTCCAATGTTCCCGCTGGATTTATCGACACAGTGGATCTACGATATTAACTCACAGATATGGATACAGGTGCCAATGTTTGGCTGGATCAACCACTTGTTCCAGAGATTACCACACAGGTGCCTGTTCGTCTTACCAGCTGTAAATGGCACGAGACAGGCCGAATGCGGTAGTTTGTACGCTCCCAACAATCGCACCTCTCTGAGATCGAATCGAATCTATTGTCTAGTCTCATGGCACATAAACATTTAACACATCATTCGTGTGTGACGCTACCCGGTCTACCGCCCACTACTCCCACTTGGTGGGACCATCCACACCATGCCATGCCATAGTCAAGGTAAAGATGGAAACCATTCCGTCATTAAAATAACCTTAGGTCATCACCATGGAGTAGCCAGTCAGGTGATGTCACACCTATGTTTGAGATACAATACGGGTCTGTAGCCCACCTGTATTTGAAATTAATGTTACAAAACTGACAGGTCATCCGTAATCCCTCCTAGGTTGTATGTTGTTCTCTAAATATTATGAAATTCTCAAGATTTAGGGCAACAAGTTGCTTGATCATTCTTGATCCTGTTTTAAAGTAATTCTCAACAGATACCTCACACGGAACAGGTTTCTTTGTCAGCTTCAGATGATAGCATATCGTTCCTTTATGGGGGCGGTGGGGTAGCCTAGTGGTTAAAGCGTTGGCTCGTCACGTCGAAGACCCGGGTTCGATTCCCCACATGGGCACAATGTGTTAAGCCCATTTCTGGTGTCCCCCGCCGTGATATTGATGGAATATTGCTAAAAGCGGCGTAAAACTAAACTCAGTCAGTCAGTCGTTCCTTTATGTGAATATTGATGGCTACATTCATCGAACAAGGTAATGGCCTGATATTATTGGTATAATTTTAGTCGGCATTAATGTTGATATTGGTATAGGAATAAGGCTTAATCCTAATAACCTTTGGGCAATTAATACAAGAAAAAGACTAGAAATTATTAATAGAACTCTAGGGAATTGGAGGAAAAGAAAGTGGACATTAATAGGGAAAATAACTGTTATTAAAACTTTAGCATTTTCATCATTGGTGCATATATTCACTTCACTTCCAAATCCTCCAAAGGAATTCATTGACAAATTAAACAATATATTTTATAAATTCATCTGGATGATAAGCGGGATAATATAAAGCGAACGACACTTATTAGAAAATATGAAGAAGGGGGACTCAGAATTGTTAATGTAGAGGTATTCATAAACTCTTTAAAACTGTCAGTTTTACATAAATATCTTCAAAATAAAGGCAGTACTATCTTTCCATTCAAAGATATATATCTGCTTGGAGCCAATATTGAAAATTATGTCAATATTATGAATCCCTATTGGAAAGATGTATTGGCTGCATGGGGAATATTCTATAAAACACATAAAACCGATTTTACAGATATTGATCAAATCTTATCCGAACCCCTTTGGTTAATCATCAATTCCAAAATAGTAATGTCATTATAAGACATTGGCATCTCAAAGGTATTCACTCTATAAGAGACTTGTGTAATGATCAAGGTATTTTGTCAATTAGTGAACTTAAGAAAACTTACAAAATTATAGGCACAATTCTTAACTATTATCAAGTTCTTTCAAATATACCCCCAAAATGGAAAGATACTATAAGAAATAATTTATTGATTGTTCATAATCATTATCTTAACACATCACTGATAGGTTTACTTTCATAAATCAAGACAGTTAAAATGTAGAAAAATATATGCTATCGTCCACGTAATCGTTTCCTTCGAAGATTTCTTGGAATGTTTGTCATGAAAATTCTGCAAAGTGCGATTGAGGGAGGTATGTATTGTGTGCAGGGACCAGTATCACTCTCTATTTGCGCAGTATGCTATGCGCACTTGCAGACAACTGTAGACAGGAGTCGAGTTTAAGAAATTCGCACCTCCACCGTTGAAGAGTGCGATCTTAGCTAAGATCGCGATCTTAAATCTATGCGGTCTTACAATCGCGCTAAGATTGGCTTCGTGCAAGTGGATGAGGGCAATTGTATGGTGATTGTAAAGTTGATTGTAAGGCCCTAAGATTGATTGTAACTAAGATTGCTCTGTGCAAGTGGGCCATGTCTGGGTGCCGTTCCACTAACCGATCTTAGCCCTATGCCAATCGTAAACCCCTAAAATCCCAATCTTAGCGTGACGTTACGATCGGCATACCGTTCCACTAACCAATCTTACCTAAGTCAATCGTAAAGTTAAGATTCAAAGTCTAAGTTGCTCATGACCAACTTAGGATAGCTAAAATCAATCGTAGAGAAACCAAAATGGTGGCTTTCCTATTCTATGTGAAAAATAAGAGCGAGCATTTCACCGTGAGCGTCCCCTAAAGTCCCCCATGAAATGAATTTGTATATTTCTGTGATGTAAACAAACACTGCACTAAAGCCTTACAAATGTCAGGCCAGTCTGACCACTGTCGTCATGGGAACACAACCGAGCGTGTCGGTATAACACATTTGTACAACAGTATTGCAACGTCATGGTTAAGAATAGGGACAGCCGTAAAGTGAACAATGTTCTGAAGCAAAAAGATACAAATATGTTCGATTTCACTGCGCATATTTGGTGGGGGATTCTAAAGGCAGGCCGCGTGTTATTCAAGACCACTGACAGATTCTACATAGGTTATAGCCTCGTCACGCCTTGTTTATTCTGATTGACAAGGTTAAGGCACATATTAAAAGCTCTGACACAATTGACATTTTTAAAGTCCAGACTTAAAACCTGTTCTCTGTATATTACTTATAATCTCGGCTGTAAATATTCTCGAGTAAATTATCTGTACACAGCGCTTTGAGCATGCCCAAGGATGTGGAATAGGCGCACTATAAATATGCATTTATTATTATTATATTATGCTTGATACCCAGCGTTCACACGCACTTGCACCTGAAACCAAGGTGCTCACTACCCTAATATTTTGCTCTAGGTTTTTTTCTCCACGTTTGCACTTGGTTGGAAAAAATACCCATGAAGGCCCGGGTTAGAATATTGAACTTCAATAACCCATGCCTGTCGTAAGAGGCCACTAACGGGATCGGGTGGTCAGGCTCGCTGACTTGGTTGACACATGTCTTCGGTTCCCATTTGCGCAGATCGATGCTCATGCTGTTGATCATTGGATTGTCTGGTCCAGACTCGATTATTTATAGCTAAGATACATAGCGTTCACTAACATGAACGCTCATGTTAGTGAACGCTATGCATCTTAGCTAGATTATTTACAGACCGCCGCCATATAGCTGGACTATTGCTGAGTGCGGCGTAAATCTAAACTCACTTCGTAAACTACTTTCTATCATTTGCTAGACTATGCAAAGGGAGATAACTCGTGCCTCGCATTCCTAATATGATCGCTGTGAAAGGCCCTGAATCAAGATTGTGGTTGGAATCAATGAAGCTAGAGGAACTATCTCTATGTCCTGCAGCGGGGCTCGATGTCAGGTGTACGCTGCAGGGATGCCATCTGAATGGGTACGTCAGACCCCGTGCGATACAATCGGACCAGACTTCATCCCCCCACGAACTTATCGTGACATGGTTGTTTATCGCCTATTAAAACAGGATACCTTCGTCTGTAGGGAGTGGCCAGAACGGTAACAAGACCTCAACCGAGTCGAACTCATGTCAGTCGAGCAAAAGACCCTCTGTCAAACTGTATATAAACTCGGCAATGATCTTACTGAAGAATGGAACAATTCTCCCTTTGGTAACCATAGATACGCTTAATGGGAGCATGGGACGAAGACTGACATCGCATCACTTCTGTGCTGAGAGTAGGTATTCGTGGGTAATGAAGTGTTTTCGTGACGTTTTGACGTTACGGTATTGGTGAGATACTTGGACATGTTAATGTGTGATCTGATTCCTTGTCACATGTTGGTCGCTGGCATTGCGAGGCACACGGAGTTAACGTATTAAACGTGTCTTCACGCTGTATTGTCTTGGCTATTTCAACAGATGGATATACACCTGTTTCGATTTTAAAAAACTGTTGAATAATCAAACTTTCATGTTTACTGTTATATTTGCTCCAACGCGACGTGTTTTTAACCTGTCCGTGTTGCCGAGTTCTACATGTATACTTGCTATGTATTGTTTACACCGAGTGGAATACCATACTGAAATAATACACGTGTTCTGCTGGGGGAACATTGGAGATTAAAACGCCGGATCAGGCGCTGTATATACACGACTGCCTTGCCAAAGGGAACTGTTTGTATTCAGATTAATGTGTTTAAAACTTGAATACTTCCGACAGACGACTCACGTAATTTTGACACTGTGATGAAAATACGGGAAACGTACAGAAGCAGAAAAATGACATGGATGTAAACATTTGTAAAGACGCATCTTACTTTCAGGCATGAGGTTTGACATAACCTCAATATGATTATTATCATTTCTGAAAAAAAGAAGAAAAGAAAGTGGAATGATTTTGATTGAAATATCTGAGAGTTCCAATGTTTATTGGAGTAAACCATTCTATCAGAATTGTAACTAGAGTTTGATATCAAATGTTAATTTGATTGTAATATATGCAGCTAAGTTCCTGCTCAACTACATACTGTCCACAGGTACTACTGTACGTCGACAATCAGCTGCTACCATGGCAGGTAAAAAGGCCACACAGACATCTGCAACGTCATAGGTGAAAGCTAAAACTGGACTGGGAAGTAGAATACTTTCAAAATATAGATTATTGATTTGATCACAACCAGTAATTGATCTGTACCTGAGCTTGAATTTTAGTAAAACTTTATGCCACTTTAAGCAATTATCCAGTAATATCATGGCGGGGGACACCAGAAATGGGCTTCACATATTGTACCAATATGGGGAATCGAACCCGGGTCTTCTGCGTGACGAGCGAACGCTTTAACCACAAGGATACCCCACCGCCCCCTTAGTGAGAGAAATACAATCCTAGACGCGAACTCGAGTAAAATATTGTGTTGCACCCATGAATTATTCACAACTAACCTTTCTGATAATATACATATTGATCCTTCAGCTTGAAAACGGTCTAAGAATCTGCACCGAAACGTGGCTCTATGAAATAAACATGAGTGTCATCCATGAGTCGTATGCTTTAATATTGACTCACAAACTTCTAGAAAGCCGATCAAACAATAACCTTTAAACACGATTGTCCAGTGAACGTTTCGGTTAACTGCGGCAGTGCATGACCTCGGGTCCCGCTGGGGACAGGCATGAACTCGGGTCCCGGTGACCTACCTAACTGTCAAGGACAAGTAAGTACACCGTAACTTTTAAACTGCCATCCAAAACGAAAGAAATGTCATTCGTATATCTGTGTAGGACAAACACAGGATTGTCATCACAGTGATTGACGCAATGTTTCGACATAATGAAATACGTTTGATCTGTTGAACCAGATCGGGTCGCGACTCCAGACAAATGGTGAATCAACCACCTTCCTCATGTTAGTTCTTGAATACGAAATAATCAGTCTAACTGACTGAAAATCATTTAACTGGGGGAAGAGATTTGGGAGTCATTACTTCTTTATGAACATAACGATCAGTTGTTAACGACGACTACTCCAAGCATGGCCTAACACGGAGAGGAGCTGTGCCGGGTGGCCTCGATAGAGGAGTGAACTCTGCTGTCCCTATAGGAACCTGAATTCATCTGGGAAATCTTTAGGAAAAAGACGACATTAGCTAAAATTATAAATAACGACAAATAGAAAATCCCTTGTCCAAACTCACCTTTCCACCGTCTGGATACATTATTGATATTTGACCCCATACCATAACGGTAACAGTTTGAAGATCAACGTCTGATGTAAAGGAAGCTATTGTCAAAGGTGTTAAAAAGACCCAGTAATGAGGCAGAGTGAGTGGAAAGGATAATATTGTCTTTATCTGAGTTACCTCCCCTTTCTTACCGCATATTTACAGCAGTTCACTCCTCTGTTACCAGAACTACAATGGAGTCTGGAACCAAATGGTTCCAATGTGTCCACAGTGGCACACACTAATTGTATTCCCACATACACAGGCCTCAGTACCGGACATACGAAACAGTGACGCCTTGGCCTTTCGTCAGTTGGGGAGGTTAAGGATCGTGGAATCTGATACTGAACTCCGATGTGATACAAACAGGTACGGGGACAGGCCTTCTACACTACCCCCCATGAGGGCTCAGGTGCATGTCTTGCAACACTTCCGTGCACACGGTCATATTATCAGTTGATATTGACACACTGCACCCAGACCCGGTAATATGATATAATCGTCTAAACATTTTGGGCGAAATTGAAACAGAAAACGAACCAGGATTAAGATCAATAAGTGAAAGTCTGGAGCAGTATCAGCTGCTGTCGCTACTCCCTGCTCCGCTGAAGTCCTCGTAGTTGCTGGAACAATTTGCATTTGATATAAGACTGTCGGTATTTATCTATATTTCAGCTTTGTGTTTACCTCGTGAATAGATTTTCTGTGAAGTGATTTCACTAGTATAAGCTAGAGGCCTGTCTGTAGGAAGCCACCTTAATAGTGTTTACTTCCTGTTGTTACACGTGTACCATATGCTACATGAAGACATTGGGTAATGAGTGTGTACTTCTCAAAGTCGGATATCACTTATACACGTCAAACATTAAATTCGTAAAAACAAAAACAAAAACAAAATAAAACCAAAGAGTGTCTGCTTGACATTAAAGATGTTTTAATCATATTATATATTGAAAAAAATATTTTCCCTTTGACGAACGAAGTGCTTTCAATTAACATGACGACATCATTCCGTTATTGCGACCATGAAGCGGTATCTGATGTCACTTCAACAATACATGAACAGAGTGGTTCTCTTGACGATTCGCCAAAACACACTTTTCTTCATTTATCAAAATATATCGGGTAAGACAGAGATTACAACTGGGATTTGAGATTGTCTGATATTTGTTTTTAATGTAGTGATTGTGGATTCGGTACTTCGTAAATTCATTCGGAATCGGAATTCTACAAAACACAAAAGATACCAGTCAAGCCTAAAACAAAGCTTAAAAAAGTACTGTCGGAAATGCTAGAAAAATGCTTTTTGACTTATATTTAAAATTCAGAGGTATTACAGTTACTTAAATAATAAATATCACTTTAAGAAACATCTACCTAATGTAGACCGAGGGAATAAATTTTGAGACATGCCCTAAAATGTGTTTTTACTGATGAAAATACGAAAAAATTAGAAAAATATCGGGTAGTGGGACGTTATTTGATACAAACATTAACTGCCTGTGTTACGTCATCAGCATGCACGGTATCGACAGGTGAAATTGACACCTGAGCGCACGCTCGGGGGAGGGGTCATCTCAATAGATGTTTTCTTCAAAATGTTGAATATGTGTACGTATAGTATACGTATTGGTTATGTAAGGGATCATTTGTGTATGTGTGTTTGTTTTGAAATAAACATACGAATTACTGTACATTGGAGGAATCCTATCACATGTGTTATCTTATCGATTGATTGTAGAAATGTGCAACGTTGTAATAAATGTTTTGCATGTCAACAGTATATTTCATTGCAAAAATATGGATGTAATTCGGTCAGTTTAATCTAGTTGTGAACATTGGCCAAAGATTTAACGAAGTCACTGGTGTAGCTTCTTTAGAATATATATATTCTTCTTCTCATAAAGTTTGTAGACCGCCCGTCTAAGTACTCCCTTGTCAAAGTTGTCAAGGATGGTTTTACGTCCCGGTTTTGCTTTTGAGACGGTCCCTGTCTTGTCTGATTTGTTTACAATATTGTAAACTTGTTGGTAAGACATACCAACAGCTCTACAAGTTCTGTAATAAACCATTTCTATGCTAATGAAAGGTTTACCTCTGTATTTTTCAAGCACAGAAAACTTATAAACCATTGCAAGAATTGACTGCAAATAGTTGGCCATAGTGGACGCTGTGATAAAGAAGTGCATGCATGACGGGAAACTTATTAATCAAGACTTAACATTTATATTAATATTTCTTCAATAAAGAAACGATAATTAAGTAAAGTAACACAAACATTCAACAGTTATTTGTTAAAGAAAAACGTTGATTCATATTTTTACACCACCTGTATTATTAGCATAAATGTAAAGACTATTTCAGATTTCTGTTGTTGAACTGTGAAAAAATCCTAAGTTGTTGTTTTGGTACCATATTCTCTCCTGTAAACTGCCCTTTAAATGCATGGGAATGTTAAATCGATTGAAATACAAATTAGGTACACTATAGGCGAGTTGATATATTGACAACATTGTACATTTATCGCCTTTATCAAAGTATTACGGCTAAAAAGCATTTTTCTAGCATTTCCGACAGTACTTTAGTTAGATGGTGGAGTCAATCTGGCCAGAATGTTGTAGACTGGAGTGGGATTGTTTCGTACAGTAGTCTCTAGGGTCCGGTCCGCACACTTACCACTACCACTGAGATAAACCACGTGCCGCTATTACATGTATATATGTATATAAATCTAATCAATGTCATGTAATAATCAAGTCCATGAACACCAACATGACCAGCAGGTAACTATGTTCATTATCTACCGCCTTTGTTATGGTTATATGTAATTCCCAGATGCAATGTCATTTTACTGAACATGGACCATCGTAGTGGACCTGTGGTGAGTGAGGTGTAAAGCGAGTGAGTGGGGAGGAGGAGTGAGAGTGAGTGAGTGAGTGAGTGAGTGAGTGAGTGAGTGAGTGAGTGAGTGAGTGAGTGAGTGAGTGAGTGAGTGAGTGAGTGAGTGAGTGAGTGAGTGAGTGAGTGAGTGAGTGAGTGAGTGAGTGAGTGAGTGAGTGAGTGAGTGAGTGAGTGAGTGAGTGAGTGCATCCATGTTTGTTGGCGGTGAAAACAGCAAGAAATGTTTATGTTTGATATTACCTGACATCTAACACGCAGGAATGGCAGTTTCACAGTACACAATGTTGGGTAGATTGAAGTGTGAATTTTCAGGTGTATACATTCTTGTTAGCCACTGTGACATGAGCACTATTATGGCTGAAGACTGAACACTCGGAGTGTATAAATGTCTGCTTGACATTTTGTAGAGAATTCCTGTTGATGTCATTGAACTTCTGTGTCTACCAAGTTGGATCACTCGAGAAGATCACTGGATTTCTGTGCAACAATGCAGTGAATCCTGAATCCAGGAGGCCACCAGTCGTGTTAAAATTGGACATTTCGTCAAGTAGACAATTCCCCAATGCATAAACAGAAATCTAAAACGTCACATGGAACAGAGGTTGACATTTTCCATTTGGAGTAATCAAGAATTTTGATCATTTTCAAGGTCAAACAGCGTGGCTCAACTAGAATTCTTCAAAACGAATTACACTTTACAACAATGAGTTCTAGTTCTAGGGCACACTCAGCGCCACATGTCAATCTTGACATTCGATTGACGAGAAAAAAGAGCTTTTTCTAAAGCAGGACCGTGCTGTGGAATAACGTGCCATTAAACATTCACCAACAGCTCTAAACAACACGCAGTGTCATAAGCAGCTCTTTACAACACACTCTGTCATAATCAGCTCTAAACAACACAGTGTAATAAGCAGCTCTACACAACACAGTGTAATAAGCAGCTCTAAACAACACACAGTGTTATAAGCAGCTCTAAACAACACAGTGTCATAGTGGCTCTAAACAACATACAGTGTCATAAGCAGCTCTTTACAACACACAGTGTTATAAGCAGCACTAAACAACACAGTCTCATAAGCAGTTCCAAACAACACACAGTGTTATAAGCAGCTCTAAACAACACACAGTGTTATAAGCGGCTCTAGACAAAACACAGTATTATAAGCAGCTCTAAACAACACACGGTGTTATAAGCAGCTCTTAACAACATCCAGTGTCATCTAAACATCTATGGGGTTGTATCCCAAACATAAAATTCGTACAATTCCAAACACCAACGAGACAATAATCTGAAAGATCTGTAGACATGAGTTACCATTCATCAGGTTAATCAAGCTCTTTCATGTTCTGGGTTGAAAATAGTTATACATACCAGCTATCTAATAAGCTGTTGATATATCACATAGTATATGTGACACGCTTCTACAAACCATACTAAAATACAATCTTTTTAAATATACTGACCAGCCAAAGAAACGCAATTCAAGAAATCAAGACAATTGTGTTAAAGCATCAAATCCAAACTCATGCTGAAAAAGTACAATTTTCATGAATTATGAGTTGCGTTTTTATTGCTGGTCAGTATATGTGGGTGACTATCTTGAAATTGGGAAGTTTCCATGTAAATCCTCATGGCAGTAAAGAGTTATTAACTGTGTTAATGGAACCGAAACTGTACGATGAGCTACTCAAGTCAGCGTGAGACAGGATATGTCCAGACACCGCCTCACCCACTGTACCTTTGTAGTACATGTATGTTTATCAACAATATAGAGACATCTTACAATTTTGTGTACAAATCAAATCTCCTGCACAATCCTGTGAACTCTCTGAAAGGCACTGTACTGACTATGACTGCCATATAATTCTACATTGTGAACATTATTTGTACAACAGGAATCAGTTCTTTTCCAAACTGTTAGATCTTTTTCATGTCAGTGTGTCTGTAGGTGAAATACTGGCTACTGAGCACATATATGAAATGTAATGGAGATGTGTGATTGTCCTATTTTGTAAATACCTGTATTCCATGGTATCCTCACTCAAGTGTGTATTATAGATCCTTCCTTGCCTTTGCTCTGTCCATGTGTGTCCTTGCCTTGTGAATTGAATATGTTGATGTATATATGTATATCATCTTCGGATTGAAATCTGCATTCATTCATTCATTCATTCATTCATTCATTCATTCATTCATTCATTCATTCATTCATTCATTCATTCATTCATTCATTCATTCATTCATTCATTCATTCATGGATTCATTCATTCATTCATTCATTCATTCATTCATATTCATTCATTCATTCATTCATTCATTCATTCATTCGGTAAGTATGTTTCTAATGGCCAAGAAGCAGGTCTGCATTGCTTGATAACGTATACATACCTTGGCCGGTGGGCGCGATTGACCAGTCTGCTTACATGTCACAAGTCACGTGTCCGACAACTGACCAATCAAACCTGAGGCTTACAGTGTCATCATAAAGGCACCACTTTCGCTTCAGGTGGACGAGTTTCATTCAGGCCCTTTCTGGAAAACAAAAAATTATAATCAGCTGTTCTTTTCATTTAAATGTAATTCTCCTCAATATGTAGTTACAAAGTCCTAGGTTTCTGCCTGTTACAGGGGACACGCGTAAATCCGTCACAGCCGAATAAACCGACTTGATATATTTGGTCTTTATATTTCATTTGAAGAATTACGTAGGCGTTGAAATGAAATAATAATTAAAATTGCTACAGTCATTACTAGCATGAAAACATTACGACCAGTTGTTTACGGTGAACGGTTGCACACTGTGAACTAAACTCAGCAAGATATCCTCGGAAACCACTTGCACAGAACGATCTTAGCGCTACAATTATTGTAAATCCATAAGATCGCGATCTTAGGCTTCGGCTACAATCGCCATCGACTTGCACAAAGCGATTGTAGGCTAAGATCGTTGTAAGTTACAATCGAAACTTACAATTGGTCCGGACCAATTGTAAGGAGCTAAGATCATTGTAGTCTGTGACAAAATGGTGTTCAAGTTTCACGCAAATAATCAGCTTTACGTTTGGAGATAGCGTGCTTTTATATTGCATAAAACTGTACTGTATGATTCGCCTCGACACTTCAACA
Source organism: Haliotis rubra (assembly GCF_003918875.1). Lineage (NCBI taxonomy): Eukaryota > Metazoa > Mollusca > Gastropoda > Lepetellida > Haliotidae > Haliotis > Haliotis rubra. The sequence goes on along the minus strand of NW_025765048.1, from coordinate 1,442,044 downwards.
ACACGGAGAATGCACAACCGATTTAACGTCGGATACATTGTTATATGCTGTAGTGAACCACAGAACTATCGAGTCGATATCACAAAGTACTATTCCCACCCGATTCAATGTTGGAATAAGTGTGAAACAACATACCTCTTTGATAATCAAGGAAGGATACTAGCAAATGGTGTCCGCGTGCGATTAACAATGGCCGTGACCTTTTCATTAACTCAAGAGCAGATAATTTTAGTTTATGGGCAAGATGGGAGTGGTTTCCCCTGGCCTATGCCGTTGCCGTAGAGTCTGTCATGCCCAATCGCAGAGCTCAAGATATTTTCTTTTCGGTGATGGAGTGATTTTGTCTTAGTTAATCATTAAAGTAATCAAGTTAACGTGCAAAATCAAGATTCAATTTTAATTTCACTTTTAGAAAAATATTTATCAACGCAATAGGGTCATATCATTAATATACTGTGAATGAGTATTTAACAACTGCTCTCTCGATATATTATTTGATATTCGTATTTCCCTGTCATGAATTCTTTACAACATTTCTGTAGCCATATTACATTTTCTGGTTATATTGTGAGAAAACCAATACTTCTAGGGTATATTTTTGATTTTACACACACAAAAAAAAAAAAAAGGAAAAAAAACAGCTGTGCATTAAACAATGTCTCATTGACAACCAGTGGCAAATCTGTGCAAGTGGGCCCATATGTCCAAGCGGCCTGCCTGGATAAGGAGGTGACTTCATGGGCTGATAGAGCGCCACCTGTTCTACACATCGGTAAATGTTCCATTATGTCACCGGGACATCGTAAGGCCAACACTGTCGCAGTGAATTAAGACACTCGTATCATAAAGGCTTGTGGAACGAGGTCCTTGTGAAGTAATATATCATTCACTCAATGACAACCGGAAACTCTGCACAACTCGCGTTTTTCCGGAACGAACAGGACGCTGTTCGGCTTGTCCCGCAATAACAATGGAATGAGAGATGTATTGACCTGACACGGCGATATTTCAATCATTACTTTATCATCAAACCTTCGCAGTGATTGGTATTATGGCACTGATTGCACCACAAAGATTTCACCGAGCAACTTTCATAATCATTTTGTTCCGTGTGTTGAACCCGCCTGGGCTGCCTCCAGTTTATTTCCTGTACAGCACCATGCCTTGCCCGCATTAGCAGCAGTGCATACGTGAGTTGATAATGAATGAATGAATGAATGAATGAATGAATGAGTTTGGTTTTACGCCCCTTTTAGCAATATTCCAGCAACATCACGGTGGGGGACACCAGAAATGGGCTTCACACATTGTACCCATGTGGGGATTCGAACCCGGGTCTTTGGCTTGACGAGCCAACGCTTTAACCACTAGGCTACCCCACCGCCCCGAATGAATGAATGAATGAATGAATGAATGAATGAATGACAATACATGCATACTTGCATACATGCACGCATCCATCCATCCATCCATCCGTACGTATGACGTATGTCCGTATGTATGTATGTACAGTACATACATACATACATACATACATACATACATACATACATACATACATACATACATACATACATACATACATACATACATACATACATACATACATACATACATACATACATACATACATTATATCAAACAGTTTCGTGGCTTGATCAATGTGGCAGTCTGTATACTACCAACAAATGGAGTAATCCACGTCCAACAAATCGCTTATCAGTTTTGACTGATATATGGCATTCTACACAAATACATACTGGATCGTGATTGGTTAAGTAAAGTCACTCAGAGGTATATAATCATTGATTTTCCAACACAGTATGTATTTTAAAAAATCCTAATACAGAGATCGCATGTACTGTGTTGGAAAATCAAAGGTATATGACGGAATTATAGTAGGTGTAAACGTTAAATAGGTGAGGTTTTAAATCTAAAATTGACAGCTATTATAATTTCGTTATATACCTCTGATTTTCCAACACCGTATGTTTATCTCCTAAGTGAATGGGTCTACAAACAATGAAGCGCTGTGCACACGTGACGACTTATCAGACCTTATCTGATACAAGTCCAGATTGCCGAGGAAACGTGTCAAGCAGACTGACACATCACATTCGATCTGTGATATCCCTCACATATACAGGAATTAGCTGATGTTGCTCGTTCAGACCAGCTCCACACCTACATCACGAAAACAACGATGTGAGTGGGGAAGTGGGTTGTTGGTTCTCTAGAACATCTGGCAAATAGATACAGCAGGATCCTATTACTGCACCTGTTGAATGTGTGCGTGACTTTACACCTGATGAGTTTACAGATAACCTGCAGGTAGAAATATAACGTTAACGTCGACTGTATGGTGAGGGGGTGTATCAAAATAACTAAGACTTACATGTTCGTGATAAATGGACATTATCATCTTGCAGGTTGTAGCTTACGGTTTTGATTATCAGTCAGCGATCAATCTGCCATCTTCATGTCAAGATAAAACAAGGGAGTGTGTCAAAGGTTTCCAAGGAGCGAATATTTCACAGAATATTAATAAAGTTAGCATTGCTGAACGTAATCAGTGTTGAAAGGGTGATTTTGAGTAAATTAGTGAGTGAGATTGAGATATTTCACAGATGGCTAATGTAAAGTGATATATGATATGGATAAAATGCTACTGATCCAACAATGCATAATTTATCATTCAGATCTTGTTGAATGTACGCATTACAAGTTTTTACACGTATGTTTTGTTTTTTTATTCCTGTAAAACCTTTCGAGATATTCCCCGGACACTAAAGACTATTGTCTTTGCCTGCTGACGATAAGGTATCAATATACGTCGGTATCACTCGTGTATACTAAGTTCAAATCATTAATATCACCGAAATGTAATATTCAGTACTTACATATATATACTTCAGGCATGATCTGGAGACGACAGTGTACAAACTTGTACAGACCTATAGGGTGACACGTGGCCCAGATACGTCTAGCTCTGATTGATAGGGCGATCAGTCACAGGCGACTAACATGAGTGTTTTTATGCTGAATTATGTAGATCAATGAATATCGTGCACAGTTTATCGTTTATTAACTTTCAGATTTACAACGTAAATTTACATATGTGCCGTTAGGGTTAGGGGAAGTGGCGGGGGTGGTGATCGGGGTGAGGGGTGGGGGGGTGGTGATCGGGGTGGGGGATGGGTGGAGCTGTACATGTTTCTCAGAGAAATCCCTTTTGAAAAGTCACGGCTGGCTGTAACACTTTAACAGACCATATTTCACCTTGACCACAGAAAGTTGTAACACCTTAGTATAACATAGTTCACCTTGACCACAGACAGTTGTAACACTTTAATAGAGCATAGTTCACCTGGACCACAGATAGTTGTAACACTTTAGTAGAGCATAGTTCACCTAGACCACAGATAGTTGTAACACTTTAGTGGAGAATAGTTCACCTGGACCACAGATAGTTGTAACACTTTAGTAGAACATAGTTTACCTAGACCACAGATTGCTGTAACACTTTAGTAGAGCATAGTTCACCTAGACCACATATAGTTGTAACACTTTAGTAGAACATAGTTCACCTAGACCACATATAGTTGTAACACTTTAGTAGAGCATAGTTCAACTAGACCACAGAGAGTTGTAACACTTTAGTAGAGCATAGTTCACCTTGACCACAGATAGTTGTAACAGTTTAGTAGAACATAGTTCACCTAGACCACAGACAGCTGTAACACTTTAGTAGAGCATAGTTCATCTAGACCACAGACAGGTGTAACACTTTAGTAGAACATAGTTCACCTGGACCACAGATAGTTGTAACACTTTAGTAGAACATAGTTCACCTTGACCACAGATAGCTGTAACACTTTAGTAGAGCATAGTTCACCTAGACCACAGATTGCTGTAACACTTTAGTAGAGCATAGTTCACCTAGACCACAGATAGTTGTAACACTTTAGTAGAACATAGTTCACCTGGACCACAGATAGTTGTAACACTTTAGTAGAGCATAGTTCACCTAGACCACAGACAGCTGTAACACTTTAGTAGAGCATAGTTCACCTAGACCACAGACAGCTGTAACACTTTAGTAGAGCATAGTTCACCTGGACCACAGATAGTTCTAACACTTTAGTAGAGCATAGTTCACCTAGACCACAGATAGCTGTAACACTTTAGTGGAGAATAGTTCACCTGGACCACAGATAGTTGTAACACTTTAGTAGAACATAGTTTACCTAGACCACAGATTGCTGTAACACTTTAGTAGAGCATAGTTCACCTAGACCACATATAGTTGTAACACTTTAGTAGAACATAGTTCACCTAGACCACATATAGTTGTAACACTTTAGTAGAGCATAGTTCAACTAGACCACAGAGAGTTGTAACACTTTAGTAGAGCATAGTTCACCTTGACCACAGATAGTTGTAACAGTTTAGTAGAACATAGTTCACCTAGACCACAGACAGCTGTAACACTTGAGTAGAGCATAGTTCATCTAGACCACAGACAGGTGTAACACTTTAGTAGAACATAGTTCACCTGGACCACAGATAGTTGTAACACTTTAGTAGAACATAGTTCACCTAGACCACAGATAGCTGTAACACTTTAGTAGAGCATAGTTCACCTAGACCACAGATTGCTGTAACACTTTAGTAGAGCATAGTTCACCTAGACCACAGATAGTTGTAACACTTTAGTAGAACATAGTTCACCTGGACCACAGATAGTTGTAACACTTTAGTAGAGCATAGTTCACCTAGACCACAGACAGCTGTAACACTTTAGTAGAGCATAGTTCACCTAGACCACAGACAGCTGTAACACTTTAGTAGAGCATAGTTCAACTAGACCACAGATAGTTGTAACACTTTAGTAGAGCATAGTTCACCTAGACCACAGATAGCTGTAACACTTTAGTAGAGCATAGTTCACCTAGACCACAGATAGTTGTAACACTTTAGTAGAGCATAGTTCACCTAGACCACAGATTGCTGTAACACTTTAGTAGAACATAGTTCACCTAGACCACAGATAGTTGTAACACTTTAGTAGAGCATAGTTCACCTAGACCACAGATAGTTGTAACACTTTAGTAGAGCATAGTTCACCTAGACCACATATAGTTGTAACACTTTAGTAGAGCATAGTTCAACTAGACCACAGACAGCTGTAACACTTTAGTAGAGCATAGTTCACCTAGACCACAGATTGCTGTAACACTTTAGTAGAGCATAGTTCAACTAGACCACAGATAGTTGTAACACTTTAGTAGAGCATAGTTCACCTAGACCACAGATAGCTGTAACACTTTAGTAGAGCATAGTTCACCTAGACCACAGATAGTTGTAACACTTTAGTAGAACATAGTTCACCTTGACAACAGACAGCTGTAACACTTTAGTAGAACATAGTTCACCTTGACTACAGATAGCTTTAACACTTTAGTAGAACATAGTTCACCTAGACCACAGATAGTTGTAACACTTTAGTAGAACATAGTTCACCTAGACCACAGATAGTTGTAACACTTTAGTAGAACATAGTTCACCTTGACCACAGATAGCTGTTACACTTTAGTAGAACATAGTTCACCTAGACCACAGATAGCTGTTACAGTTTAGTGGAGCATAGTTCACCTAGACCACAAAAAACTGTTACACTTTAGTAGAACATAGTTCATCTAGACTACAAATAGCTGTTACAGTTTAGTGGAGCATAGTTCACCTAGACCACAAATAGCTGTTACACTTTAGTAGAACATAGTTCACCTAGACCACAAATAGCTGTTACAGTTTAGTGGAGCATAGTTCACCTAGACCACAAAAAACTGTTACACTTTAGTAGAGCATAGTTCACCTAGACTACAAATAGCTGTTACAGTTTAGAGGAGCATAGTTCACCTAGACCACAAATAGCTGTTACACTTTAGTAGAACATAGTTCACCTAGACTACAAATAGCTGTTACAGTTTAGTGGAGCATAGTTCACCTAGACCACAAATAGCTGTTACACTTTAGTAGAACATAGTTCACCTAGAACACAGATAGCTGTAACACTTTAGTAGAACATAGTTCACCTTGACCACAGATAGCTGTTACACTTTAGTAGAACATAGTTCACCTAGACCACAGATAGCTGTAACACTTTAGTAGAGCATAGTTCACCTAGACCACAGACAGCTGTAACACTTTAGTAGAACATAGTTCAACTTGACCACAGATAGCTGTAACACTTTAGCAGACTATAGTTCACTTAATCCACAGATATCTTTCAATCTTTCACATTATCCCCCTTACGAATACACTTGTACAAATCTTCATCTTGCCTATGAAAAAACAGCAATTTCGAACCTAACAAGCGATGCCTTGGATACCATTGGTAACGAAATAATAAATACGTTTAACGACTTCGATGTAACGAAATGAGGAGACCGTAATGAATTGTCAGTTGATAATAATGACGTCGTCATTGATTAAATGAATTGTAATATACACCAACCCGTAACAGGAAATCTCTGAAGCTACATGTATTAAGAAATCAAAATGCTCTGAGTCTCTTGATGAGCTTTATTCAAGAATTTCCGAAACAGTCAACTGATCTACTAATAATTAATATCGAATTGTTATTTACAATTTGGTTTGATTCTTCTGTGTTTCCAGATAACATGGCAATAGTTGTACCATTGTATTTAAAGGGTAACCCACGGGATCCTGACAACTATAGGGGATTATCACTGCTCAGTACATGTAGCAAATTTTACACGTGAGCACTGGATAATAGGTTAGCGTTTCGGGCAGATTCATACGATGAGATTGTTAATTCACAAGCATGGTGCACAACGTATAGCACAATTGATTATATGTCTCAATCAGCTATTTATTTAAAAATGGAAAAATCTATGCACATTGTCTTGGCTTAATAAAAGAACTTTATCTTGTCAATAGTTCCAAATTATGGTATATTCTTAAACGTAGAGAAGTTTTGCCCAGAAAGCTGACTTCTCTTTATGAGTGTGTCCCTGATATCTCGCCTCACTGTCTGCCCACAAGGTCTGCGTCAAAGATGCGTGTTAAGCCCTTTGCTGTTCTCCATCTTTATTAATGAATGAGCGTTAGGTGGAGCTGTTACCGTGCAATAAATTACATCTTGGTGCTGGACAATTGTTACTTTTGTTATTTGCTGATGGTGTATATAGTCGTCAAAAAAACATTATGTTTTAGAGAGGTTTGTGAAAGTCATCAGCAATCTGTAAAACAACTAAAATGGTTGTTTTAAAAAATACGGTAAATTATCGAAATGTGGGGAATGTTTTTTCAATGGGAGTCGTCTAGAGATTCTAGCATCATATAAATATTTAGACGTAATATTTTCTAAATTCATGCCTAGGACCTCAGATGTGACCGTGCAGCAAGGAGCCCTAATTACAAAATCGTTATTTTTGAGTTTTTAGGGGTTTTGACCCCGGAACTTGATAGTACGTCAAAAATGCATTCTAATGGTCAAGGTCACTAAGGTCACGGTGTCAAGGTCATTTGACCGGTTTCAGGCGAAAAAAAATTGGTAAACTAAATCTTTACATATGCTTAATCCTTTGCCATATGATCTATTTTTGAAGATTGTGTAAATGTTAGGTGTAAACGTTATATCCTCCCTCCACGTCGGGAGAATGTGGACGTTATCTAGGGTATTTCTCCACTTATAAAGCCCCTTTGCGTGTTGGCATAAATTATGCACTACGCCTGATGCCAGACTTCCGATCGATGTCACAAGTTAATAATTCCAGATTGTATCACTGGAAAAAACTAACTGGCCGCTAAAATTAAACGTATTCTGGATCAGGCTCTGTTTGCAAAGAACCATGTATAGTTTATGCCAGCAAGTGTATGTCGGAGTCAAAACAAACATACGGAGGGCATGCAGCCTTGATAGCAGCTTTAAATATTAATCTTTCAAATTATCCGTGTGTGAGAACAGTATATCAAAGAACTCATTATTTCAAAAATCAGGACAACAATCTCTAAGCTGGACTTCGAATTAAAAGAACCTAAAGCTGATAGATAATGTATGCAAACAACGATATACTGAAGATGAATACAATTTTATGTTAGTGTGTAGTGTATACCAATATTTATAGTCCTAGTACATGCCTTGGAAAGTCTAGTAATATCGTACTTTACATGCATTTAACATGTTGATGACATTAAAATATCTAGCCATGCTTGTATGCGATACGACTCAGACATATGTACATATTGGTACATAAAAGAACCGTGTGTAATGTAGGTGTCTTGTACACATGCCGTTCCCGTAGTCAGTGGTAAATGTATATTTGGGCTGTGGCTTCCATTACAACGATGTAAAGATAGGATAAGGCCAGGTGTTGGTCAATTATCAGCCGAATTCCAAACTGATTTCATTGGGTATAAAAGGCAAAAGAGTGATCAGAATTAAATGAATGGAGCCGTGAAAATTCAAAATGACACCAGATGTTCATGTAAAAGGTAAAAATGTCCTACTCTACAGGGAGTCCCCACGACCCGTACTACAACGTTGGTGTTTGTGTGGTGCCTGACGCCACACCCCAAAATCCCCGAAACACTCATTTGTAGACATTTACTACTTTGGCGCACGAGTACAGCAGATCATGAATCACAAGATGATCTGATCCTAGAAGGGCAAAGGGAGGGAACTGTAGACAAGAGGAAGGGAGTATCGCCATGTGTCTATGTAAGGAGCTCCATCTCACATGTCTAACCCGAAGTATCTTATAAACCAAGCATGTTTACTCTGCGCTTGCATAGGATCGTTTTACTGCTTACAATCCCATAAAACTGTCACTGTGGTATATTTATGTCTTTACCCAGATGCAGTCTAAGCAGGATATGAATTGTACACCTGCTTATAATTATTGTTATTGTAGGATATTTATATAGCGCACGTATCCACGCAACTAGTGCATGCTCAAGGCGCATAATGCATAATCTATGGTGCTGAGCCCCTGCTAGTGTGCTACTATTCATGTACATACGGCAACTTTCACCAACACCGTGACACAGCCTCTATACAATAATGCACTAACTATTTTGACGAGATATACACACAGCAGATCAGGTTCCTGGGTCAGCTTGACCAATGGGTGTGACATAAGGTAAGACAGCTGTGACAACAATCCATACTTCCTGATGAACTCTCTGATCAATAACATATTCATTACGACACTGCGCAAGACCCCGTATGTGAATGTGAGAATCCCTCTACATCGTTTGTGAATGTAGAATCCCCTGAAGTGTTTGAATGTGGAATCCCTGTAGTGTGTGAATGTGGAATCCCCTGTAGTATGTGAATCTGGGATCCCCTGTAGTATGTGAATCTGGGATCCCCTGTAGTTTCTGAATGTGGAATCCCATGTAGTGTGTGAATGTCGAATCCCCTGTAGTGTGTGAATGTGGAATCCCCTGTAGTGTGTGAATGTGGAATCCTTTGAAGTATGTGAATGTGGAATCCCCTGTAGTATGTGAATGTGGAATCCCCTGTAGTGTGTGGATGTGGAATCCCCTGTAGTACGTGATTGTGGAATCCTTGGTAGTGTGTGAATGTGGAATCCCCTGTAGTGTGTGAATGTGGAATCCTTTGAAGTATGTAAATGTGGAATCCCCTGTGTGTGAATGTGAGTGTGTGAATGTGGAATCCTGTGTAGTGTGTGATGAATGTGGAATCCCCCTGTGGTAGTGTGTGAATGTAGAATCCCCTGTAGTGTTGTGAAATCCCCTGTAGTGTGTGAATGTGGAATCCCCTGTATGTGGTACTGTGAATGTGGAATCCCCTGTGTTGTGTGTGAATGTGGAATCCCCTGTAGTGTGTGAATGTGGAATCCCTTGTAGTGTGTGAATGTAGAATCCCCTGAAGTGTGTGAATGTGGAGTCCCCTGTAGCGTATGAATGTTGAATCCTTGGAAGTGTGTGAATGTGGAATACCCTTTTGTGTGTGAATGTGGAATCCTCTGTAGTATGTGAATGTGGAATCCCTTGTAGTGTGTGAATGTGGAATCCCTGTAGTGTGAAGTGTTTGAATGTGGAATACCCTGTTGTGTGTGAATGTGGAATCCCCGTAGTGTGTGAATGTGGATTCATGTAGTATGTGAATATGGAAACCTGTATGTTTGAATGTGGAATCCCTGTAGTATGTGAATGTGGAATCCCTTGTAGTGTGTGAATGTGGAATCCCCTGTAGTGTGTGAATGTGGAATCCCTTGAAGAGAGTGAATGGGGAATCCACTGTTGTGTGTGAATGTGGAATCCAATGTAGTATGTGAACGTGGAATCCCCTGTAGTTTGTGAACGTGGATTCCCCTGAAGTGTGTGAATGTGGAATCCTCTCTAGTGTGTGAATGTGGAATCCCTTGTCGTGTGTGAATGTGGAATCCCTTGTACTGTTTGAATGTGGCATCTCCTGTAGTATGTGAATGTTGAATCCCCTGAAGTGAGTGAATGTGGAATCCCGGTAGTGTGTGAATGTGGAATCCCCTGTAGTGTGTGAATGTGGAATCCCTTGTAGTGTGTGAATGTGGAATCCCCTGTAGTGTTTGAATGTGGAATCACTTGTAGTGTGTGAATGTGGAATCCACGTAGTGAATGAATTTGGAATCCCTTGTAGTGTGTGAATGTGGAATCCACGTAGTGAATGAATGTGGAATCCCGTGTAGTATGTGAATGTGGAATCCCCTGTAGTGTGTGAATGTGGAATCCCTGTAGTATGTGAATGTAGAATCCTCTGTAGTGTGTGAATGTGGAATCCCTGTAGTGTGTTAATGTGAAAGCGCCTGTAGTGTGTGAATGTTGAATCCTCTGTAGTATGTGAATGTGGAATCCCTTATAGTGTTTGAATATGGAATTCCCTGTAGTGTGTGAATGTGGATTCCCCTGAAGTGTGTGAATGTGGAATCCTCAGTAGTGTGTGAATGTGGAATCCCTTGTCGTGTGTGAATGTGGAATCCGTTGTAGTGTTTGAATGTGGAATCCCTTGTAGTGTGTGAATGTAGAATCCCTTGTACTGTTTGAATGTGGTATCTCCTGTGGTATGTGAATGTGGAATCCCCTGAAGTGAGTGAATGTGGAATCCCGGTAGTGTCTGAATGTGGAATCCCCTGTAGTGTGTGAATGTGGAATCCCTGTAGTGTGTGAATGTGGAATCCCCTGTAGTGTTTGAATGTGGAATCACTTGTAGTGTGTGAATGTGGAATCCACGTAGTGAATGAATTTGGAATCCCTTGTAGTGTGTGAATGTGGAATCCACGGAGTGAATGAATTTGGAATCCCGTGTAGTATGTGAATGTGGAATCCCCTGTAGTGTGTGAATGTGGAATCCCTGTAGTATGTGAATGTAGAATCCTCTGTAGTGTGAATCCCTGTAGTGTGTTAATGTGAAAGCGCCTGTAGTGTGTGAATGTGGAATCCTCTGTACTGTGTGAATGTGGAATCCCTTGTAGTGTTTGAATGTGGAATTCCCTGTAGTGTGTGAATGTGGAATCGCTTGAAGAGAGTGAATGGGGAATCCACTGTTGTATGTGAATGTGGAATTCAATGTAGTATGTGAACGTGGAATCCCCTGTAGTTTGTGAATGTGGAATCCCCTGAAGTGTGAATGTGGAATCCACAGTGATGTATGAATATGGAATCCTTGGTAGTGTGTGAATGTGGAATAACCGGTAGTATGTGAATGTGGAATCCACAGTGGTGTATGAATGTGGAATCCTTGGTAGTGTGTGAATGTGGAATACCCTGTAGTATGTGAATGTGGAATCCCTGTAGTGTGTGAATGTGGAATCCCTGTAGTGTGTGAATGTGGAATCCTCTGTACTGTGTGAATGTGGAATCCCCTGTAGTGTGTGAATGTGGAGTTCCCTGTTGTGTGTGAATATGGATTCCCCTGTAGTGTGTGAACGTGGAATCCCCTGTAGTATGTGAATGTGGAATCCCCTGTAGTGTGTGAATGTGGAATCTTCAGTAACAAGTAATTATATGACCCCCAGAAGCAAGTGAATGTGATACCCCTGTAATGTTTGAATATGATATGTGATGAGTCGTGTGTTTCCTAGGAAACATAATATTATGGAAGAATATTTTGTGGACTTTAATAATATATTACTTGTTATGTGAAGCTGATAGATGCTACTGAAAGGTTATTACTGTTGGGCTAATATCTTCCCACAAGCATGAAGCACTCTTGCTTCTTGCTATAAGTCTGGCTTGTAGTGTCCGTTATGAGTAAATGTATGCAAATACAAAGCGGCTTAAATAGGATTCAATAAGTGCAGTTTCTATGGTTACAGACTGAAGATGTAAGGAGTAAGCATCATGGTGATGCTAACACTTTAGATGTAAATGTGCTCTATTTGTACTGTCTTTGCCAAGTTCCGTAAGCGCATTGTGCATTGTGCAGTATATTTAACCATGTCCGTGGTTACACGTATCTAAAGGTCCAATAAGAGATGTTCGGTGGAAATAAACACTCGTGAGATTAATGTTTGAACATATGTGTATTAACAGTGTGGTGAAGTGCACAGACTTTGGCGGATTGTTTTAATACAAAATCGATACTTTTGCCTGTTTGCCCTTAATAATAAACAAGTTGACTTTCAAACTTCATCTTCCGCAAAGACGTATATGTGTTCTTTTTTCACCGGGTATAGTGCCAAAAGGTTTTGAAACATACATCTGATCGCTCAGGGGCATAACTAGCGGCACATTAGACGCCATATGTTCAACATCGTACTGTTGGCATGAACACACACATACGCACGCACGCACACACGCACGCACAAACAAACACATATATACTGAAACCAACGAGGGCTTCTGAGAAAACTGGGAGGGCAACTCTGAGTGTGACAGATCAGATCAGATCTTACAGGTCATTATGGTGAAAGCCATGGCGATGACGAGGGACAGTATCAGGACAACTTGTATTCGTCAGGTGGCTCCATCAGCCCTTTGTTGACCTCGTGTATCGACAACTGCGAAACACTGTTGACACAATTTCATTACCTTCAACAAATGTAATCTATAAGCACTTGACCCTACGATCCCATGTATACCATGTGTGCTGTGCACACACTATGAGAGGGCCAGGCAAAGGACGCATTTCACCTTGATAGGAGATAAACCGTTACGAATATTATTAGCCATTAAGATGTACCATATCTCCTTCACTTCGATTCCATCTATACGGGGTTTTCGATAGTAATTTTAGCTTTTACAAACTACGAGTAGTCTGGACAACGAGGTCCTCACTATACTAGGTCTGGACAACGAGGTCCTCACTATACTAGGTCTGGACAACGAGGTCCTCACTATACTAGGTCTGGACAACGACGTCCTTACTATACTAGGTCTTGACAACGATATCCTCACTATATTAGGTCTGGACAACGATGTCCTCACTATACTAGGTCTGGACAACGATGTCCTCACTTTACTTGGTCTGGACAACGATGTCCTTACTATACTAGGTCTTGACAACGATATCCTCACTATATTAGGTCTGGACAACGACGTGCTCACTATACTAGGTCTTGACAACGATGTCCTCACTTTACTAGGTCTGGACAACGATGTTCTCACTATACTAGATCTGGACAATGAGGTCCTCACTATACTAGATCTGGACAACGAGGTCCTCACTATACTAGGTCTGGACAATGAGGTCCTCACTATACTAGGTCTGGACAACGAGGTCCTCACTATACTAGGTCTGGACAACGATGTCCTCACTATACTAGGTCTGGACAAGGATGTCCTCACTATGATAGGTCTAGACAACGAGATCCTCAATATACTAGGTCCGGAAAAAGAGATCCTCACTATACTAGGTCTGGACAATGAGGTCCTCACTATACTAGATCTGGACAACGAGGTCCTCACTATACTAGGTCTGGACAACGAGGTCTTCACTATACTAGGTCTGGACAACGCGGTCCTCACTATACTAGGTCTGGACAACGAGGTCCTCACTATACTAGGTCTGGACAACGAGTTCCTCACTATACTAGGTCTGGACAACGATGTCCTCACTATACTAGGTCTGGACAAGGATGTCCTCACTATGATAGGTCTGGACAATGAGGTCCTCACTATACTAGGTCTGGACAACGATGTCCTCACTCTACTAGGTCTGGACAACGAGGTCCTCACTATACTAGGTCTGGACAACGAGTTCCTCACTATACTAGGTCTGGACAAGGATGTCCTCACTATGATAGGTCTAGACAACGAGATCCTCAATATACTAGGTCCGGAAAAAGAGATCCTCACTATACTAGGTCTGGACAATGAGGTCCTCACTATACTAGATCTGGACAACGAGGTCCTCACTATACTAGGTCTGGACAACGAGGTCTTCACTATACTAGGTCTGGACAACGCGGTCCTCACTATACTAGGTCTGGACAACGAGGTCCTCACTATACTAGGTCTGGACAACGAGTTCCTCACTATACTAGGTCTGGACAACGATGTCCTCACTATACTAGGTCTGGACAAGGATGTCCTCACTATGATAGGTCTGGACAATGAGGTCCTCACTATACTAGGTCTGGACAACGATGTCCTCACTCTACTAGGTCTGGACAACGAGGTCCTCACTATACTAGGTCTGGACAACGAGGTCCTCACTTTACTAGGTCTGGACAACGATGTCCTCACTATAGTAGGTCTGGACAACGATGTCCTCACTATACTAGGTCTGGACAACGAGGTCCTTACTATACTAGGTCTGGACAACGAGGTCCTCACTATACTAGGTCTGGACAATAATGTTCTCACTATGATAGGTGTGTACAACGAGGTCCTCACTATACTAGGTCTGGACACCGAGGTCCTCACAATACTAGGTCTGGACAACGATGTCCTCACTATGCTAGGTCTGGACAATGATGTCCTCACTATGGTAGGTCTGAACAGCGAGGTCCTACATATACTAGGTTTGGACAACAACGTCCTCACTATACTAGGTCTGGACAATGAGGTCCTCACTATACTAGGTCTGGACAACGAGGTCCTCACTATACTAGGTCTTGACAACGAGGTCCTCACTATACTAGGTCTGGACAACGAGGTCCCCACTATACTAGGTCTGGACAACGAGGTCCTCACTATACTAGGTCTGGACAACAAGGTCCTCACTATACTAGATCTGGACAAGGATGTCCCTACTATACTAGGTCTGGACAACAAGTTCCTCACTATACTAGGTCTGGACAACAATGTTCTCACTATGACAGGTCTGGACAAGGATGTCCCTACTATACTATGTCTGAACAACGAGGTCCTCACTATATCAGGTCTGGACAAGGAGGTCCTCACTATACTAGGTCTGGACAACTAGGTCCTCGCTATACTAGGTATGGACAATTTGGTCCTCACTATACTAGGTCTGGACAACGATGTCCCTACTATACTAGGTCTGGAGAACGAGGTCCTCACTATATTAGGTCTGGACAACAATGTTCTCACTATGATAGGTCTGTACAACGAGGTCCTCACTATACTAGGTCTGGACAACGAGGTCCTCACAATACTAGGTCTGGACAACGATGTCCTCACTATGCTAGGTCTGGACAACGAAGTCCTCACTATACTAGGTCTTGACAAAGATATCCTCACTATACTAGATCTGGACAACGAGGTCCTCACTACACTAAGTCTGGACAACGAGGTCCTCACTATGCTAGGTCTGGAAAATGATGTCCTCACTATGGTAGGTCTGGACAACGATGTGCTCACCATGATAGGTCTGGACAACGAGGTCCTCACTATACTAGGTCTGGAGAACGATGTACTCTCTATACTAGGTCTGGACAACGAGGTCCTCACTATACTAGGTCTGGACAACGATGTCCTCACTATACTAGGTCTGGACAACGAGGTCCCGGCTATACTAGGTCTGGACAATTTGGTCCTCACTATACTAGGTCTGGACAACGAGGTCCCTACTATACTAGGTCTGGAAAACGATGTCCTCACTATACTAGGTCTGGACAACTAGGTCCTCGCTATACTAGGTCTAGACAATTTGGTCCTCACTATGCCAGGTCTGGACAACGAGGTCCCTACTATACTAGGTCTGGACAACGAGGTCCTAACTTTACTAGGTCTGGACAACGATGTCCTCACTATACTAGGTCTGGACAATGATGTCCTCACTATGGTAGGTCTGGACAACGATGTCCCCACCATGATAGGTCTGGACAACGAGGTCCTCACTATACTAGGTCTGGACAATGGGGACCTCACTTTACTAGGTCTCGACAACGATGTCCTCTCTATACTAGGTCTGGACAACGATGTTCTCACTATACTAGGTCTGGACAATAAGGTCCTCACTATACTAGGACTGGACAATGGGGTCCTCACTATACTGGGTCTGGTCAACGATGTTCTCACTATGATATGTCTGGACAACGAGGTCCTTGCTGTACTAGGTCTGGACAGTGAGGTCCTCACTATACTAAATCTGGACAGCGAGGTCCTACATATACTAGGTCTGGACAACAACGTCCTCACTATACTAGGTCTGGACAACGAGGTCCTCACTATACTAGGTCTGGACAACTAGGTCCTCACTATACTAGGTCTTGACAACGAGGTCCTCACTATACTAGGTCTGGACAACGAGGTCCCTACTATACTAGGTCTGGACAACGAGGTCCTCACTATACTAGGTCTGGACAATTTGGTCCTCACTATACTAGATCTGGACAAGGATGTCCCTACTATACTAGGTCTGTACAACAAGGTCCTCACTATACTAGGTCTGGAGAATCAGGTCCTCACTATACAAGGTCTGGACAACGAGGTCCTCACTATACTAGGTCTGGACAACGAGGTCCTCACTATACTAGGTCTGGACAACGATGTCCTCACTATACTAGGTCTGGACAACGAGGTCCCTACTATACTAGGTCTGGACAACGAGGTCCTCACTATACTAGGTCTGGACAACTAGGTCCTCGCTATACTAGGTCTGGACAATTTGGTCCTCACTATACTAGGTCTGGACAACGAGGTCCTCACTATACTAGGTCTGGACAACGAGGTCCTCACTTTACTAGGTCTGGAAAACGATGTCCTCACTATACTAGGTCTGGACAATGATGTCCTCACTATGGTAGGTCTGGACAACGATGTCCTCACCATGATAGGTCTGGACAACGAGGTCCTCACTATACTAGGTCTGGACAATGGGGACCTCACTATACTAGGTCTCGACAACGATGTCCTCTCTATACTAGGTCTGGACAACGATGTTCTCACTATACTAGGTCTGGACAATAAGGTCCTCACTATACTAGGACTAGACAATGGGGTACTCACTATACAGGGTCTGGTCAACGATGTTCTCACTAAGATATGTCTGGACAACGAGGTCCTTGCTGTACTAGGTCTGGACAGTGAGGTCCTCACTATACTAAATCTGGACAGCGAGGTCCTACATATACTAGGTCTGGACAACAACGTCCTCACTATACTAGGTCTGGACAACGAGGTCCTCACTATACTAGGTCTGGACAACGAGGTCCTCACTATACTAGGTCTTGACAACGAGGTCCTCACTATACTAGGTCTGGACAACGAGGTCCCTACTATACTAGGTCTGGACGACGAGGTCCTCACTATACTAGGTCTGGGCAATTTGGTCCTCACTAAACTAGATCTGGACAAGGATGTCCCTACTATACTATGTCTGTACAACAAGGTCCTCACTATAGTAGGTCTGGACAACAATGTTCTCACTATGATAGGTCTGGACAAGGATGTCCCTACAATACTATGTCTGGACAACGAGGTCCTCACTATACTAGGTCTGGACAACGAGGTCCTCACTATACTAGGTCTTGACAACGAGGTCCTCACTATACTAGGTCTGGACAACTAGGTCCCCACTATACTAGGTCTGGACAACGAGGTCCTCACTATACTAGGTCTGGACAATTTGGTCCTCACTATACTAGATCTGGACAAGGATGTCCCTACTATACTAGGTCTGGACAACGAGGTCCTCACTATACTAGGTCTGGACAACAATGTTCTCACTATGATAGGTCTGGACAACGATGTCCTCAATATACTAGGTCTGGACAACGAGGTCCTTCACTATACTAGGTCTGGACAACGAGGTCCTCACTATACTAGGTCTGGACAACGAGGTCCTCACTATACTAGGTCTGGACAACGATGTTCTCACTATGATAGGTCTGGACAACGGGGTCCTTGCTATACTAGGTCTGGACAGTGAGGTCCTCACTATACTAGATCTGGACAACGAGGTCCTCACTATACTAGGTCTGGACAACGAGGTCCTCACTATACAAGGTCTGGACAACGAGGTCCTCACTATACTAGGTCTGGACAACGAGGTCCTCACTATACTAGGTCTGGACAACGATGTCCTCACTATACTAGGTCTGGACAACGAGGTCCTCACTATACTAGGTCTGGACAACGATGGTCCTCACTATACTAGGTCTGGACAACGAGGTCCTCACTATACTAGGTCTGGACAACGATGTCCTCACTATACTAGGTCTGGACAACGAGGTCCTCACTATACTAGGTCTGGAC
The DNA here is from genome assembly GCF_003918875.1 of Haliotis rubra. Classification (NCBI taxonomy): domain Eukaryota; kingdom Metazoa; phylum Mollusca; class Gastropoda; order Lepetellida; family Haliotidae; genus Haliotis; species Haliotis rubra. Next base: position 1,423,408 of record NW_025765048.1, on the reverse strand, counting down.
AACGATGTCCTCACTATACTAGGTCTGGACAACGAGGTCCCTCACTATACTAGGTCTGGACAACGAGGTCCTCACTATACTAGGTCTGGACAACGAGGTCCTCACTATATACTGGGGTCTGGACAACTAGGTCTGGACAATGTCCTCACTATACTAGGTCTGGACAACGATGTCCTCACTATACTAGGTCTGGACAACGGGGTCCTCACTATACTAGGGTCTGGACAACGATGTCCTCACTATACTAGGTCTGGACAACGAGGTCCTCACTATACTAGGTCTGGACAACGAGGTCCTCACTATACTAGGTCTGGACAACGAGGTCCTCACTATACTAGGTCTGGACAACATAGAGGTCCTCACTATACTAGGTCTGGACAACGAGGTCCTCACTATACTAGGTCTGGACAACGAGGTCCTCACTATACTAGGTCTGGACAACGAGGTCCTCACTATACTAGGTCTGGACAACGATGTCCTCTCACTATACTAGGTCTGGACAACGAGGTCCTCACTATACTAGGTCTGGACAACGATGTCCTCACTATACTAGGTCTGGACAACGAGGTCCCTACTATACTAGGTCTGGACAACTAGGTCTGGACAATGAGGTCCTAGGTCTGGACAACGAGGTCCTCACTATACTAGGTCTGGACAACGATGTCCTCACTATACTAGGTCTGGACAACGAGGTCCTCACTATACTAGGTCTGGACAACGAGGGTCCTCACTATACTAGGTCTGGACAACGAGGGACACTATACTAGGTCTGGACAACGAGGTCCTCACTATACTAGGTCTGGACAACGAGGTCCTCACTATACTAGGTCTGGACAACGATGTCCTCACTATACTAGGTCTGGACAACGAGGTCCTCACTATACTAGGTCTGGACAACGAGGTCCTCACTATACTAGGTCTGGACAACGATGTCCCCTCACTATACTAGGTCTGGACAACGAGGTCCTCACTATACTAGGTCTGGACAACGAGGTCCCTCACTATACTAGGTCTGGACAACGATGTCCTCACTATACTAGGTCTGGACAACGAGGTCCTCACTATACTAGGTCTGGACAATGAGGTCCTCACTATACTAGGTCTGGACAACGAGGTCCCTCACTATACTAGGTCTGGACAACGAGGTCCTCACTATACTAGGTCTGGACAACGAGGTCCTCACTATACTAGGTCTGGACAATGGGGTCCTCACTATACTAGGTCTGGACAACGATGTCCCTCACTATACTAGGTCTGGACAACGATGTCCTCACTATACTAGGTCTGGACAACGAGGTCCTCACTATACTAGGTCTGGACAACGATGTCCTCACTATACTAGGTCTGGACAACGATGTCCTCACTATACTAGGTCCTCACTATACTAGGTCTGGACAACGAGGTCCCTACTATACTAGGTCTGGACAACGAGGTCCTCACTATACTAGGTCTGGACAACGAGGTCCTCACTATACTAGGTCTGGACAACGAGGTCCCTCACTATACTAGGTCTGGACAACGAGGTCCTCACTATACTAGGTCTGGACAACGAGGTCCTCACTATACTAGGTCTGGACAACGAGGTCCTCACTATACTAGGTCTGGACAACGAGGTCCTCACTATACTAGGTCTGGACAACGAGGTCCCTCACTATACTAGGTCTGGACAACGAGGTCCTCACTATACTAGGTCTGGACAACGAGGTCCTCACTATACTAGGTCTGGACAACGAGGTCCTCACTATACTAGGTCTGGACAACGAGGTCCTCACTATACTAGGTCTGGACAACGAGGTCACCTCAACTATACTAGGTCTGGACAACGAGGTCCCTCACTATACTAGGTCTGGACAACGAGGTCCTCACTATACTAGGTCTGGACAACGATGTCCTCACTATACTAGGTCTGGACAACGAGGTCCTCACTATATACTAGGTCTGGACAACGAGGTCCTCACTATACTAGGTCTGGACAACGAGGTCCTCACTATACTAGGTCTGGACAACGATGTCCCTCACTATACTAGGTCTGGACAACGATGTCCCTCACTATACTAGGTCTGGACAACGAGAGGTCCTCACTATACTAGGTCTGGACAACGAGGTCCTCACTATACTAGGTCTGGACAACGATGTCCTACTATACTAGGTCTGGACAACGATGTCCTCACTATACTAGGTCTGGACAACGATGTCCTCACTATACTAGGTCTGGACAACGAGGTCCCTCACTATACTAGGTCTGGACAACGAGGTCCTCACTATACTAGGTCTGGACAACGAGGTCCTCACTATACTAGGTCTGGACAACGAGGTCCTCACTATACTAGGTCTGGACAACGATGTACTCACTATACTAGGTCTGGACAATGAGGTCCCTACTATACTAGGTCTGGACAAAGAGGTCCTCACTATACTAGGTCTGGACAACGATGTTCTCACTATGATAGGTCTGGACAAGGACGTCCTCACTATGATAGGTCTGGACAACGAGGTCCTCACTATACTAGGTCTGGACAACGATGTACTCTCTATACTAGGTCTGGACAATGAGGTCCTTACTATACTAGGTCTGGACAACGACGTCCTCTCTATACTATGTCTGGACAACGATGTTCTGACTATACTAGGTCTGGACAATGAGGTCTTCACTATACTAGGTCCGGACAACGATGTTCTCACTATACTAGGTCTGGACAATGATGTCCTCACTATACTAGATCTGGACAATGATGTCCCCACTATACTAGGTCTGGACAACGAGGTCCTCACTATACTAGGTCTGGACAATGAGGTCCTCACTATACTAGGTCTGGACAATGAGGTCCTCACTATACTAGGTCTGGACAACGAGGTCCTCACTATACTAGGTCTGGACAACGAGGTCCTCACTATACTAGGTCTGGACAACGAGGTCCTCACTATACTAGGTCTGGACAACGAGGTCCTCACTATACTAGGTCTCGACAACTAGGTCCTCACTATACTAGGTCTGGACAACGATGTCCCTACTATACTAGGTCTGGACAACGAGGTCCTCACTATACTAGGTCTGGACAACAATGTCCTCACTATACTAGGTCTGGACAACGAGGTCCTCACTATACTAGGTCTGGACAACGAGGTCCTCACTATACTAGGTCTGGACAACAAGGTCCTCACTATACTAGGTCTGGACAACGAGGTCCTCACTATACTAGGTCTGGACAACGATGTCCTCACTATACTAGGTCTGGACAACGAGGTCCTCACTATACTAGGTCTGGACAACGAGGTCCTCACTAAACTAGGTCTGGACAACGATGTCCTCACTATACTAGGTCTGGACAACGAGGTCCTCACTATACTAGGTCTGGACAACGATGTCCTCACTATACTATAGGTCTGGACAAGGATGTCCCTACTATACTAGGTCTGGACAACGATGTCCTCACTATACTAGGTCTGGACAACGAGGTCCTCACTATACTAGGTCTGGACAACGAGGTCCTCACTATGCTAGGTCTGGACAACGAGGTCCTCACTATACTAGGTCTGGACAACGATGTCCTCACTATACTAGGTCTGGACAACGAGGTCCTCACTATACTAGGTCTGGACAACGAGGTCCTCACTATACTAGGTCTGGACAACGAGGTCCTCACTATACTAGGTCTGGACAACGATGTCCTCACTATACTAGGTCTGGACAACGATGTCCTCACTATACTAGGTCTGGACAACGAGGTCCTCACTATACTAGGTCTGGACAACGAGGTCCTCACTATACTAGGTCTGGACAACGATGTTCTCACTATACTAGGTCTGGACAATCGAGGTCCTCACTATACTAGGTCTGGACAACGAGGTCCTCACTATACTAAGTCTGGACAACGATGTCCTCACTATGATAGGTCTGGACAATGAGGTCCTCACTATGATAGGTCTGGACAACGAGGTCCTCACTATACTAAGTCTGGACAACGATGTACTCATCTCTATACTAGGTCTGGACAATGGGGTCCTCACTATACTAGGTCTGGACAACGATGTCCTCTCTATACTATGTCTGGACAACGATGTTCTCACTATACTAGTTCTGGACAATGAGGTCCTCACTATACTAGGTCTGGACAACGAGGTCCTCACTATACTAGGTCTGGACAATGAGGTCCTCACTATACTAGGTCTGGACAACGATGTCCTCACTATACTAGGTCTGGACAATGAGGTCCTCACTATACTAGGTCTGGACAACGAGGTCCTCACTATACTAGGTCTGGACAACGATGTTCTCACTATACTAGGTCTGGACAACGAGGTCCTCACTATACTAGGTCTGGACAACGATGTTCTCACTATACTAGGTGTGGACAACGAGGTCCTCACTATGATAGGTCTGGACAACGATGTCCTCACTATACTAGGTCTGGACAGTGAGGTGCTCACTATACTAGGTCTGGACAACGATGTCCTAACTATGATAGGTCTGGACAACGAGGTCCTCACTATACTAGGTCTGGACAACGATGTCCTCACTAAGATAGGTCTGGACAACGAGGTCCTCACTATGATAGGTCTGGACAACGAGGTCCTTGCTATACTAGGTCTGGACAACGAGGTCCTTGCTATTTTCTAGGTCTGGACAACGATGTTCTCACTATACTAGGTCTGGACAACGAGGTCCTTGCTATTTTCTAGGTCTAGATAACGAAGAAGTCAGCAGCAGAGGCTGGAATACCATTGTTCCTTGTAATTTTTTCATCATCGTGAGAAACCCATTATCCATTTTAGGATTCAGACTTTACCTTTAGTATGTGTTTAATGATCACTAGCAGACAGACAATAACACACACTGTATGGAATACGGCATTTCCATGTGTCCTCTCAGGTTTGGAATAATCTCCCATGGCAAATGATACTGGTGTTTAACTGGCTTGAAATCGACGCTAAGAGAAAGGACCATACTTCAACAGGATTTAAAAGTGATTATTTACACACATCCCAAATATGATGAACGATGCTCATGCTGTTGATCACTGGATTGTCTGGTCCAGACTCCATTATTTACAGACCGCCGCCATATAGCTGGAATATTGCTGAATGCGGCGTAAAACTAAACTCACTCACTCACATGATGAAATGACACTGGGTACGTTTGTCAGTCATACACGTTAGATCTTGTGTTTTGGACGTTTAAATCACATTGGGTATACTTTAGATATATTGATCGTGTTTTAGTTGTAACCTAAAATTACACCCCAGTTGTGAGTTGATGTCTCATTACATTAGTGGTACGCCAGGTTGTGCTCGTTGTGGATTATTGAAGATTTATTGAGTATTGAGCAGCCGTTTGTATTCCCTTGTCTGGATCTGACGTGTGCGCCTATTACATGGCCTTACCAAATTTGACGTGGGCTGGCATTGAAAATGTTCGTGACTGTTCCTGCCAGTGGGGCGGGCTGACCTGACCTTCACCTCGTCCCATTACTTTTGTTGGTTTGAAATGAACCCATTATCGTATAGAGACGCAAATACAAACTATCCAACATAAATGTACTTGTATATCATAGTACAAGGCTGAATGTAGACGCCGTCCGAACTGGAAAGCTGATATAGGAATGTGCTTCGGTGCACCCATTGTTTCATTCCGAAAGATCCACTGATAAACGGCGGGGAGCAGTTTCTTGTGCCCGTTAGTTTATATGAATTCCTTCAGGAACGTGAATTACGTGTGAAAATGTTTTGTTTGTTGTCTAACGCCGCCCCAAGTAATTATATAACGGCCCAGCCACACGACAGCGGTCTGTAAATAATCGAGTTTCGAGATAATCAACCAAGGCACCACTCGATCCCGTAGTCTCCTACCACAAGGATTGGTTGCTGAAGACCAATTCTAACCCGGATCATCTTGGATTTTACATAATGCCTGAAGTGACACGACGTTATCAACAGGCAATCTGTGAAAATGAATATGATTTGTAGTCGGGTGTTTTTTGTTTTAACAAAACGTTGTGTGATTAAGATCCGCCATATGAGCAATGGCCTTACCGATCAGCCGTCTTGAGATCGTCTTCAGATTAGCCCTATCTTGTTTTGTGATATTCAGAGGCTATTGTGACATGGCAATTTTCATCGGTGGTATTGTGGTTGAGTTTAATTCCTAGCAGTGAAAACCCACATTTTATGTGAAACAATCACTTTTGCCTTTGAGTATATTTAGGCTTGTCACCTTTCTCTTTCCTCCAGACATATGTCGCTGTTACTTTCAAAAACATCAGCTTATGTGGAAACAAAACAGTGTGAACCCAATATTTCACATAGCATAAACTTCTGTGACCATATTGTTTAAGAACTGGTAATATGAACAATGTATATCTAGTGTTGATACATACCCATGCTATCTGGAATTGTACATAACTTCCTAAGGCATGAAAACATTTAAAGAATTGCAAACCACGCATACGGAAATTTCCACATTTCAAACCGTAATAAACTTCAAAGGTTCGGAAATTTTAGCACCTATTGCCATTAAAATGAATGCATTAGGAATACTTTGTGACCAAGTATTTACCGAGGTATTAACTTGTGAATGCATGCTTACAAATGTCGACCAGTCCGGTATTCGGATACGTGACGAAGGGGCTTGGTATATGGCAATACGCGATGAGCATTTGCTCCAAAGGTGTAGTTTCATTTGTAACACATAGTCAGGTCATTGTAGGAAACAGACGCCAATCCGACCGTAGCATTTTTATACTGAAACAGCGTTTGTTTCAGTGGTGGTTTTATTGTCCAAGTTAACGAGTTGTAACTTTGTTTACTGACTCGACTGTGAAAGAGCCTGCAGAAATATGCGTTTTTAGATGCCTTTATATGTCCAATATATTTCTTATAATCTGAATGAAAGATGATGCCTATATGGGGTCTTGACGGGACATTAATAGTCCTTGAATTGGCACGTTTCAAAGTAGTCCAAGTGTTTTGATGTGAATTGTATCTCATATATGCCTGACACGCGCACAATATTTTAAATTGCACAATTTTAATTACATATCACTCCTGCCAGGATTTGGGTACTGATGAGAGGATTGTAGTTCTACATTTCAAAACATTCCCATACGTGTGAACATAAACAGCTGATTGGGAATATGTGAGTGCATCCACATCAAACCAACACCTTTCAAAAGACAAGGAAGACCTGTCAATAACAGAACACGAGAAACTAATGATTGATATACATGGACAGGGAAGCTGGGTTACTGGAGTTAGAGAGCTACTTTTCAGTAGTGGTTATGGACAAGTTTGGCAAAATGAGAATGTGTATTCCAAATCAAATTTTGTATTGTCATTAACACAAAGGCTAAACGATATGTATATACAGACATGGACTGTTTCCCTGGCTTTATCAAATAAGTGTTTTTATTACAATCTATTCAAATCACAAATAATTCAGGAAGATTACCTTTATAAGATTACTGTTACAAAAATCCGAACAGCTTTCACGTTTTAGATGTTCCTTCCATTATCTTCTCATTGAAACGGGACGTTGTATAAACATTAGTCGTAACTTGTTTGTAACTTAAGTTCAGTTGAAGATGAGTATTATTTTGTGCTTGTATGGCCTGTTTACTTACAACTTAGAGAAAGATATATCCAACCCTATTACTTTACATACCCAGATTTAACTAAATTTTATTTATTGTTATCAAATACAAATGGTAAAGTTCTGCAAGTTTTAGCTATGTTCATTTAATCATGCCTCCATGTACAGATCTAACATACATGCAAAGTGAGAGTCTGCAATCAAGCTGGGTGAGACTTTACAATTCTATTTATATTTGTATACTATGTCTGTTTGTATATTTTATATTGTAATGTACAATAGGCCTGGGGCCTTATTGGGTACTGAAATAAAGATGACATAAACCCACAACCAACTAGGTCACTGACCACGACTTGCAGTTGACCCCTGTAATATTCCCATTTACCAGGGCAGTGATCTACACCCAGGTACAGAACAAATCAACCAATCTTTGGCTGAGAGAGTATTTACACAAACATAAAATGTACCCATGAACCCCTTCTGCAACAACTGTAGTTTTGTTTCCGTAATGATATAATTGTACTTTCATGTATCCTTCCCTTCATGGTTTCCACAGTAACCAAAAACAAACATATAATAGGCGCAGGCCTTCAAAGTGGACGTACAAACATGTTGTCTTTGAAACAAAATCAGAAGTTGGAAGAATATGAATACATGACACATTTATGGATAACAACTTCTTTGTCACTGATAAAGAATAAAAGTAGTTGCTATCCATAACAAAATGCCGTGCATTCAAACTATATTCCTTAGAATCGATGAGGAAGCAAACATATTCACAGGTTTACCACCAAGTGCAGTGACGACGCACAACGATGATGTCCACGTCTTGCACTAAGACACGAAACTACCTCCAGTCATACTGCACGGTAATACCTAAGTACAGAGTGTACGTACCAGAGGAGTATACACTAGTGTCAAACTAGCATCTCAGAAAGATACAAAGTGTTATATTGAATGCAGCAAAGTCTTAACAAGTCCCAATCCCTAGGGAATGTGCGTGCAGTTAGCTTTTGTTGGTAAATAGTTATTCCTGATTTGTCAGAGAGGCAACTCAAGATCAAGATGGTTTATTGTACATAAGGCCTCTGGCCCGTATACATAGTATTGTAATGACAGGCAAGGTATGGACATTGCAAACAGTGGAAAGCATCATAACATTGTTAGATTAGTTGACAGGAGAAATTAGACTCTTCCTTAAAGACAGCGAATGTGTTAAAAACAGGGCTAATTTTACATGGACAGATTCGTCTTTTGATGATAAAATTCTTATAAGTGTTTCCCTTGTAGGGTGACCCAGATATTTTTGTGGAATGTACTCCTTTCTTAAATCGGCATAAGCGTCACATATAAATAACAGATGATATTCGTCTTCGATATCCGCCATACAGACAGGGCAAAATCTGAGATGTTTGGCGAGTGACTTGTTACGGCCAGTATTGATCATTATATCTGTCAAGCCAAGTCTAAATCTAATAACTGTATTTCTAAATTTCTTGCTTGTAATGTTTGATAGATATGTCTCAGGTTCGATCAATGTTTTAAAGGATCTATATACATCAAATCTTGAACTTAGATTAAGGGTATTCATCCAATTCTGGCGAAACATATCCACGGCTCTTTGGCGAAATTCATTCATAAACAGCCACTCGTTACCGACACCTTGGAAAATCCACACATATCCAAATCCATACGAAAATAACAGATATCTTATATTTGATGCCCATGTTACATAACCAATATTATCTAAATTAAGTAGCATGTTATATGACTTTCTTGGTAGACGCTGTTCATGCATTTTCAGTATTTTGAACCAGTATTTTATGCAGCGAAGGTGAGAGTTTATATAAAGTGGGTATCTTCCACATTCTCCATATACCATATAGTTTGGTGTTGTAATGTTAACATTAAGGAACTTCTTACATGCCAATAGATGTATCTTTTCAATCGGTTCAAAAGTCTGGAAACCCCATATCTCCGCCCCATACAAAAGCATTGGTTGTATCTGTGCATCGAAAAGTTTAAAAAAACATCTTTGGTGTTATTGGCGCTAATGGATATAGTGATGAAAGCAGATACACCAGAGCCTTTTTTGCTTTTGCTGATAAGGCAATAGCAGTTTTACCCATATTCAATGTATAATTAAAAAGTATTCCAAGATATTTGTATTCAGAAACTATTTGCATTGGAATGCCGTTATAAGACCATTTTTCGCCATTAGCGATTGGTCCACCCCTTCCAAATACAACAATATTTGACTTATCAATATTAACATCTAATTTCCATTCTTTCGAGTAGTTCTCCAGAATGTCTAATTGGTTCTGTAAACCTACCACTGAGTCCGATACTAATATCACGTCGTCAGCAAACAGTAGCATTAAAATCTCCAAAATATCAGGATATAGTTGTACACCATGTTTGCCTTTATGAATTATTGCATTTTCCAATTCGCTAATGAAGAAGGAAAAGAGAATAGGGCTTAACAAACATCCTTGCTTCACACCCAGTGGGCACTCAAAATAGTCAGTGAATCCCCCCATTGCTACGCACACAAGCCTTTACGCTGGCATAAATACCTCGTAACATAAATAACATTTTCCCATCTAATCCCGCCCGCTTTAAACAAGCCCACAATTTCTGTCGATTTACAGAGTCAAATGCTTTCCTAAAGTCAATAAATGCTACATATAATTTACGTTTTCTTCTTATTAAGTACTTTTGCACAATTGCATACAATGTAAAAATATGATCAGATGTGGAATAACCTTTCCTAAAGCCAGCTTGTATTTCAGGAATTTTATCTCTAATATTAGCCCACATGTTCAATCTTTTGTTGAGGATAGATGTAAACAATTTACCAACACTCCTCGTCAGAGATATGCCTCTGTAATTGTCAGGGTTATTGATGTCACCCTTCTTATGTAGAGGTACTATGATAGACTGTGCCCAGGTTCTTGGAAAGTATCCAGTCTTAAAAACATAGTTAAAACATTTATGTAAAAATGGCAATATAATGTCTTGGGAAGCTTTTAACATCTCCACTAAAATCTTGTCCGGACCAGGTGATTTTCCGTTTTTAAGATTTCCTATGGCATCGACAATTTCGGTTTCGGTTATTATTGAATCAAGGATTTCAGCATCAAGTTCTGTATAACCACTGGTCTCCAAACTAGCCTTAGATTCCTGCAAGCTAGCTGTATCATTACATTCATATTCTTCATGAAAATGTGAAAAGACAGAACGGAAGTGTAACAACCACTGGTCAGTTGTTATCTTACAAACCACATTATCTTTACTTTTCAAGGAACGAATCTCCCGCCAAAATTTATCAGAATTTTGAGTGAAAGTGCTAAGTTTTTTCAATCGGAGATCTCTTGTTTTGCTCTTATATTTTCGACATGATTCTTTATATTTATTTCTCAAAGTACAAAAAGTCTTTCTGTTGTAGTCGTTTCGTGTAAGTCTAAATTTCCTAAGCGCCCTCCTCGCTTCACGCTTTGCAGACCTACACTCGTCGTTTAAGGGTTGGCGTCTTAAAGTCTGGCATCTAAAAGCTGGTCTTTTCATACATTTGGCTGCATCCAGTAGATGACTTACGAACTGGCTAAGAGCACCATCTAGATTAGTATCTATATATTCAGTTAAACTGTGAAAAAAAGGCATTAGCTTTGCCTGTTAGGCAAGCTATAAAGTGATCTGATAAAGCACTGTTCCACCTGTACGTTTCCGCGAGATTAAGTGTAATGCCTGGTTGTTTATCTGACAGCGAATTAGGAGAGTAACAAAAAAGCTCCAATGGCTGGTGGTCAGATTCAAGACGTTGACCCACATTTAACATAGCTATTATGTCGAAAAACTCAGCTGAAGAGATAAAATAGTCATTTACACTACTTCCTTGTGCACTTATGAACGTAAATTCACCTTTAGCATCGCCAGGTACTCTGCCATTAACAATGAACAATCCATATGTGTAGCATATATTTAACAATTTTCGACCAAAAGCGTTTATCACACTATCGCTGGATTTCCTCTCGCTGACAGGATCATTATCCCCATCAATAAAGGAAGAACCGATAATATCGTCAGCCTCGTTTTCAGCCTCAGGTGAACACGGATTGTTCTCACTTGCAGTTCTAGCATTCATATCGCCACAAAGAAGAATTGCACAATTACTAAAGGAAGAAATATTTTCAAATAGGAATTCCTCAAGCTTATCGAGTGCACAAGAGAAGTTAACTGTGTGATAATAATTTGATCCCGTGGGAGGGATATATACGCAGATAAGTATAATATCCTTGGTAAAACCAAAAACATTTTTGCCAATCTTTATACAAATAAAGTTGTCCACCCCCATCGTGAGTATCTGGAAATGCTCACTGAACTTCTTCTTTATACATACGCATACACCACCGCATAAGCGACCATATTTTGCCAGTTTAACAGCAGGTGCAAAACATATATCGAAGTCCGCAAACCAATCCTGTGGTATTGTACTAAGGAAGGTTTCTGTTAGACACACAATGTCAAATGAACTTATATAGCTAGTAAAGTTTGCGTCTTGATATTTACCTATGAGTCCGTTTACATTCCATGATAGAATGCGCAAGTTTACCCCCTCATTGACAGACGTAAATGTGTTGCCATTACAAAGGCTAAAGTCATCAACGTTATCATTTTCACTAGTATCGCTGTTAAAGTTTCCTGGTTACTGACACCCGAGCCTTGGCCACACCCCTATGGCTGTGAATTCCGTTCTGGCGTAGTGCGAGAGCTAGGGCGTCGTGCTGTCAGCGTTCTTCGGGTTGTAGTGGATTCATCGAGTTGATTTCGGGTTGTACGACGTGTATCCGGTTCAGTAACTAATTTGCCATACTTGAAGTAGTGAGTGAGTGATTGACCTCTATGTGACGCCGCTATGAACAGTATACATTATGTTTTGTTACTGTATGCCAGCTTGATGTGACAGGAAGGCCACAAGCCCCAAAATAACTTTGGTGTCATCACCCCGAGTCAGACTCGGATCCAATATCAAGTTTCTAGTTTCCAGTTTCTGGAGACGGCTGATTGCGGTGACCTCGACGACTGGCCCACCCGCGCCCCCTCTGCTACCAATACATACAATGAAACCTCTGTCATGTGTCAGTGTGAAAGGTAATAACCACAAGAGCAGGTTAACCCTGAGCTACAGTATTTATAACATTCCTGTGTGTAATGGCTGTGCATGACAGTGTAAATTAGATAGATCTTGATATTTCCTGAAGGGAAATAATTACTGTTCTTATCATTATATTTGAACACGGGTCAACGAGAAGTCAAGACTCAAGTGCACGTTATCAAACAGACATATGACTAACTGGAAGTATGGCAGCCAGACAGGTGTTGTATTACAGCATGGATGTCAGCGGAATTCACTTATTAATAATTCACCTTACAATATCTGTCCTGTAGTCGATGTGTAGAAACCACGGTGATGGTTCTGTTCTGAATAAGCTGCACAATGTCCACGTCTTGTTGGTACATGTCGTGAGTTCCACTCCCCGAGCCCCTGAGTTTGTATCTAGGATTGTCTGCACCATGTTGGGTTTAACCTAACTGATAAGAGCAAGACATGCATCACTTGAGGCTGTCCTTACACATCATGTTCAGGGGCCGTGATTACACTGAAATACTCATCAGTGATGGTGTGATGGAAGTCACTGATATACATGTCCACAGACAATGGAGGGGACAATGGTCACCCACTTTAACCTTGATACTGTGGTATAATAACATATCTGAGAGACGTGTGTTCATGTACAGCTATGATACTGAACAATAGGAATTACTTCCTCTGATTTAATAAAATTCCTTCACAGAACATTTCACCTGTTGTGCTAGTTACACTGCCTCATTCCATGTTTATGATATGGGAACTGCTACATTCCAACACTATGAAACACACGTGCCGAGATTGGACCTATTTTCCTCTTTTGTTTTTAATTTTAAATGTCTAAATTTGTTTTGTTGTTTGGGCGAGAGTACATTGTGTGAGGGTTATTTCAGGTGTGTTCCTTCAAGAACAATGCATGAGAGGCCGGACGGTCATGCTGGATCTTCATGCAGGTCAACGATATAGTGCTGATAGTGGTCAATGTAATTATGTTATTGGTAGATCGTATACCTGTCAAAACAGGTGAGTCTTACACCATTAACACAGGTAGTTCATCTACCAATTAACAAAGGTGTGTCATATTCCGTGATATATATGCACACCATGTCGATGCAGAACATTCCTGTTTGTGTTTCAGTACACCATGTAGATACAGAACATTCCTGTTAGTGTTAGTACCCCATGTAGATACAGAACATCCCTGTTTGTATCAGTACATCATGTAGATACAGAACATTCCTGTTAGTTTCAGTACACCATGTAGTTAGAGAACATTTCTGTTTGTATCAGTACATCATGTAGATACAGAACATTCCTGTTAGTATCAGTACACCATGTAGATACAGAACATTCCTGTTGGTATTAGTACATCATGTAGATACAGAACATTCCTATTTGTATTAGTGCACCATGTATTTACAGAACATTCCTGTTAGTGTCAGTACATCTTGTAGATACAGAACATTCCTGTTAGTTTCAGTACACCATGTACATAGAGAACATTCCTGTTTGTATCAGTACATCATGTAGATACAGAACATCCCTGTTTGTATCAGTACACCATGTAGATACAGAACATTCCTGTTAGTTTCAGTACACCATGTAGATAGAGAACATTCCTGTTTGTATCAGTACATCATGTAGATACAGAACATTCCTGTTGGTATCAGTACATCATGTAGATACAGAACATTCATGCTTGTATCAGTACACCATGTAGATAGAGAACATTCATGTTTGTATCAGTACATCATGTAGATACAGAACATTCCTGTTAGTATCAGTACATCATGTAGATACAGAACATTCCTGTTAGTTTCAGTACACCATGTAGATAGAGAACATTCCTGTTTGTATCAGTACATCATGTAGATAGAGAACATTCATGCTTGTATCAGTACACCATGTGGATAGAGAACATTCATGTTTGTATCAGTACATCATGTAGATACAGAACATTCCTGTTAGTTTCAGTACACCATGTAGATAGAGAACATTCCTGTTTGTATCAGTACATCATGTACATACAGAACATTCCTATTTGTATCAGTACATCATGTAGATGCAGAACATTCCTATTTGTATTAGAACACCACGTAAACACAGAACATTCCTGTTAGTGTCAATACACCATGTAGATAGAGAACATTCCTGTTGTATCAGTACATCATGTAGATACAGAACATCCATGCTTGTATCAGTGAGGTGAGGTGAGGTGAAATTGGGTTTAACGTCGTGCTTGAGAATATTTCGCTCATATGACGACGTGCATGCGTGTGTATGTGTATGTGCGGCTGCTTGTACTAGCCCAGACTGAAGCTGGTTTTATATCACTGAGATACCATGCCGCAGTGAAGCATGAATACCCCACTCAGACACATTATACTGACTCCGAGCCGACCAGTCCTTGATGTACCCAATAATGCCGAACGCCAGGCAGGGACCAACAAGTACCATATTTTAACGTCTTTTGGTATGACGCGGTCGGGGATCGAACACGCGACCTTCCGCTCTCCGGGCAGACGCTCTAACCACTACACCACGGAGGCGGTCTCTTGTATCAGTACACCATGTAGATAGAGAACATTTCTGTTTGTATCAGTACATCATGTAGATACAGATCATTCCTGTTGGTATTAGTACATCATGTAGATACAGAACATTCCCATTTGTATTAGTGCACCATGTATTTACAGAACATTCCTGTTAGTGTCAGTACATCTTGTAGATACAGAACATTCCTGTTTGTGTCAGTACATCATGTACATACAGAACATTCCTGTTTGTATCAGTACATGATGTCGGGCGATCAGGTTTCGAGACGACATGCACCTTCATGTAACATATATACTAGCGACATAAAGAAACTGTGCACACAGAAAATTCCTTCAGAATTGGAATACAACACAGAAAAGACGAAATGATGTAGACACTTTATCAGCTGAAGTATCGGGCCTCAACAACATGTCAAAAGAACATGAACAATATCCGTAACGATGACGTCAGAAGTTCATAATTGAGTCGGGGGTCACACTTCGAAGTCACAAAGTCAATAACGGGTATGACCATCATGCGCGTGAAGCACAGCAGTGCATCGACGACGCATAGAGGCTACCAAATTTTCCAAATGAAGGCCTGGGGACTGGTTTGGGACGTGGTCACTGCCGTCTGGAACCTGTGTCTGATATGAGTCACCCGAATCCATCTGTCCTGTCTTGGCGTCGTTACTCGGGGACGCCCAGAACGTGGGTGGTCGGCGACGTCAATACTGTTTCCCTAACGCCTGACCAATGCAGATATCGTGTTACGATGGCATTGGAAATGTGCTGCCACCTGTTGTTGGCTCATGCTTGCTCGAACCATTCCAATGGCTTCATGACGTTGTGCACATGTTAATCTTGGCATGATGTGCATGTGACTTCTCATGTGAATTTGTGAACGTTTGAATGACCAAAGATCAAGCTTTCGACAGTGACAGCAATTTTTGAGTTTCAAATGTTGAGTGCAGCTGCACAGGCTGCACGTGCAGTAACACATTGCAAGTCCATAGGCCACCATTAATGACGTCACGTCGCCTGGCACCTGCATGTGCGTTTGATTGTCTCCAATACTTGCTATGTTCACACCTATATTTATGCATAAAGACGCTGTCTGCCTATCTTTATATTTTCTGTGTGCACAGTTTCTTTATGTGGCCAGTATACACTGTACAGTTGTAGAGTTGGCCACGCCATGACCTGTGTTTATCAGTAGATTATACAATAGGCCATCGCTGATATCGTTACACGCCACCGTAGAAGCCTTGGCGACATGTACTTGGTTGGCTGAGGAAGCCAAGGTTTACAAAGCTATAAATACCCATACCCGTCCACATTTCGTCAGGGCACAGATATCAACTATTCCACGTCACAGTTCAGCACTATATCTGAAGACGTTAAGGTTCACTGTATTCGGCTTGGCAGGCTGAGGGCCGAGGGAGGCTAAGGGGCTTGGAAGGCTGTGGGGCGAGGGAGGCTAAGGGGCTTGGAAGGTTGTAGGGCGAGGAAGGCTAAGGGGCGTGGAAAGCTGTGGGTCGAGGCAGACTAAAGGGGCTTGGATGGCTGTGGGTCGAGGGAGGCTAGGGAGCGTAGAAGGCTGTGGGTCGAGTGAGGCTAAGGGGCGTGGAAGGCTGTGGGGCGAGGGAGGCTAAAGGGCATGGAAGACTGAGGGTCGAGGGAGACTAAGGGGCGTGGAAGGCTGTGGGTCGAGGGAGGCTAGGGGGTGTGGAAAGCTGTGGGTCGAGGGAGGCTGAGGGGCGTGGAAGGCTTTGGGTCGAGGCAGGTTACGGGTCTTGGAACGCTGAGGGACAAGGGAGACTAAAGGGGCTTATCTTCGTCATATATCTTCACACACAATCATTTCCATAGCTGCACGAGTGGATTATACGATTCCAACTGTACCATGATCATGTGTTTATGAATCACTATCAAATAGTAATGATACCAGAAGGTATTACACCTGACAAAAACACTCGCGAAACCAAGTGAGCTGTCTGCGCGAATAAAATACGGTTACTTATGGTACATGTCAAATTGCTGGAAATTTTGATTCGGTGGACGTGACTGTCTCTCTGTGGATTGGTATGTGTGTTTTGGTCGTTATTTACAGATTTAACACAACAAGAGGGCCAGGAGATACATTGTTAAGCTTGGCAACTGATAAGAGTTCTGGTCTCATTAATCAGTTACGGTATTACCAAAAGCGATTTAGAACCATTGTATATGTATACACGTATATGCAGGAAAAATAGGTATACCTGGAATATACTGAAAGATGGACTCTTCAGGCCAGGTGGTAAAAGGCAAACAATGATTGTTCATCTTGAATATTTTACTAAAAGGGAGAGGTTTACCTGTTTCAAAATTAGGAAAGAAGGGTATCTGGCAGCGATTAGAATCACAGCAATCAAATGTTTGATGTGAGTAATAATGTTGTTAGCAAGTGGATCTCGGCATTAACGTCTGTACATGTGAAGTGAAGCCGATGCTTCACACAATGTAGGTGTAGTCCCGCCTTCACAAGTTGAGTGGAGTCACTTGTTTGTAAATGAAGCTCAGTGTCCAAAATGTTGCTTGTAAGTGGTCCCCATGTTCACATGCTGCCTGTAATTGGGGCCCCATGTTGAAATGAATACTACTCCAATTTCATAAAGAGCAGCGATAGTCGTAACAGATAGTACTCACTGAACATTGTTGTGCATCTACTGAATGAGGTTGGGGGGGAATTACGGATGTCAAGTTTTCTATTATGAGGAACAAATGACTCCGGAGTATTTTCTTCCTTCTTCATCAGCTGAATGCCACCAGATAATGAGAAGATTCCCTTGTCTACAGAGGATGGTAAATAACACAGGTGCATTCCACGAGATTATCAACGTGGATTATTGACAAAGAAATGTGCACACGTGACGACATAAAGAAAACACTACCAACTATGTAATCGAGCGGACACGTCTGTAACAACACTCCACGTGTTTTTCCTGATCGTAAGCAGTCCAG
Organism: Haliotis rubra; assembly: GCF_003918875.1. NCBI lineage: Eukaryota > Metazoa > Mollusca > Gastropoda > Lepetellida > Haliotidae > Haliotis > Haliotis rubra. Next base: position 1,405,137 of record NW_025765048.1, on the reverse strand, counting down.
GTGTGTATACGTACAGTGTAAACCTGATAATGTCAACGTGAAATACAATACAGAGAAAATAACTTTCCACATACATACGGCCACAACATACGTGAACGTGAACCATGTTTCCGCTGAGTTGTGAAGGACGAGGCCTTCATCCATAACAAACATAACACTAGAGGTACCTGGTGGGATGAGTGAGTGAATAGTGTTTACAGCTGCGTTTATGCAGATATGAAATCATGTTTTAACGCAGAGAACCTATGCTGAAGCGACTGACTCGACTCAATACAAACATTAGTTCATACCTGAGTTGATAATTTGTCAGTATAAATGTCTGGGACAAACAGGACACAGGACACCTGACTGCAATCAATACATTGTGCCATAGAGAGCAAACCCAGCAAAAGTGTCCCAGGTGTCTATGACACCGTGATTCGCGATTAAAGTATGTAGAAAGCACACTCTACGTGATAACAAGGTCAAGCGAGAACTTTCCTTCGAGTGACGGCAGTAGTATCAACATCACAACATCGAGAAACCACAACCACACCAACATTCATCCACAAACATCACAACATCGAGAAACCACACCCACAAACATCACAACATCGAGAAACCAAACCACAAACATCACAACATCGAGAAACCACACCCACAAACATCACGGTATCGAGAAACCACACCCACACCAACATTCATCGACAAACATCACAACATCGAGAAACCACACCCACAAACATCACGGCATCGAGAAACCGTACCCACAAACATCACAACATCGAGAAACAACACCCGCAAACATCATGGCATTGAGAAACCACACCCACAAAAATCACAACATCGAGAAGCCGTACCCAGAAACATCACAACATCGAGAAACCACACCCGCAAACATCACGGCATCGAGAAACCACACCCACAAACATCACAACATCGAGAAACGACACCCACAAACATCACAACATCGAGAAACCACACCCGCAAACATCACGGCATCGAGAAACCACACCCACAAACATCACAACATCGAGAAACCACACCCACAAACATCACAACATCGAGAAACCACACCCACAAACATCACAGCATCGAGAAACCACACCCACACCAACATTCATCGACAAACATCACAACATCGAGAAACCACAACCACACCAACATTCATCCACAAACATCACAATATCGAGAAACCACACCCACAAACATCACAACATCGAGAAACCACACCCACAAACATCACAACATCGAGAAACCACATCCACAAACATCACAACATCGAGAAACCACAACCACACCAACATTCATCCACAAACATCACAACATCGAGAAACCACAACCACACCAACATTCATCCACAAACATCACAATATCGAGAAACCACACCCACGAACATCACAACATCGAGAAACCACACCCACAAACATCACAACATCGAGAAACCACAACCACACCAACATTCATCGACAAACATCACAACATCGAGAAACCACAACCACACCAACATTCATCTACAAACATCACAACATCGAGAAACCACGCCCACAAACATCACAACATCGAGAAACCACACCCACAAACATCACGGCATCGAGAAACCACACCCACAAACATCACAACATCGAGAAACCGTACCCACAAACATCACAACATCGAGAAACCACACCCACAAACATCACGGCATCGAGAAACCACACCCACAAGCATCACAACATCGAGAAACCGTACCTACAAACATCACAACATCGAGAAACCACACCCACAAACATCACAACATCGAGAAACCACACCCACAAACATCACAACATCGAGAAACCGTACCCACAAACATCACAACATCGAGAAACCGCATCCACAAACATCACGGCATCGAGAAACCACACCCACAAACATCGCGGCATCGAGAAACCACAACCACACCAACATTCATCCACAAACATCACAACATCGAGAAACCACACCCACAAACATCACAACATCGAGACACCACACCTACACCATCATCGAGAAACCACACCCACAAACATCACGGCATCGAGAAACCACACCCAGACCAACATCGAGAAACCACATCCACAAACATTAAAACATCGAGAAAGCACAACCACAAACATAACGACATCGTGAAACCGCACCCACACCAACATCGAGAAACCACAACCACAAACATTAAAACATCGAGAAACCGCACCCACAAACATCACGACATCGAGAAACCACAACCACAAATATCACAACATCCACAAACATCACAGACAAACATACTTGTAGTATTGTGTATTCCATCGGCCATAACCGACGTTCCATGGCAGGAGTACATAGACATACACAGTTCAAATGCGTGGAATGAACGCCGATCATTTTAACAATACTAAACCGTTCGTTTATTAAATAGCGTCAGGTAAATATAACTAGCCAGCTGACACTTCTCTAATCATCACTCACAATATATAGTGAGTAAATAAAGTATATGGAAGATATACACCACACACATATACCTTACACTGAAACGGACACACATACTTAGAAGGCATTTAGAAGTTGGACGAACACGTATGCATGACACGTTTTATGGATTTCAACTTTCAATATTTTTGTACGACGATTAAGAGTTAATTCTTGGTCCTTCGACGGGTGAATACTGAGTCAGTGCACATAGTGAATATATATAGATAGAACATGTTTCTTCTTACATTGTTATACCGTTAATCTCATTGTCTTCGTCTTTACATTGTAAGCTGTGTACATTAATCCTATCTCATCAGCTTCGTGATTATATTTTTATCTTTGTACATTCTCACATCCTGCGTTGTGCAACCCCTCTCTACACGCATTATCACATTCACCATGTGTCATGTGCACACAACGCACAAAGAAATACAAACACACACACACACAGAGAGAGAGAGAGAGAGAGAGAGAGAGAGAGAGAGAGAGAGAGAGAGAGAGAGAGAGAGAGAGAGAGAGAGAGAGAGAGAGAGAGAGAGAGAGAGAGAGAGAGAGAGCTAGTACTAACCACCAGCAATACATATTTCCAAATGCCCTCCGTAGAGTGATTACCAGATAAACAGTTCGCATTGTACTAGTTAAATAACAGTTCCTGCCCTTCGAAGAACGTAACCAGAAATATAACAATAACAGGATATGGTTTTATTGATTTGATGTCGAACGTCAGTCAGTACAACCAACAAGACAACAGGTCCTATAGGTCAACAAAGGTCCTGTAGGTCCCAGCATGTGAGGGACAACAAAGGTCACGTAGGTCCTATCGGGCCCAGCATGTGGGGGACAACAAAGGTCATGTAGGTCCCAGCATGTGAGGGACAACAAAGGTCCTGTAGGTCCTGTCGGGCCCAGCATTTGGGGGACAACAAAGGTCATGTAGGTCCTAGCATGTGGGGGACAACAAAGGTCCTGTAGGTCCTGTCGGGCCCAGCATGTGGGGGACAACAAAGGTCATGTAGGTCCTAGCATGTGGGGGACAACAAAGGTCCTGTAGGTCCTGTCGGGCCCAGCATGTGAGGGACAACAAAGGTCCTGTAGGTCCTGTCGGGCCCAGCATGTGGGGGACAACAAAGGTCCTGTAGGTCCTGTCGGGCCCAGCATGTGAGGGACAACAAAGGTCCTGTAGGTCCTGTCGGGCCCAGCATGTGGGGGACAACAAAGGTCATGTAGGTCCCAGCATGTGAGGGACAACAAAGGTCATGTAGGTCCTGTAAGTCCCAGCATGTGGGGACAACAAAGGTCCTGTAGGTCCTGTAGGTCCCAGCATGTGAGGGACAACAAAGGTCCTGTAGGTCCTGTAAGTCCCAGCATGTGGGTGACAACAAAGGTCCTGTAGGTCCTGTCGGGCCCAGCATGTGGGGACAACAAAGGTCCTGTAGGTCCTGTCGGGCCCAGCATGTGGGGGACAACAAAGGTCATGTAGGTCCCAGCATGTGAGGGACAACAAAGGTCATGTAGGTCCTGTCGGGCCCAGCATGTGGGGGACAACAAAGGTCATGTAGGTCCCAGCATGTGGGGACAACAAAGGTCCTGTAGGTCCTGTCGGGCCCAGCATGTGAGGGACAACAAAGGTCCTGTAGGTCCTGTCGGGCCCAGCATGTTGGGGACAACAAAGGTCATGTAAGTCCCAGCATGTGAGGGACAACAAAGGTCATGTAGGTCCTGTAAGTCCCAGCATGTGGGGGACAACAAAGGTCATGAAGGTCCCAGCATGTGAGGGACAACAAAGGTCCTGTAGGTCCTGTAAATCCCAGCATGTGGGGGACAACAAAGGTCATGTAGGTCCGAACATGTGGGGGACAACAAAGGTCATGTAGGTCCGAACATGTGGGGGACAACAAAGGTCATGTTGGTCCGAACATGTGGGGGACAACAAAGGTCATGTAGGTCCGAACATGTGGGGGACAACAAAGGTCATGTAGGTCCGAACATGTGGGGGACAACAAAGGTCATGTAGGTCCGAACATGTGGGGGACAACAAAGGTCATGTAGGTCCGAACATGTGGGGGACAACAAAGGTCATGTAGGTCCGAACATGTGGGGGACAACAAAGACAAAACGCATGGAGAGTGAAGGCCAATGTCACTACACTGTTGCCTCTCTTCACATTCTGTTACCTTCCACTTGTTCAAGATGTCAATATTCTTCAAAAGACAGATTGGTCGTAAACGACAGTATACACCGGCATGGTCTAGTGAACAGAGCGTCTTATGAAACACTTGGTTGTGCATGCCTGATCTATACAGTTCTATCTGATAACCGATCGATCACTTCTGTCTATTAGTCACATGGCAAGTACAGCAGTACCCCACAGATTAACGGGTGGTTAAATACAAGCGAAGAGCATGTCCTGAATAACTATCAAATATCTATGATACCAGCTGTTAACACAAAGGTGAGGGTAACCTGCCCTAGTGATGTCACCCGTTACAGGAGGCAAGTCAAGTGACAATGCACCTGATACAAAACGTCAAAGCAGTATCTGGAGTTGTGTGGAGGATTGGATGTTCTGTGGTTCAGGTGCTCTGGGGTTCTCGGGTGCGTATGTTCTGGGGTTGTGGGACTCTGGGGTTCAGGAACGGATGTTCTGGGGCTCTGGGATTCAGGGGCGGATGCTCTGGGATCAGGGACGATGTTCTGGGGTTCTGGAATTCAGGGGCGGATTTTCTGGGGTTTTGGTAAGTGCTGATCTGTGGATCTAGGGTTCTGGGGTTCTGGGATTCCATGGATACACAGATATGGAGCAAACTTCGGTTTTCCGACTTCACCCACGGCCATAGTTTGTGCAATGTGTACTGTGGTTAAGCTGATGGTTCACATGACATGGATCGATTAATCACATCCACGTAGTGTGGTCGAAATACACGCGCTAGTGAGCTTGTCGAAACAATGCCAGCAATTATATACAGCCCCTTGTTGAACAATAAAGATTACGTAGATAGTGCATATATATCATGTACAACTACAAGTTTACACGCCTTCCCACTGAACCGGGTATTGGCTACCCGTTGTGTTATATTAAAACTCCAACCTGTGTATTATACAGACATATCAACTAAAGACTGCCAGCTGGTTGCATATGTTGTCACTTTCAAGTGCCATGTGTAAAACAACGGACGTCTAGTTCACAGTTTTCAGGAACCTATCCAGCCATGCAGTTGACAAACGTGTGTGTAGGATATCCACGTAACTACGTAGGTGGCAGTGCGTATATAAACGTGGAAACTGTTAGACAAAATGTCGATATTTTCAAAAAGAAGGAAGCAAACTTCACTGCGACTTACCGTGGATTTCCTGACCCGGGCGACGTGTTGCCAACCACCCTGATAATAGAGACCTAGATATTCGGGTTGATAAGACGGTGATAGTCGTGGCAAACCGCGCGACTCGCACGCAACCGGGGAAGTCAAGCACACGTTTCTCACATTTAACGATAGGATAACGCACTCAGTCAATGCTTGTCTCACAGGGAGATTACTGAATATGACTAAGGAAATTAAGAACTATGACACGATCAACCATATTTGTGTTGTTTCAACGTCTGTGTATCCGAGGTGAGGCCGGGTGTGCTGTGCGCCCTGCAGTATGCCAGCTGTATGACGGCGGTCTATAAATATGGACTTCTGACCAGACAATTAGGGTACAATGACACGATAAGGCAAGTCTCACTACCCAATAGTTTTCTTGTACGATAAGCAGGTTTCTGTAGATTAGTTCTTGTCGTACCTCTAGAGAGGATGAACAGCCAATCAGTGAAAGCGGGATTCCTTGCAAGTCACAGGTGTACCCGACTCACGGGTTAGATGCAGTTGTAACATATATTATATTTGGGATTACACTTTCTCAGTAAAGTACAGATTCTAGTACTTTTGTTTGGGTTGAGTCCCATTTGGGATTCGAACCCATACCCTCAGAGTTAGGTGCCAGAGATACATTTCCCTAATGTCACAGAAACGTTTTGTCAGAAAGATATGGTCAGAGACAAGAATTGAAAAGAAACCAATGGATTAACTTCATAATTTTTATTATTAACTTATAAGTATCTCCACACTAGAACACATTCACATCCCCTCGAAATAAGTCAACACACAGCGGTAACTCGAGACTCGAGTTCCGTGTATAGTTCAAGTTATCAGGGAAATAGAGAGGCAAGATAAGATAAGAAAAAGGCAAGAATTTGCCTGATCCTGAGGTGACATCGAGTTAGTCATGGTGAAGCTGCACCTACATTCTCACCACCATGTAACAGTGCAGAGCATTCATATGTACACGCTTGTCTTGTATGGCATCGTTGGTGTTATATAAACCTGAAAACACAGAAACACCTGCCATCAAGTACATTCCGCACTCAGATAGTTAGGTCAGTAGAAACGTAAACTTAAATGAACGATGTGTGGATTTAAGCCTCAAGATGCCAGCCTTCACTAGCCACGTCAACCTGACGGTCTTGGGCGGCGCACCAGGAAGAAGACAGAAACAAGAAAGTGTGTGTAGAGGAGATAATTTAGAGGATTTCTGCAACATTCAGAACTGCTCGTGTACATTATATATTTTGGCGACAAATGTAACAGCGTTGTATAATAGTCTTGGACACACCAAACACCTTGCAGGTAGAGTAGACTTGATTACACCTTATCCCTTCTCCATACAAGAAGGATGGATAGACCGTGTACAACACCCATAAAGAGAGTTGTGTGAACCAAATACCTTCCCCATGTCAAGAGTTGATATACCGCATACATTCGGCATCAGGAAAGTTGGGTTAACCCACTACTTTCCCCATATAGAGAGTTGGGTAAACCCACTACTTACCCCATATAGAGAGTTGGGTAAACCCACTACTTTCCCCATATAGAGAGTTGGGTTCACTTTAAAACGTTCAGTACACAGAGACATTGGAACACGGTGCCTGGCGAGATAATTGGAGAACAGTCCGGGTTCCTGGAGTCTGGGGCAGCCCAGTGTCCTTATAGTCACCTCAAAACATCAGGGGAAACTACAACTGATCCTTCTCTTCATTCTAACCATAAAGGACATCGTTCCAATAATCCACATGAGAAACACTGGTGGAATTAAGTTATTTTCAAAAGTAACTGATCTCAGTGTTAAGGATAGCCCAAACATGGTGCGTGTCACTGTGAAACCGAAATATATCAATATACAGTATTTTACAGGCGCATCATTCTGAAACTCACTTACTTTATCCAACATCAGACTTCACTGACGAGTGTAGCACCCATTGTTGTTAAGCACCAAGTCTCGTGTATGATTCATCTCTCTTGTGGTGCCTCCAGCATGCCTTCAGCAAGGTATACACGTGTGACCAGTCATTTTAGTAAAAACAAATCTTAAAAGTTTATGAAAAGTGAAAGATATACTCTTCCCGTCTTCATTTCCATGTTGTGTTTACTTGAAACAAACCCCCGTTTATACGGACAGTCACAGAATTCAACAGTTTTGTTACAACATCTTTATTACATCATGATTGCACGTTTACACAGAATAAAGGAGTGAGTGAGTGAGGCTACCCCACCAACCCCACAGAATAAAGGAACATGATGAAATAATACCGCCTGTTTAACATTGTGGGGTTTCCGGACTCCCGATATCAGCACTGACGAGGTTTAACTGTACAAAGGCATTGATCGTTGTCTTCAGCAGTGGCGTTCAGTAAGTTTCGTAAATGAGTGAGGGAAAGATACTTGACGTGGCATTCACTACTAGTCCTTCTACACCCACATAGCCTGTAGGTTATCGAGACCGACCCCGGCACAGGAACAACTTTCAACACCATCGGAGAATGATGACAGACTGTCACGGAATCATACGATCCTCACTTTGCTGGTTCTCGTAAACATTTGAATGGGTGAGTATGGTTGTACGTCGCCTGACTCTCCTTTAGTAGTAATTCGGGGTGGTGGGGTAGCCTAGTGGTTAAAGCGATGCTTGTCACGTCGAAGACCCGGGTTCGATTCCCCACATGGGTACAATGTGCAAAGCCCATTTCTGGTGTCCCCCGCCGTGATATTGCTGGAATATTGCTGAAAGCGGCGTAAAACCCAACTCACTCATTCGTAGGAATTCGCAACGGACGACACAAGAACGCTCTCCACACATTGTACCCAGGCGAACCAGTTTTTCGTTAGGTCAAGCGAGCGCTTTAACCACGCTATCCCACACATGAGCCGTTGGGAACTATCTGCCTTTAAGTGAGTGAATAAAGATTACGGCTGTTTGAGCAATAGCAGTGTCGGGGGCCATGAAATGGGCTCAACACTTGTGCAATCAGCATATGGAGTCTCTGGGATTGGACAGAAAGATGTGCAGAGTGGTAACGCCAGCCGTGTGCTTGGAGAGGCAGCGGGGCACTGGGTCCAGGAAATACTGAAAAACAACATAACATTTCTGAGTGACTTTCGTTTGACAATGGTTTAGATTTGCACATGACTCAGTTTCACTGAAGTACAAATCTGTGTCCTCGCCACCGTTACCTGCAAATCTAGGACTAGATGAGGCGATTGATCTTTCAAATGTGCAGTCCCCACTATCTGGAACAAACTTCGTCTTACTTTACTTACCCTCTGTACAGGCTTTCCGCCGCCACCTTTAAAACACACTTATTCTCCTCACAATGATGTGTTATGGTACCAGAAACTGACATTACAATAATACAGCTCCCGTGAGCAGCCTAGCTGGAGCTCGGCGCTATATAAATAGATTGCCATTATAATTAACAAAGATCTGAGGTCACCCTGGCACGGGTCACGTCTGACTTTGAGAAGTGAACTAGAAACATAAATGGAGCGAGCATTGCATTTTACTCCCCAAGGTAAAACTTTGCTAGCATATCTTAGACGACTGGTCAACTCTTGTCTTCTATTTCTATTTCTTGTTCCGGAATATATCATTAAGAGTATCATGGCCTGTAGCTTTCTGCGGGACGTTCATTGCGAAATATAATCTCAGTTCCAGCTACCGCTATTTACCAAAGACCAGCAGACATTGCACGACGGGTCACGTCAGACCGACCATTCATCTAACCAATCAGAGGGTTAACTAAAAACGTGAACTTCGGGGTATTTCGAACGCGGGCTACAGGCTTTAATTTATGACTGTTTCTTTGTATCGATATGGTATATTTTGTGCACAGTAATATAATCATTTGGATAGGAAGATTTTCCACAGTAAGCACTGGAATACAATCAAGCCCGGGAATATTTTAGACATTGCAGTTTTCTCTTGTTCACTTTTTCAGATTTTGATTCGAGAACTTTGTCAAACTATATTTAAAACACAGTTTGGAATGGAGGTTGTTAAGGACAGGTGTGTCAAAGGTGTGAAAGTTTCTGATTGATTAATGTAGAGTTTCCTACTGGTCATGTCATTGGTCGCTTAAGTTCGCTAAAAGACTTTCTGACGTCACCTATAACGGGATTTCCTTAGACCTTGGTGTAGAGGTGTCGAGCTTTAAGACCTGAGTTTAATGAAATTGCAAATGGCCTACAGTGTGTATTGGTGTAGTCTGGACCTTACCTGGGAGGTCGCATGGTTTCGATAATTTTAGACTCCAGGAGCACGATCGCTAGTGGACACATCCGCGCCGTCGGTACGACGATCAGTTATTTCAAACATTGTAACAACCCGGTCTTCATTGGTCGCTAGTCCACCCCAGTGGGGATACCCAGTGGGGATCAGTTTACATTGTCATATAAACAACTCCAAGCGGACTGCGGGGTAGAAGTATTTCGTCCCGAGGCAAGGGGAAGAAGACGATAGATCAGGTGTGACAACGTGCTTGACAGCATCTTCTCGTACTCCAGCAAGTATATAACATATAATATAAGTTACTGGATTGTCTGGTCCAGATTCGATTATTTCCTGGTTGTCTTAATAGTGCCGAGTTGAACCACAAAGAAGTCCCTAGGCACTCTCAGAACAAGTATGGAATATTTGGTTTTCATCAAAGGTGATTAAAAACGCAACTTACCCCAAACGCGCGATTCGGTGGATATTCAAAGCGGGGAGAGGCTATGGTAGTCATGAAAGACCACCCGAATGCGTCAAGTCGGCCGCCATTATACAGCAGGAAGACTGGGAAGAAGTTGTCACAGGGTGCATCCAACCGGGCGTCATACCAGTAGTGTTGACCTGTGGTGGAGGATGTAGACTCGTATACACCACGCTGATATAGACTAGTATACACCACACTGATATAGACTCGTATACACCACACTGATATAGACTAGTATACACGACACTGATATAGAATCGTATACACCACACTGATATAGACTCGTATACACCACGCTGATATAGACTCGCATACACCACGCTGTATACGACACTGATAGACTCGTATACACCACACTGATATCGTATACACCACACTGATATAGAGTATACACCACACTGATATATCGTATACACCACACTGATATAGACTCGTATACACCACGCTGATATACACCACACTGATATAGATCTGATATACACCACACTGATATAGACTCGTATACACCACACTGATATAGACTAGTATACACCACACTGATATAGACTCGTATACACCACACTGATATAGACTCGTATACACCACACTGATATAGACTCGTATACACCACACTGATATAGACTCGTATACACCACACTGATATAGACTCGTATACACCACACTGATATAGACTCGCATACACCACACTGATATAGACTCGTATACACCACACTGATATAGACTAGTATACACCACGCTGATATAGACTAGTATACACGACACTGATATAGAATCGTATACACCACACTGATATGGACTCGTATACACCACACTGATATAGACTCGCATACACCACGCTGATATAGACTCGTATACACCACACTGATATAGACTCGTATACACCACACTGATATAGACTCGTATACACCACACTGATATAGACTCGTATACACGACACTGACATAGACTAGTATACACCACACTGATATAGACTCGTATACACCACGCTGATATAGACTCGCATACACCACGCTGATATAGACTAGTATACACCACGCTGATATGGGCTCGCAAAAAACACGATAATGTGGACTCGTATACACAGTAAGACGTCATAATTTCATGACCAAGTTACCGAAGCGGTGTGCCATGCGTTACTTTCGAACTACGGAGGTTCTACTGTTCAATATACATACATATGCAAAAAAGTATCGCAACAACTCTGATTTTAACCCACAAACCTACGTCACTGATATACAGGGGCAGTACACCTCGAGAATGGGCGAGAATTCTAGTCGGTAGCAACCTTGGCCCGCCTTGAGTCCAGATCTCAACCCCATAGAGATTGTTTGGGACATCAGAGAGATCGTCCAGTACAAACTCTTGATGCATTGAAAATAAACCCTCCACCAAGAATGCCACGAAATACCTCAGTCAGTTATGAGGAGGGTCAGCGATAAGTTTGCAATGGCGGAGGTTACACCAGATATTGACAATGACCAATTTCAGTTGATTTCGGACCTTGCTGATAGCCCTGGAATAGCCCTCAGTGACATGTCAGCAGTCCACATACCAATAACCTGCTGCCATATATGACCAGTTGCCAGCACAGGAGGCACCATATTTGCTTTAGTTTTGATATTTATGTGATTTCCTGAGGCTGGCATGCCAGTATCTTGAAAATGACCACGCTATTACCACAACATCATTATTTAATATGCATCTGTTCGCAATGAATTAATATTAGATTTACATAGAGATTTTTTCTGGGTTACATCTTCTTTTGAGAATAAAAAGAAGATGTAACCCAGAAAAAATCTCTATGTTCATCAAATATCATCTTCTAAAATGCCAATCAAGCATCTAAATATTAGATTTATTCCTTGCATGTTAGAAATGATATGCGTGATGCAATGATTGTATATACTTATCTATGTTTATATGTTTATCCTGAAATTGGCGCTTATTGTGTAAACATGTGTTTCAGGGTGTCTGTCAATAAAGAAATAGATCTCACAACCCGTAACCAGTGTCTGGTCCTCTGTATATCCATACACAACCCGGTTACATTAACGTCATATGACCAAAGTTATCAGCACTACAAAATGAGTAAATGTCTCCGAATAAACTAGAGTGTTTCGTTCTTATTGAGTTTATATTCGCCACTTAATTATTCTTTGACGGTCAGTTTATCCAGATAAAAAGAAAAAATTGAGTTCCTTTCTTCTGGTTAATGGTAACATATTTATACTATGAACAACACTGTACCCATAGTGGTATAACAGCGTCCCTTGGTCCACAATGTTCCGCTCAAACCACTCTCCTGCCGAGGAACTCTATGACTGTCGTTGGGACTGGTGTTGGTCTGGATCCACAAGTCCGTCCCAGTTCCTTCCATAGCAAACTGTTTGGCCGTTCTCCCTGTGCTGCAGAGGGAGCCTAGATAAACAAGTTACACATGTGTGGGATGTAGTACAAGTGTGTGGGATGTAGTATGACAAGTGTGTGGGATGTATGGACAAAAGTGTGTGTGTGATGTAGAACAAAATGTGACAAGTGTGTGTGATGTATGACAACAAGTGTGTGTGATGTGATGATGTATGAACATGTGTGTGATGTATGACAAGTGATGTAGAACAAATGTGTGTGAAAAATGTGTGTGATGTAGAACAAATGTGTGTGATGTAGAACAAGTGTGTGTGTGATGTAGAACAAGTGTGAATGTGTGTGATGTATGACAAGTGTGTGTGTGATGTAGAAGTGTGTGTGATGTGAACAAATGTGTGATGTATGACAAGTGTGTGTGATGTAGAACAAATGTGTGTGATGTATGACAAGTGTGTGTGATGTAGAACAAATGTGTGTGTGTGTGTGTGATGTAGAACAAATGTGTGTGTGATGTGATGTAGAACAATGTGTGTGATGTGACAATGTGTGATGTAGAACAAGTGTGTGTGATGTATGACAAGTGTGTGTGATGTGACAAGTGTGTGTGTGATGTAGAACAAGTGATGTGATGTAGAACAAATGTGTGATGTGTGTGTGATGTAGACAAATGTGTGTGATGTAGAACAAGTGTGTGTGATGTATGACAAGTGTGTGTGATGTAGAACAAATGTGTGTGATGTATGACAAATGTGTGTGATGTAGAACAAATGTGTGTGATGTATGACAAGTGTGTGTGATGTAGAACAAATGTGTGTGATGTATGACAAGTGTGTGAGATGTAGAACAAATGTGTGTGCTCTAGGACAGGTATGACAAATGTGTGTGCTCTAGGACACGGTCGTGTGCTCTAACACCAGTGTGTGTGTTCTACGACAAGTGTGTGTGATCTAGGACAAAACTGTGTGAGATCAATAGCAATTATAAAGAGGGTGAAGGTTATGAATGTCAATTCTGCAATGTGGGGAACAACGTTGACCTGATAAAACAGTAAGAATGTAACTAAGTAGTACACGTGCACCAGCGGTACAGTATTCCACATGGAATGTGAATGAACGGTGGTATAATTCCAGAAAGCTTGAGCTCTTGGAGTTATTACCCACGGTTCCCAAACTATGATGTATTTCTCCTGACAATATTTCATAGACGTGCATAAAGCAAAATGAGTGTTACTTGGTTCCACAAAATAGGCTGTGATGTACTGCTTGCCGTTGTACTCCACAAATGGCTCGTTCAACAGGCTGGCGTGGGGGTACCCGTTGACGCTCTCAAACTAGACGTAAAACAAGTAGGGAATAAAACGCTTGTGTCGAACTTATATCATTCATGCATTACTTCGGCACACATAAATTTGGTATATCATGTAAAATAAATGTTCTAGTGAGGGAATGTAAATTTCATATTCAAACAGGCAATCTACATTTCACTTCAGTAAAATACGACGAGGTAACCAAGCATGTAGAAGTTGTACTTGAAGGCTGAGGTTACTGTCACGTGGACATTGTTCACCCACACATCGATACATGCTTTTTACGATTGTTTTTAAATATGTTTATATCATCATTACACCCTACCAGTCAACTGGCAATTGCATCTACATGATGAGAGATGACTAATGCGAATGTTCTGTGTATAACTCTCAATATCCACCCGATATCATTGCTATAGTCGACAATCTTAGGAAATACCGAATTCAGAAAGGCATCACTTTTATCGTTTCGGTGAGATTTCACATCACCACAGGGAAATTGTGAAATGGCGAGCCATGGTAATGTTTGAATCCGCGGTGTGACGTCATACGTCGCTTCAGTGACGACGACATTAATAACAGAACAACCACGTCAAGTCGATTCAAGTCTTCACGTAAGGACTAAACAATACAGTGTTTTTTATCTAGGATGATCCCTAAGAAATTGCATACTGAATATTTGCAAACTAGCATTTGTTAATAAGAAGGAGCAATAATGATAACGTTATGTTTGATGCATCACATTCTCAATGGCATTGTTTACAATAGTGTATATGGTATTATCATAAAGTCATAGCGCTCAGAACATTATTTTAACATCTTAAACTACATCGAAAACTGTACCCTAGGCCTCCTGGCCTTGAAATACAATAAACTTCCGTTCTGTTCTGTTCTGTTTGATGCATCATTGTGGGGCTAGGCCAATAACAGACTAATAACAAACATATGTATAACTGTTTAAACGACATTACGCATGACTTCCTATCATGCTTTGCCCAATGGCATGACGACATCTGAGCGCGCTGGGTTCGGGGAATGTACCTGCTCAGATGTGTGTTTGTTTGTTCTAGAATGAGAGGCATTCTAGAAGTTGTAAGTAATAGAGATGACAAGTCTTTATCGATAACCAACTTCTTTATTGTACAATGGCGACGTGTATAGAAACGGTATACCGAAACGTCGCCATTGCACAATACAGAAGTGAATCCTCCATAAAGACTTGTCATCTCTGTCTGTTTGTTGTATACCGCTGCACCCCAATAGTCCAGCTGTATGACGGCTGTCGTTGAATAATGGAGGCTGGGCCATACATTCAAGTGATTGACATCATGAGCATCGATGTGCGCTACTGCGATACGATAACAGGTATTAAGCAAGAAACCTTGACCACCCGATCCCATTAGCCACCTCTTCCGACAAGCGGGGATTGCTGAAGACCAATTCGAGGCCGGATCTTCACTTGCTTTAAGCGTTTTATCGGTTAATATGAAGTAGAAAATGAAATCAAAGTTCTTACGTAATGTTCGAGAGGGACTAGTAACTCAACAGTTATGAAGCCAGGTACCCTGCTGGTAGTAATAACTGCAGGCTTGGATTTAACCTTTCACGACTGCAGTGACGTCTCACGGAGACAGCACACTAGTTGACACAATGTTATGTTAATGACTGTACATTCTACGTATCAATATTTGGTTGGTTTGTATTGATATGTCGCTCATAATATAAGTGATTGGATATGAGGTTTTGCAGCTCATTGTTTTGTGTACTACATGTTTAATGTGTTCACCAAGGAAAAGGTAATGAAGTAACATCCCTGTATCTTATGAAAACATATAATTGGATGCGTATACATAAGGCCGTACACTCACCCCTGCCTGTATGCCGGCGATGTAGCCGTTCACATCGTAGATGAGGACCACGGCAGTGTCACCGTCCTTTACATAACGTCTACCAGCGAACTTAGAAGTATCTGAAATGTACGAAATGTATTATGATTATTATTATTGTTTGCGTTGGACGTGTTGACCATTCGTCTAAGTTACCTCCCTTTGCCACGCCAGAAACCTGGTATGATTGTGGCTTCGATTGGAATTTCAGTTCCATGCTGGAGGTATTAACCAAAATGGTAACAGGTTTAACACCTGCATTACTTCGGTGTTTTCTCCGACATTAAGCTGACACGCTGTGATATAACTCGTATATCGACCTTCTCTATTGTATAAACTTAATTATACATCATGTATGATTTGGTTGTTAATGGTTTGTTGTTTAACGCCGCACTCAGCAATATTCCATCTATATGGCGGCGGTCTGTAAATAATCGAGTCTGGACCAGACAATCCAGTGATCAACATTATGAGCATCGATCTACACAATTGGGAACCGATGACCTGTGTCAACCAAGCCAGCGAGCCTGATCACCCGACCCCGTTAGTCGTCTCTTACGACAAGCATGGGCTACTGAAGACTAATTCCAACGTCCGAATTCCCCTTGTGCATAATGTTGTGTATCCATTTCTTGATAACGTTATTAGCGTCTACAAAGCGTGGCATCTATTACAATAAAGACGTTATTAATACATAAATCTTGTTGTTCTTCGTCAGACCAGCTTCTACATGCCTCAAAGAAACTCGTCTACTGTGCACATAGGCGTTAAACCCGACTCACCCACTATATATTAGTTGTATTAACATTTTTCATGTACTTGTAAGATATATAATTATTGTATCAGTGTGTTATAATAAGTCAGTACATTAAAACACAAGAAAATGTATATTTAAAAGCAGATTTAAGAGAGACATCAGATGGGTAACGCTTGACGAGAAAAAGGGGGAAATCTCCATGAGTAGACGCTCTCACAACAAGTGATTTACGTGTCTGTTTTGACCCTTTTAACAACAGTTACTTCTGCTACACACCTCCGCAGTCAGACACTTTGAGCCAGCCTTTCCTCAAGGCATCTGCTTCAATCCGGGGCATGGTGTCGAAGGCGATGTCGCTGTTGCTGTTTGGGGGAGCCCACGTCACTGGAGCATTTCACAAATATTTACTATGACTAACAAAGGTGTGATTGACATGTGATTGAAATATATGGTTAAGAAATCACTGAGCATCAACCACGGTATGAAGGCTACTACAGCGGAAGTATATACAGGTATGTAATGTCAGCCTGTTGTAACTGTTATGATACATTACAGATATATCACGGCGACATGTATAGGCAATATAGGCATTGTTACATACAGTTATATGACAGCAGGTTGTAATGAGGTATGTGAAACATAAAGGTATACCTTGTAACGTTTCCCACTCCGGCGCTGAAAAACAAAATATGTTACTATTGTTAAAAACATCACGAATGTGAAACACTGTAAGTATCTGATCTCAAGACAAGAGTATGCACTTTTCTGTTAGTATAAACAGTGAAATATTTGAATAGTGATACTTTCAAAGGGATGACTATTTGACATCTGGCTGTGATTAACATTTGTGTGTATGTGTGATGTGCATGTGTGATGTGCGTGTGCGTGCGTGCGTGTGTGTACCTTTGATACACAACCTATGCTGAGTTATCGGAGGAGTGGTCAGTGCATATTTTGGGCAAAAACTTACCCTTCATGTCACTTGAAGCCGCCCACAGCAACAAGAACGTCGCATGGAGCAGCATGACGTCGACTTGCACCGTGTGTCGTCGCCTTGTTAAACGTAATGGTGAGAGAGGTTCTGTTCTATACTATTTTCTAATCCTTGTTCTATGAGCTGGGACGGTCAGCAGTCGATGTGGGTGTTCTGCTATAAAAGCGTGTGTGTTCTGCTATAAAAGCGAGCGGTCCTGACGTTAGCTGGCTGGCGTGCGGTTTCAGCGAGGCGTAACATTGGATCACCAATTATTTATATCTCAGTTAAGATTCTGATAATTTCCGGATTGTTATCAGCTCTTTAACGGCGGAATCCAATTACAACATTCCATATGCTCGTTCAGTTACCACAATTACAGATGCTGAACCTTTGTGGGCGCCTGTTGTTTCAACAGTGCTGACGACCACGGGTAGTGCTATGATGCTGACAAAGATCAGTGAGTGAACATGGTTTAGTTCCAAGGCGAGCAAGTGCTGAACCCACCAGGCCACCTCTTTGCTCCCTTTCTCAAAAGAATTCGTGCATACATGTTTTAGATATTATTTACAGTCTTATAGTGTGAATAACATTGCCCAGCCTTTGTTGTTCACATAACATAACATCGTTACTTTACATTGTTCAGCTTGTTAACACGTAAAGTTCAATGACAACATCGGATCCCCTACTTCAGTCAGAGTTCAATGACAACATCGGATCCTCTACTTCAGTCAGAGCTCAATGACAGCATGGGATCCCCTACTTCAGTCAGAGTTCAATGACAACATCGGATCCTCTACTTCAGTCAGAGCTCAATGACAACATCGGATCCTCTACTTCAGTCAGAGTTCAATGACAACATGGGATCCCCTACTTCAGTCAGAGCTCAATGACAGCATGGGATCCCCTACTTCAGTCAGAGTTCAATGACAACATCGGATCCTCTACTTCAGTCAGAGATCAATGCCAACATGGGATCCCCTACTTCAGTCAGAGTTCAATGACAACATCGGATCCTCTACTTCAGTCAGAGCTCAATGACAACATCGGATCCTCTACTTCAGTCAGAGTTCAATGACAACATGGGATCCACTACTTCAGTCAGAGATCAATGCCAACATGGGATCCCCTACTTCAGTCAGAGTTCAATGAAAACATGGGATCCCCTACTTCAGTCAGAGTTCAATGCCAACATGGGATCCACTACTTCAGTCAGAGATCAATGACAACATCGGATCCCCTACTTCAGTCAGAGATCAATGACAACATCGGATCCCCTACTTCAGCCAGTGTTTTACGACACATAGTACTGTGATTGACTTACAGTTAGTTATATAAACATTTCTCAGTTGTGTTATTTAATATATTTGTTACCACAAACTTTAAAATATAGTTCCGATCAGCATATTGAACTTTTTGTTTTGAGGATTACTTCTTCCAACTAAACAGCTGGATTCTCTATGGCATTCTGAGTAACCAGGTAGTATCACGTACTGCATCAATTTCCTATGCGTCCGTGGTACGAAACATAGCTATTGAAAAACTGACTTCACTATCCACGGATTACACAATGTGCACACTGGTTTTTACATTTATACCACTAAAGTCAATTCTTATAGATGAATCATACACTAATGATAATTTCCCAGACCGACAAATTATTCATTATTAAAACCCAAATTGTTGACAACCATACTAAATGAATGACATCGTTCAGTGCATTATTGGAACACATGCGACAAGACAAATGTCAACCAGTTCAATGTCAAGTTCAACCCCTATCACATCATTATCAGCCTATTATCAACTAGAACGAGGTCACGGCCAAGATCATGGTGCTTTCCTGGTCGTTGGCGCCAGGTGAAAGGTTCAACACACGGTTGATGAAGCTGGAATTTGAGAAGAAACCTGATGTCAACGAACACCCTTGGAGATACCCTGCAGTTGATTTTACAAGGTTCATTCCGGAAAGGAACCAAGGCCTGGTCAACTGATGGTGCCACCTGAGACGAAGGCTGAACCGAGATGACAGAAACCACGGAGCACAGAGCATGGCTGGTGTGTGGTTTATGTGTCGTCGGACAATGATGATGATAGCTTCTCACGGAACTTTCATTCTTGTGGCCACTCATGAACATGATATGTCTCAGCTCAAAACCAGCATAATTCATTGCTCGAATGCTCGTGGTGTGGAGACAGTGTACGTTTTTGAGCAACCTATATTTCGCGAGATTTCATTCATGAATCTCGAAAATTGATAGGGTTTACATTTTTTCCAAGTGCCAAGTGTATTTAAGTTTGAATTTGCAATTGCCTCTTTTCGACAGTGGTTAAACGGTGTTTCGCCAGTAGGACCTTATTTTGTTGTATTAAAAAGAGACAAACATTACCATTGCCGGTAGGGTACACCCGCTTATCGGATGCCTACTGTGGAGTCGACCCTGACAAATGTTCTGTTTTGTCTCGTGAGTCAGTGTCACATTCTTGTCACCAGTATCGTCCAATCAGAAGAGGACTAAGTTCATTTTCAGTTCTTTGTGAACATATGATTGATCTTCCTACCATACTCGGCGACAGAGGATAACAGGATTTGAGGTCGAAAGAAACTTGGAAAGGTGTTGTAAATCTTCTGGTGGAAATATATCTTTATGTTTCGCTGGTCTTCAAAGCTCATTTCCAGCACTGTAATTCCGTTTCCCGTCGAGAGTATTTGGCTGGTCTGAACGTTTGTTTCTCTAACAATGTTAATATTTCCCGAGAGAGAGTCAGTCTGTTTGTAGTTACATGTTCGAGTTGGCGTCCGTCGTAAAAAATACTTTGTTACCAAATCAATGCCACGTAATCACTTGCAATTTATGTTTATTCTTTAATAAGAACTGATTTTCACTCTGTGCGAGTTCACCACTTTAGTGTGAACCTCCATAGAGAGAGGGCCAGACTCTTGAAGTCACTAGTGTACGATGATGTTCATACCATGCGTGGCTGTCTACATAGTTTTTTAAACTTGATGATTTTACTGTCGCTTAGTTGACTTAGTAAATTAGTTGGAACAAAGACGAAACTGTGATTGCGGCTTATCTGTATCAGGTTTGAATTAGCAAGCAAATGTAGAAAAACCATTAGTTGCAGGTGTGGTGTTCAAGTCGAGCAATGTCACTCAAGATGTGTTGGATGTATGGTAAGGTGGCAGGGTCCTATCCCAGTGAGACAAAATGCCACAGTTAAACCCGGATACTCCGCTCAGACACACTTGTCTGACACAATCACCGGGTGTATATATAGTGATGTAAATCTAGAACTCCGTTCAAACTAACATTGGATACTTAAACAGGGAAAAATCGCGACTACCATTATTTAGAAATTAGAGGACAGCAATTATATGGTTCAGAAACTTTGAGTAACTACGCTAGACAGCAAATATTTTCCAGACTCACCAGAAAAACAAGGAATGGTACGCCGATATTGAAAGCAACCTCGAAAACTAAATGGTATTCTTACTCTGTTAGAACCTTTACATATTCGTACAGATCGACCCTGATAGCGTACCTTTCACAGTTAAAAATTTAACAAACACGGTCACACTTTGCCTTTAAACAGAATAATTTATTGAAAGTCAAAAGAACAGAACAGACTTATTTGGGTTCAAATGACCCACGCGACTTTAACAAATCAAAACAGATTTACTATAACTGGCACCGCGTGATTCAGGTCACGTGTCATTATGACCCACTCAGCAGAAGGAAAGGTAGGGGTCAGACATGTAGATATGCAATGTGGTTTGCCCATCCGTCTGGGCGTACAGACAGTCTGGCACAGGGTCCAGGAAATACTGTAAAGACGAAAATACAATACTCTAGTCAGTCTGTATGATGATAGTCAGACCACAGGCCTTTCATCGTTTAGTGGAGATATATTGAATAACACTGCACATCAGCTGTACACACCATTAACAAAGATCTCTCAAACGACGATCTGTCAATGATGTCATTATTGAGTGGCACATAATGTAAAATACGGGCTCATTTTAAAACGGTGTGCCATAACGCAGCCCACATGCACGTGAAGCTTGTTACCCGCGTGCTATCATGAAAAGCAGTGTCTTGTGAATATGCCATCCATACACGAACATGGCGAGGCGAGATGGCAGATGTTGGATATGCATGCAATTGACATGCCATTCAAGGCCATCAGTCGTCAGTTTGGTCACTGCCACTCTGTCATCAGTAGACTTATTAGGAAACACCATCAAGCAGGCGCTGTCCATGATCAGCCAAGGCCAGAGCAACCAGAGAAGACCACTCCAGCGGAAGGTCGCAACCTGGCCCGTAACGTGAACCCTTCGCAACGAGCACTTGTTTGAGGCAACTCTGGGTGTCCAACAGACAATTGTCAACCGTATCAAGGCCCTTGCTATGAGGTTCGAACCCCCCTGAAACATATTATTGTTCTAAAACAGGGCTGTGCTTTATTACGATCCATGTGTATATGTTACTGACGTACCCCAAAAGCTGTCCGAATTGGGTGTTCAAATCTTGTGGATGTGGTGATGTTGGTCAAGAAGGCCCATCCGAAGCCATCCAAGATACCTTCATTGTACAGTAGAAACATGGGGAAGAACTCATCACAACTCTGGTCCTTCCGCAAGTTGTACCAGTAGTGTACGCCTGCAACAGTAACAACACATAACATGTTTATAGGCCTACAGGCGTTTCACAGCTGATGCCATTTAACATTACCGATGAAATAAACCAACACATTGAACTTGACCCCTAACTACTTTACATTTCCAAGTCTTTCTTGTTCTGAAACGGAATCATCAACCCACCCATGGTTCTGAAGCAGTGTCCCTTCGTCCACAGTGTGGAGCCTATGTTCCTCTCCAGCTTAGGGATCTTGTCGCTGTCTGAGGGGCGTGTCCCGTTCTGGATGTACAGGTCACTTCCGGTGCCTTCGCTCTCAAACATGGCGGAGGTCCTTCCTTCACTGCATATATCACCTGAGAAAGGAATACATATGGCATATATACTCATTTACAGCAGAGATGAACGGTTGTGGACCAGACTGAAGTTTATTCAAGTGAACGGCATTTTCTAATACACATAGCAGCCCCCTTGTCTCAGGTGCCGATATTCTTTGCACTGAGTTGCAAAGAGCTCCAACGATTCCGCTCTAAGATCTACATGACCATATGTTGGTATAAACCCCATCTCCCTCACTCACTTGGGTCAGTGAAGTAGGCGGTGATGTACTGTTTCCCGTCGTGCTCCACGAAGGGGTGGTTCTGCATGGTGGGGGGCGGGAACTTGTTGGGCTGAGGGCCAATCTGGCAACACAACAAAATGACTCGATATTATCAAACGGTTGAGATATATTATGCAAATCTGTCTGAGGAAGAGGAGAGGAACAATGGTTAATATGTGATCTTCAGTTTGTACACTGCTTCAGATAACGAGTACAGGAGATCCAGTAAATAGAGACAACTTGTCTGACTTTCATTGTCTTGCGATATTCAGACAATCATTCGGGTCTCCTCGGCATATTCCGCCAAGCGTTGGAGCACTGTTGACATAACATGATTTATCGGTAAACACGCAAGACCAAACAGCACACATTGGGGCCATTCATACCAAGACCGATTTTGAAACGAGCGTAATGCAGTCTGCTTGACATATGAATCGTGTATACAACATTTTTTTATTTGAGAACATGGACCTGGTCGTACGCTCACCCCTGCCTGTATGCCGGCGATGTATCCCTTCACGTCGTAGATGAGGACCACGGCAGTGTCATCGTCCTTCACATAACGCTTACCAGCAAATTCAGGCGTATCTGGAGATGAATTGATATCAGTGTGTTAAATGTGGAGACACAACACGGTCAGAACTGATGGTTAATTGTTAGCAGGGCCTCGCAATCAGCTGATCGACAACAGATGGTGGTGCACAGACATAATCATGTATTTTACAGCGAGGCAATCACGGTGGCCTGCTCAACCTCAGTAGGGTCTTGATGAACACACAGATGACGATCCGGCCCCGGTGATACCTATGTCAGACTTACGAGAACAGTGATCCAGTACATTCAGACCAGTTAAGGTAACGCCGCATACACTGAACCGAATGGCGAAACCATGGTTACAATAAAACAATCTCAAGTTCCCATACAGGTAATCTCTCTGAAGTTAATCACCCTTCAAGTAATCTCTCAACTCGTGGCTATAGAAGTGCACGGGGCATATTTTAATAAAACATTACACGATGAATCGAATGAAACCAATGTACAGCTTCGAGAAAGGGCAGGGCAATGATGTTTAATGTCCTTAGACAGACAGCCATCACCATCGCTATAATGTTCCATTGCAGTGTCCAAGCGCCATGTTGGTTAAACCATCGAATATCAGTCTGAAGTCTTTTGAGAACATCATTCTTAAAGTTGCATGGGTCCATGCAGTAAACATTACAAGCATAATCAGTGTGGCTTTCCTAATTAACGGGGTTAAAGTTTACTGCCATGACAGTACCAAATCAGTGTCCATCTTGAATGACAGGGTACCCACCATAACAGTCGGACATCATCGTCCATCCCTCCAGGAGGGCCTGCTTCTCAGTCCGAGGCATGTCGGAGAAGCCTCGAGCACTGTTGCAGTCGCTCGCATCCCATGTCACTGAAATAAAACATCTTTAGATGGTTACCATGGTTACTTCGTATTTTGGGTTTTTTCTCCCTTGTGAGTTAGGTCAGAAGTAGTGAGTGTAGTGACTGAGTTGTATATACAATGTATATTTAAATATGTGGATTTATGATAAAGGGCACGTATGATAGATACCGAAAGTACAACGACTATAATGGATGATATAACACTACACCTTCCCGATAAGCTTTACAGCAATTTACAACCTTCAATAAAAGTGCTATCACACATCCTACACATTCAACAAAAAGGAAGTGCGCAATTGTTTAGAGTGATATATTGAGAAACAAGATTGTGTAATGAGTTTTTATTAGTAGTGGAAGTGAATAAACTGTCATACATACATGGTGCAACAGGCACAATCGTGATAAGATAACTAAGTCGTTAACAGATAAATATTAATGCATTAGCCTGAATAACAAGAACGCTTGTCGTAAGAGGTGAATACATGGACTGGTGGGCAGAAGGGCATCCGGTGAGGTGGATCGCTGCTCACAATATCATTCATTGGTTTGCCTGGTCCAGGCATGGCTGTTTGTGAACCGCCGTCTTAAAGCTGAATGCGACATTAAACAGCAAACAAAAACACAAACATGTCAAGACATCTGCTGTCTCTGTCCTCTCCTCTAAAGCCTTTCATCAAGGTACATAACGCCTTGTGTACAGTCATGAACTGCTATGCACATCATGTCATCATGTAGCGGTTGTCAGTAGCAGCAAATCACTGAAACGCTCGTAAAATATCGAGATTTGTCACTTTCTTGAAGGATGCCCTTTCCCATGTAATAGCAACCCGAGGGCGATTCCAGGTTTTCTGACTTGAAACACTGAATTCCTGCTAGCTTCTGATACTATTCCGGACTCAGGAGTGGAACACAGGCCTCCTTACAGATTCTCGACACTGACAAATTCTGGATTGGGTGAGTGCGCTGTCACATGTTATAGCGCCTGGTACTTAAACCTGCAGTGTTTAATTTGGTCCTAAATATTGTCTTTTTTTAATTACAAAAATACAACTTTGTATTTCAATATAATTCCATCTGTGTGTAGTCATTTATCGATTTCAAATTTAGTTCTGTAAGAACGGTTTCTGTGGTTTACCTTTGATTTTGAATTAGGGAATCAACTCGTAAACTATTTAATAATGGATATAACAGTTTTCCTTGACCTTTGGTGAATAAGGTCGAAATTCACAGTATCACATCAAGAGTAATAATAGATGACACGATTGCTGGGATAAACTTAACAGATTTCATACAACTCAGAGAAATCAAATAAAATTGAATCATTTATCATATACATTCCTGTTCAATAAACCCAAACAGAGAAGTTTGAAGAGAATTGTTGTTATTCATTCAGTACATGTTCATAATTAGCAGTTGAAAATATCTACCTCCCGATCTCTAAACAACGGAGCTGAATGTTATATGTCACATGCTGAATGTGAGCTCAGTCACCCAGTGAACCCCCTCCCCGAGGCTCCTCGTCCCTCGGTCCACTTGTAAATCGGCAAACGCCAAGACCAATGAGTCCACACATGACAGTCCTGAATTATCATACCGTGTGTGTGCCGCTATAGAACCTTACGCGGGAAACACTTGACGGTAAGAGTCGTACTACGCTTCCAGGTCTAGTTACAAAATAAACACTGCAGATACACGCAGTAGACTCCACAAGTAGAATGTGGGATCAGTCAGCCACGGCCCGGAAACAGGCTCCACAAACAACTTGTTCAAGTAGTGCAGAGGTACTCAACAACTTGTTTCAAATGTAGTTCAAGCCTGGCTCAAACTTTCTGGCCGTAAAACAGTCATTTCTAAATATTTTAAAATAATTCGGCCAAATTCGTATCACGCACCTTTCAAATGATCCCAGTCTGGAGCTGAAAAGTACATATTCTTGCATTAAAATGTTATAATGATTGTAGTATCTATCATGAATGTTATACATACAAAAGCAGGAAGATTACAGAATGAATTGATAAACACTATTTGGTAGCTGTGAAGTTTCACAATGCTCAATGTTAGCAAAACAGAATCAGTATTAGACATCATTGTCATTACCCCTAATCAAACATCGTTATAACTGAAAAATTCGTACCACAGAGCATGGGGACACGACTGTCGTAACAACACACAAAACATGGATCCAATGTCCTGCATGTATTTACCCTGACAAACTCACACCATACACAAAGACGCGCTTAGGACGACATGACTCCCGCCACCCTCGAGGGGAATACTGTATCTCACAAACATGTCATATACTCAACTACATAAATAAGCAAACATATGTAACAGAACAACGTTACTTACAGCCCCAGAAAGCAGCGGCAACGCCAACACAGAGCGTGAACAGCACGACCCGCATCATGTCGAGGACGACCGTGGCTATCCAAGTGATGGTTGTGTAACGTGCCTACCCTATATAGGTGTGCCATACTTTTTGTGATGTCACGGTGATCACTTAAAGACGACACCCGGCGACCCTCACACAATGTTTACTCTTAAAACTCACGAGCACCTGCTTTCAGCCAAACCATGGATCATAGTTGGTCCAATATGCACTTTGGACCCACGGTGGATGGACTTTGTTACCTAAGGGCAGCAACTACGTACAAAGAATGAAGTTCTGCTTGCTGACTGCCACACATTGTTGACGTGCATCATGCGACTCACCCAAAGCCTAGGTATCTGGGTCATCATTCGGAGAAAGACCTTTTCAGCTACATACATGTTTGTTCTTATATATCTCACTTTACCATCCAATGGCTTCATAAACGACAAGTTATTTGTAGGGGAAACATGCAGCATGACCTCGCCGTGTCTGCCCGGGGTGTCATGAACGTTGTGCAGTCAGGAGAGTGGAGCCGAATGGACCCAGAAAGTTTTTCATACGTTTCAAGACAAAGTAGTTTGAACAGTCTCATATATGTGGTAAAATACTCTAACACAAAAACATGCCCTCAAATACCAAAACACAGAAACATGTCCTGAAATACCCAAACACAGAAACATGTCCTGAAATACCCAAACACAGAAACATTTCCTCAGATATCCAAACACTCACACATGTCTTCAAATACCCAAACTCACAAACTTGTCCTCAGATACCAAAACACTCACACATGTCTCCAAATACCCAAACTCACAAACATGTCCTTAGATAGCCAAACACACAAGCATGTCCTCAGATACCCAAACATGTCCTCAAATACCCAAACTCACAAACATTTCCTCAAATACCCAAACTCACAAACATTTCTTCAGATACCCAAAACATGTCTTCAAATACCCAAACTCACAAACATGTCCTCAAATACCCAAACTCACAAACATTTCCTCAGATACCCAAACATGTCCTCAAATACCCAAACTCACAAACTTGTCCTCAGATACCCAAACACGCACACATGTCTTCAAATACCCAAACTCACAAACATTTCCTCAGATACCCAAACACTCACACATATCCTCACACACATCCTCAAATACCCAAACTCACAAACATGTCCTCAGATACCCAAACATGTCCTCAGATACCTAAACACTCACACATGTCTTCAAATACCCAAACACTCACACATGTCTTCAAATACCCATACTGTCACACATGTCCCCAAATACCCAAACACTCACACATATCCTCACACACATCCCAAAATACCCAAACACATACACTTCCTCAAATTCCGAAACTCACACATGTCCTCAAATACTGCTCAAAAGTAATGGAATACCTGTCATGTTTCCTCATGGGCTAAACGAATGTGCTACAGATACCCAACAGATTGAACAGAATGTTATAATGTAATTATCTGTCCCACATTTGAACCCAGCAGTTTAGGTGTTCGCAGTTAAGAATTTTGCGAAGTCCTTATAAGGAATCTACATTTGTATACAGCAAACACAAGGCGTGGTCTACATGCTGTTGACTGCCAGCCGGGTCGACGACATTACACACACATTTCCCGCTCTCATGTGTTTACATTATCATCGCTATTTTGCATTTTCTCTTTAATGGAAACTCTTTCGGCGGGTAATCGACACCGAACATTTTATATTTACCTGCAGCAACCTTTGCCCTTTGTATGGGTTGACGGAACGTGTAAGTGCTCGAGCACTGAAGCCTCCAATAGTCCGGGATTATTTATGATTAGAGAGAGAGAGAGAGAGAGAGAGAGAGAGAGAGAGAGAGAGAGAGAGAGAGAGAGAGAGAGAGAGAGAGAGAGAGAGAGAGAGAGAGAGAGAGAGAGAGAGGAGAGAGAGAGAGAGAGGAGAGGGAGAGAGAGGAGAGAGAGAGAGAGAGAGCGAGAGAGAGAGAGAGAGGAGAGAGAGGAGAGGAGAGAGAGAGGAGAGGGAGAGAGAGAGAGAGAGAGAGAGAGAGAGGGATAGGGAGGGAGGGAGGGGAGGGAGAGCGAGAGAGAGGGATAGGGAGAGAGAGAGAGAGAGAGAGAGAGAGAGAGAGAGAGGGAGAGAGAGATGGAGAGGGAGAGGAGAGGAGGAGAGGGAGAGAGAGAGAGAGAGAGAGAGAGAGAGAGAGAGAGAGAGGAGAGAGAGAGAGAGAGAGAGAGAGAGAGAGAGAGAGAGAGAGAGAGAGAGAGAGAGGAGAGAGGAGAGAGAGAGAGAGAGAGAGAGAGAGAGAGAGAGAGAGAGAGAGAGAGAGAGAGAGAGAGAGAGAGAGAGAGAGTCAAATCGGTTGTTTCAATGAGAGTAGGTGTATCGTGATTTCATAAGCCCTCATTACCCACACTGCAATAGTTGGCACATGCGCAGAGAGCCGGTTGGATCCTACTATCTAACTTGTGATCCTCGTAAATTTGTCCATGGGCAGGAGGGGCCAGGCAGTACCTAACGCTAATGGTGGACAAAATAGAGCCTGCAAAACCTCGACCTTTTCCGTACATTGTCTCCATAAAGTCTGCTTATCATGTGATCAGTTTGCAGTCAGTAAATTTGTGTCATTTACCATATCAAAATCTGGTTTTATTAGTATATTCATTGGTGGCGACGTAATGTGTTGTTTATAAGCAAGGAATTATTAAAGCAATGTAGAAGATACTTACCTTTATATGGAAAAGGGCTTTGTATGAAATATCATCCTGGGGATAAGTCAAAGAGGCAATACAAATATACTTCACATACTATAGAGAACAGTAGCATGTAATAACACCATTCACTTCCACCAATAGTGGAGACACCTGATATCTCTCATGTCGCTGGGAAGAATCACCACCATCGGCGAAATATGTCAACCCTTCATTATTTAACAACCAACAGCAGTTTTCAAGCCCGACCCATCATTGTAGAACGCAATGGTACATGTTTGGCTAAACTCAAAAATTCGTACGCTTCAACGTTGCACTTCATCGACGCTCAGTCAGCATTAAATAAATACCATTTCTATTTAACTGATGAACAGTAGCATTACAGCGCTTGAGGTTACACCAGTAAACGGTAGTATTTCATTTATCTAAGATCGGAGTGAATGACCACACCTAACGCACTTTGTGTGCACAGCCGGATCTGTGTTCACAACCTCGGTGAAAAGCGGAGAGGGTTTAATGCACGATCCCAACAAACACTGGCACGTCTGTAGGACGGGTTAAAAGGTAGGCTAGCTGGCTGAATAGTTCTTAAAAACTGAGTCTTGATTTAAAGTGTGATCCTTGACGAGACCCAGTCGTGGTCAGTGGTGGTCAGTTTGATGACGCTTCTTGGTAAGTCCAGTGGTATCTGCCCAAGGAACTGCACGACACATCCCAAATCATACTTCGGACTCTGCTCTTGATGATAATGGAAATACTCCTGTCGTCTCCGTTTACACTGACTCCGTTTACAACAGCCATTGAGCCGATATGTGGGGCCTTGTGATGGGGACGAAATGAAGGCACTGAGGTACTGAGAAATATCGATCCCACTACATGGCGGCGATGTAACCTAGTGCAGTTCCTACCAACCCATACAGTGATTGAAGTCATGAGCATCGATCTAAGCCATAAGGATATGAAGCTGTGCATCGGCCAAGGCAGAGAACCATAGCACATGAATCCTGAACAGAAGGAAATAGATGTATTCGTTTTTAGCTTGGGTCAGCGCGCCCGAATATACCCGTCGCCATGCGTATATGCACGTGGGTTTTAAAATCTCGTGCATTTTGTGGATATAGCTGACGACAGCGTGAATCAGTTTAACATCGTCGATATAGTTAGACATTGTTGAGGGACAAAGACGTCCATATAGACATCCAGCCTGGAGTTACAAATTGCTGGTTAGATTGCTTCCATTATCGAGAAGACATTTATACAGACGTTTACTTATCATTCATGTTATCGGTGAATGTGCAGTGTGGGGGAGTTTCCATTGGGTTTACTGTTTTGTTTCAGTTTTGGTGTATTAAATGTTCAGACATAATTCTTTTGACTTTTCGTTTATTTTATAAATGGGGAATACGAACTGCCTCATTCCGAATTCCGTTAGTTATCTCTTGTGACAATCATGGAGAGTTGAAGACACATGATGAATTGTTTTTGTCACGGATATTGTCTTGGAACCTAGGTAGCTGGAAGCAACTCAGTACAGCAGACTACTTGCCAAATGAGCTTAACTTGGTTTGGTTTGTTGTTTACGCCGCACTCAGCAGTATTCCAGCTATATGGCGGCGGGCTGTAAATCATCGAGTCTGGACCAGAAAATCCAGTGATCAACAGCATGAGCGTCGTTCTAAGCAATTGGGATACGATGACATGTGGCAACAAAGTCAGCGAGCCTGACCACACAACCCCATTAGTCGCTCTTACGACAAGCATGAGATACTGAAGACCAAAACTAACCCGGATCTTCACGTGTTGAGCTTCACTAACAGGCTGTGTTAACACAAGTCATATAGCGTCGGTTCGGAGTTTTAGGGTCAACGTAGGAAACAAACTTGATTATATGCCATTTTCAAAATAACATTATTAGAATTAATGTATGCTATACACAATATGTCATAAGAAATACCCCCTCAATTGTTATTTACTTAATTCCAAAATGAGGGATACATTGTTTAATGTTATTTAAAACCCACCTTTTTGTGTAGGTTGAATATCAAGCGATTCCTTCCGGTGTATGGACATTTATCGCACAACATTTTTACCGTTTTTCGGTGAATTAATCCGCTGGAGAATGACAAGTGACAAGTTGAGCACCCTCCCACAGATAACACTCCGACATGCAGAGGATGAACGGAATTCTTAATGTCATTTCTAATAGGTATAAATGCTCTCTCAACAAGAGATTGGTAAAACTGTCAAATTACAATAGTTACATTCCTCGCAAGTTTGTGGCGTGTCATTTCAGGGGGTGTACATATGAAATATTAAAAAACAACATACGCAGTGGAGTATAAGGGACACGAGAAGCACTTGTCACCTTGCAATACATGGAAGTTCACTGGTAGCCCAGTCGTCCCACCTGCTACCAATAGTTTGAATCCTAGATTCGCCCTGGTATGTTTCTACGTTTCTCAGCGCTATGACCGGTTTGTTGGGTTTCACTAACCTCTCGGACTTGCGTTACTTCGGGACTTCCTCCCACATTAAGCTGACATGCTGTGACATAACCGCATTATTGTTCATAACGCCCTTAACGAAACACGCTCACTCACACAACGAAGCCGTTTAGACTGACTCCTGTGTTGGTAGCTCAGTCGGCAGACATCAGCAGTTGATAATGTATAATTATAATGTAAACATGAAGCAGTCTGAACTCAGTTTGTATGAACCATGTCACTATTGTCAGTTTACATCATCTTAGTGGATGAACCATGTCACTATTGTCAGTTCACATCATCTTAGTGTATGAACACATGTCACTATTGTCAGTTCACATCATCTTAGTGGATGAACCATGTCACTATTGTCAGTTCACATCATCTTAGTGTATGAACCATGTCACTTTTGTCAGTTCACAACATCTTAGTGTATGAACCATGTCACTATTGTCAGCTCACATCATCTTAGTGGATGAACACATGTCACTATGGTCAGTTTACATCATCTTAGTGTATGAACCATGTCCCTATTGTCAGGTCGGATCATCTTAGTGTATGAACCATGTCACTATTGTCAGTTCACATCATCTTAGTGTATGAACCATGTCACTATTGTCAGTCACATCATCTTAGTGTATGAACCATGTCCCTATTGTCAGGTCGGATCATCTTAGTGTATGAACCATGTCACTATTGTCAGTTCACATCATCTTAGTGTATGAACCATGTCACTATTGTCAGTCACATCATCTTAGTGGATGAACCATGTCACTATTGTCAGTCACATCATCTTAGTGGATGAACCATGTCACTATTGTCAGTTCACATCATCTTAGTGTATGAACCATGTCACTATTGTCAGTTTACATCATCTTAGTGGATGAACCATGTCACTATTGTCAGTTCACATCATCTTAGTGGATGAACCATGTCACTATTGTCAGTCACATCATCTTAGTGGATGAACCATGTCACTATTGTCAGTCACATCATCTTAGTGGATGAACCATGTCACTATTGTCAGTCACATCATCTTAGTGGATGAACCATGTCACTATTGTCAGTTTACATCATCTTAGTGTATGAACCATGTCACTATTGTCAGTTCACATCATCTTAGTGTATGAACACATGTCACTATTGTCAGTTCACATCATCTTAGTGGATGAACCATGTCACTATTGTCAGTTCACATCATCTTAGTGTATGAACCATGTCACTTTTGTCAGGTCACATCATCTTAGTGTATGAACCATGTCACTATTGTCAGGTCACATCATCTTAGTGTATGAACCATGTCCCTATTGTCAGGTCACATCATCTTAGTGTATGAACCATGTCACTATTGTCAGTTCACATCATCTTAGTGGATGAACCATGTCACTATTGTCAGTCACATCATCTTAGTGGATGAACCATGTCACTATTGTCAGTCACATCATCTTAGTGGATGAACCATGTCACTATTGTCAGTTCACATCATCTTAGTGTATGAACACATGTCACTATTGTCAGTTCACATCATCTTAGTGTATGAACCATGTCACTATTGTCAGTTCACATCATCTTAGTGGATGAACACATGTCGCGTGACGACTGACAGAATGGCATTGAATTGAATCACTGAATACATGATTGCACAAAGGTAACATTGCTTGGCGGTATGTCGGATAACCTTTTGTCAGATGTAATCTTGTTCTTCAGAACCCCTTTCCATAAGAAGCTGAAACTTTATAAATGTATTCTCTGTCTGGACATTACTGAAGAGAGAAAACCGCAATGATGAGAGGGACTCGTTCCCTGTGACGTTCACCGTATCGGCTATGCAATGGCAGCATGTGTATGAGCATTCTTTGGGCGGCGGATTAGTACCGTCGTTAAAGCATTCGTTGGGTCGAAACACCACCAGGTTCGAGTCTCTACATGCAAACCGACCCGTGAAGATCCTGGGTAGAATAGGCCTTTAGCAACCCATGCTTGCCACATAAGGCGACTATGCTTGTCGTGAGAGGCGACTAACGGGATCGGGTGGTCAGGCTCGCTGACTTGGTTGACACATGTCATCGGTTCCCAGTTGCGCAGATCGATGCTCATGCTGTTGATCACTGGATTGTCTGGTCTAGACTCGATTATTTACAGACCGCAACCATATAGCTGGGTCTGTCATAGGAGCTGAATATTGCTGAGTGCGGCGTAAAACTAAACTCACTCACTACATGCAAACCATGGCTGAATCTTGTGTTGTTGCTTAAAAAATTCAAAAGGACGTAAAACACCCACTCACGTTTCAGGTGAAGTACATAAGTACATAAATAATGTCTTGACATTATCGTTCATATTGTAGTCCAGTTCATCTCTAGAAATCTGCACGTGTTAGTAGAACGATCGATGTTCACTAAGTTAAGAAACAGACAACAACTCCAGTAACATGCGTAATTGTATTTAATAACTTTAACAAGTTTAGAAAAATACATCCGCCGTGATATTGCTGGAATATTGCTGGAGTAGTACCATACTCACTCACTTACTCACTTACTCACTCACTCATCACTCAACAAATGTAAAGCGATAAGATCCATTTACAGTTTCAGCGTAAAACAACTGTTAAAAAACAAAACAAGAAAAAACAGTTTTCACCACTCGAGGATCCAAAACGCAACAACCAGCAAACCAGAAAACACCAGTGTGACACAAACTCGAGAGTCCACGTTAAATCTCGGAAAGGGACGAGTACTGCCGAACTTGCTATCCATACTGACTCGGCTTAGCAGAAGTTACGTAGAGGGTTGGACATATAGATGTGGAGTGTGGACATCCGGCCGAGTCCGGACAGACAGCGTGGAACAGGGTTCAGGAAACGCTGAAATAATAATAATAAAACAAATGAAATGAAATCATGTATTTTCTATCCCACAAGATTCTGGTGATTGACAAGATTCATGATAATCATGGTAAATATGCCTCGCATGAGAAATGTGAAGAGTCCATCCCTAGTACCAAGCTGCCCGGCTCCCAAGTGTTATAGGTACTACCCAATCTCTTGATTTTAAATGGGGTGTGTGTGTTCTGGATGAGTAGGGGGGCATCAATTTTGTACATAAATATATTTAACAATTATGCTTAAAATATGGGGGAGGGTGGTATTTGATTTTGTACATGACATGCAGGGTGGTCACTTACTTTGTACATTCATGTTGGGGGGGATGGGGGAGGGTGTGTGTGTGTCATTCACATTGTACATGCTTCTCCACAAAAATCATCACCACCCACCCATAGACATAACTTATGAACGGTCCCCAAAGGCCCTGAGCTGTTGATGAGCCTTACCAGCATGACTGTACCAGGATCACCCGAACCCTCTTTGATGCATTCATTTGTTTTGATTAATTTATATATAACAGCAGAAATAGCGGAATTGGTGATTGTCACATGTATGAATGGAATGGATTGCATGTCCCACAATGTGATGCAGACAATTCTCATGCTATTATATATATTTGTACTGATGCCCTCGGGTGCTCGTGAGGCAAGCATTCTACAGTGTGTCGGAGAAATAACAATTCCAACAAAATCGATAGTAGCGTTAACGTACTTTTCCTAGCTACCGTTGGTCTGTCTAGGTTGAAACAAGGAACATTCGTGGCGCTAGGAACATCTTTCCGATTGTTTGTAGCTTCGTCTTACCCAAATAGCATGTATCTCACACTCTCCAGATAGCTTGTGATATTACTGATGCTGTTTCCTTTGAATCCGCTACGAACTTTATTTCTACAGATTTAATTGCTATGAACCTGAAGACCAGAATCCTGACTATTGCCAAACTTTAGGCCAACAGTGGTTGGTTGGTTGGTTTTATAGTTTTAAGGCGACGTGGGTGCTGACGTGAGTGCTGAACAAGGAGATTTGCATCCCCTTATTGTCCGTTTGAGCCGCTGGACCGACGGGGGGAAGGAGTATAAGAGTCTAGCTGACTCCTAGTGTGAACTTACCCCAAACTGTGATTCAGGAGGATGTTCAAAACGACGCGACGACAGATTGGCGTTAAACGCCCAGCCAAAAGAGTTGAGCTTGCCACCATTGTACATGAGAAACACTGGGAAGAAGCGGTCACAGTCCATGTTCAACGAAATGTCATACCAGTAGTGAACTCCTGAAGAAACACAAATTAGACGTCTTGGTATCCATTCAAGTTACGATAACGATACTCAATGTATGTGCAATTATCACCAATGTGACTACGGGGTTGTTTCTACGGTATATCGCTTATAGAATAATGTGTTTTGGAGCAATACCAAATCGTATAAAATAGAAGAAAATGAAAACATTCACGTTTGACAAGGCCCGTTAACTACAGAGACTTGAGGCCTCTGAGATGATCACGAAACTTCGAGTCATCTGTCCTTCGAGTTACGCTCCGCGCTCACATTACTTCACAGAATGTTAATATAACCAGACAATCATAGTATACACTCATTGTTATGACGACTATGAAACAACACACGAAGAAATATTCTTGTGATTATCAATTGTTTCACACAGGCGTTCTCGTTGTGTTTAGAAAAAAATTGTAAGGAATCAGAGACAGCTTACAACTCAGCAACGTTTTGTTGTTTGTTATATTTTTGTTGTCAAATCCATTTTTTAAGCGTAGACTTTCTTTTGCCCAGTGGCGTATATATGGTTAGTGTAGTGACTGTTGACGAGGTTGACTATTGTTTAATGCCGATTTGCCATCATTCCAGGAGCACCAGAAATCATGGAAACCAGACATTGTACAGATGTAGGGAATGGTACCAAGAGATTCGATGTGACAGGCAAACGCTGTAACCACTAGGCGAACGCATTCCTCCTTAGCGAGGCTTAACAGTAGTGTGATGGTATCTTCAAGACTGCTTACCCATCCATGGGAAGCAGCGTCCCCTTGTCCAAGGTGTTCTGAGAAGTTCTGACTCGGTCATTGGTATAGTGATGTACTCCCCGGGGATGGTGCCGTTCTGGACCAGCAGCCGTGTACCCGTCCCCTCCTCGGAATACTGGCTCGAGGTCCGTCCCGTGCTGCATATCCTGTCTGAAAACATGATGAGTGAGTGAGTGAGAGTGATTAAATGGCATTTGTTCAGTGACTATGCCTGTGATAGAGAGTGAGTACAAGCATTTTGTGTGACCCAAATGACCGAAAAACATATAAATTTACAGATGTACATGATTTGAGATTAAGTTGCAGATTGTAAAGCCTCTCAGCGCTTCATAGTCACCCTTACTGTGACCTTGACCTTTTGCATGAAATATCTGAACTAGATCAAACAATCAAAAGCAGTATTTGACTGTTTGACATTTCAGTTTCGACCCATGCAGTCTGGGTTTTGTATGAAGAACATCAATGAGCGCAAATGGGTGTCGCTGTCAGTGCAGATGTGCTTTGTTCCTGTAACGTCGGGAATCTCTTGACCTCTCATTATCAGATGCAGGGGTGGGAGTGGGTTGTGGGAGCCTTACACTAGTGGTGCTGGGACCCAAGGCAGGCATTCAAGGAGAGATCAGCCTCATTTGCCGCCCACCTATTCTAAGCCCGGAATGTTCATGGGGAGATGATCCTTAGCTGCTGCCCACCTAATCTAATACAGGAATGTTCATGGGGAGATGATCCTTAGCTGCTGCCCACCTAATCTAAGACAGGAATGTTCATGGGGAGATGATCCTTAGCTGATGTCCACCTAATCTAAGACAGGAATGTTCATGGGGAGATGATCCTTAGCTGCTGTCCACCTAATCTAAGACAGGAATGTTCATGGGGAGATGATCCTTAGCTGCTGCCCACCTAGTCTAAGACAGGAATGTTCATGGGGAGATGATCCTTAGCTGATGTCCACCTAATCTAAGACAGGAATGTTCATGGGGAGATGATCCTTAGCTGCTGTCCACCTAATCTAAGACAGGAATGTTCATGGGGAGATGATCCTTAGCTGCTGCCCACCTAGTCTAAGACAGGAATGTTCATGGGGAGATGATCCTTAGCTGATGTCCACCTAATCTAAGACAGGAATGTTCATGGGGAGATGATCCTTAGCTGCTGTCCACCTAATCTAAGACAGGAATGTTCATGGGGAGATGATCCTTAGCTGCTGCCCACCTAGTCTAAGACAGGAATGTTCATGGGGAGATGATCCTTAGCTGCTGTCCACCTAATCTAAGCCGGAATGTTCATGGGGAGATGATCCTTAGCTGCTGTCCACCTAATCTAAGCCGGAATATTCATGGGGAGATGATCCTTAGCTGTTGCCCACCTAATCTAAGCCGGAATATTCATGGGGAGATGATCCTTAGCTGCTGCCCACCTAATCTAAGACAGGAATGTTCATGGGGAGATGATCCTTAGCTGCTGCCCACCTAATCTAAGACGGGAGAATGTTTTATGGGGAGATGATCCTTAGCTGCTGTCCACCTAATCTAAGACAGGAATGTTCATGGGGAGATGATCCTTAGCTGCTGCCCACCTAATCTAAGACGGGAGAATGTTTTATGGGGAGATGATCCTTAGCTGCTGTCCACCTAATCTAAGACAGGAATGTTCATGGGGAGATGATCCTTAGCTGCTGCCCACCTAATCTAAGACGGGAGAATGTTTATGGGGAGATGATCCTTAGCTGCTGCCCACCTAATCTAAGCCGGAATGTACATGGGGAGATGATCCTTAGCTGCTGCCCACCTAATCTAATACCGGAATGTACATGGGGAGATGATCCTTAGCTGCTGCCCACCTAATCTAAGACAGGAATGTTCATGGGGAGATGATCCTTAGCTGCTGCCCACTTAATCTAAGCCCGGAATGTTCATGGGGAGATGATCCTTAGCAGCTGCCCACCTAATCTAAGCCCGGAATGTTCATGGGGAGATGATCCTTAGCTGCTGCCCACCTAATCTAAGACGGGAGAATGTTTTATGGGGAGATGATCCTTAGCTGCTGCCCACCTAATCTAAGACGGGAGAATGTTTTATGGGGAGATGATCCTTAGCTGCTGCCCACCTAATCTAAGACAGGAATGTTCATGGGGAGATGATCCTTAGCTGCTGCCCACCTAATCTAAGACAGGAATGTTCATGGGGAGATGATCCTTAGCTGCTGCCCACCTAATCTAATACAGGAATGTTCATGGGGAGATGATCCTTAGCAGCTGCCCACCTAATCTAATACAGGAATGTTCATGGGGAGATGATCCTTAGCTGCTGCCCACCTAATCTAATACAGGAATGTTCATGGGGAGATGATCCTTAGCAGCTGCCCACCTAATCTAATACAGGAATGTTCATGGGGAGATGATCCTTAGCTGCTGCCCACCTAATCTAAGACGGGAGAATGTTCATGGGGAGATGATCCTTAGCTGCTGCCCACCTAATCTAATACTGGAATGTACATGGGGAGATGATCCTTAGCTGCTGCCCACCTAATCTAATACAGGAATGTTCATGGGGAGATGATCCTTAGCAGCTGCCCACCTAATCTAATACAGGAATGTTCATGGGGAGATGATCCTTAGCAGCTGCCCACCTAATCTAATACAGGAATGTTCATGGGGAGATGATCCTTAGCTGCTGCCCACCTAATCTAAGACGGGAGAATGTTCATGGGGAGATGATCCTTAGCTGCTGCCCACCTAATCTAATACTGGAATGTACATGGGGAGATGATCCTTAGCTGCTGCCCACCTAATCTAAGACAGGAATGTACATGGGGAGATGATCCTTAGCTGCTGCCCACCTAATCTAAGACAGGAATGTACATGGGGAGATGATCCTTAGCTGCTGCCCACCTAATCTAATACAGGAATGTTCATGGGGAGATGATCCTTAGCTGCTGCCCACCTAATCTAATACTGGAATGTACATGGGGAGATGATCCTTAGCAGCTGCCCACCTAATCTAAGCCAGGAATGTACATGGGGAGATGATCCTTAGCTGCTGCCCACCTAATCTAAGACAGGAATGTTCATGGGGAGATGATCCTTAGCTGCTGCCCACCTAATCTAAGACAGGAATGTTCATGGGAGATGATCCTTAGCTGCTGCCCACCTAATCTAATACAGGAATGTTCATGGGGAGATGATCCTTAGCTGCTGCCCACCTAATCTAAGACAGGAATGTTCATGGGGAGATGATCCTTAGCTGCTGCCCACCTAATCTAAGACAGGAATGTTCATGGGGAGATGATCCTTAGCTGCTGCCCACCTAATCTAATACAGGAATGTTCATGGGGAGATGATCCTTAGCTGCTGCCGACCTAATCTAATACAGGAATGTTCATGGGGAGATGATCCTTAGCTGCTGCCCACCTAATCTAAGCCCGGAATGTACATGGGGAGATGATCCTTAGCTGCTGCCGACCTAATCTAATACAGGAATGTTCATGGGGAGATGATCCTTAGCTGCTGCCCACCTAATCTAAGCCCGGAATGTACATGGGGAGATGATCCTTAGCTGCTGTCCACCTAATCTAATACAGGAATGTTCATGGGGAGATGATCCTTAGCTGCTGCCCACCTTATCTAAGCCGGAATGTTCATGGGGAGATGATCCTTAGCTGCTGCCCACCTAATCTAAGCCCGGAATGTTCATGGGGAGATGATCCTTAGCTGCTGCCCACCTAATCTAAGACGGGAGAATGTTTTATGGGGAGATGATCCTTAGCTGCTGCCCACCTAATCTAAGACAGGAATGTTCATGGGGAGATGATCCTTAGCTGCTGCCCACCTAATCTAAGCCGGAATGTTCATGGGGAGATGATCCTTAGCTGCTGCCCACCTAATCTAAGACAGGAATGTACATGGGGAGATGATCCTTAGCTGCTGCCCACCTAATCTAAGACAGGAATGTTCATGGGGAGATGATCCTTAGCTGCTGCCGACCTAATCTAAGCCGGAATGTTCATGGGGAGATGATCCTTAGCTGCTGCCCACCTAATCTAAGACAGGAATGTACATGGGGAGATGATCCTTAGCTGCTGCCCACCTAATCTAATACAGGAATGTTCATGGGGAGATGATCCTTAGCTGCTGCCCACCTAATCTAATACTGGAATGTACATGGGGAGATGATCCTTAGCAGCTGCCCACCTAATCTAAGCCCGGAATGTACATGGGGAGATGATCCTTAGCTGCTGCCCACCTAATCTAAGACAGGAATGTTCATGGGGAGATGATCCTTAGCTGCTGCCCACCTAATCTAAGACAGGAATGTTCATGGGGAGATGATCCTTAGCTGCTGCCCACCTAATCTAATACAGGAATGTTCATGGGGAGATGATCCTTAGCTGCTGCCGACCTAATCTAATACAGGAATGTTCATGGGGAGATGATCCTTAGCTGCTGCCCACCTAATCTAAGCCCGGAATGTACATGGGGAGATGATCCTTAGCTGCTGCCCACCTAATCTAATACAGGAATGTTCATGGGGAGATGATCCTTAGCTGCTGCCCACCTTATCTAAGCCGGAATGTTCATGGGGAGATGATCCTTAGCTGCTGCCCACCTAATCTAAGCCCGGAATGTTCATGGGGAGATGATCCTTAGCTGCTGCCCACCTAATCTAAGACGGAGAATGTTTTATGGGGAGATGATCCTTAGCTGCTGCCCACCTAATCTAAGACAGGAATGTTCATGGGGAGATGATCCTTAGCTGCTGCCCACCTAATCTAAGCCGGAATGTTCATGGGGAGATGATCCTTAGCTGCTGCCCACCTAATCTAAGACAGGAATG
This sequence comes from Haliotis rubra, assembly GCF_003918875.1. Taxonomy (NCBI): domain Eukaryota; kingdom Metazoa; phylum Mollusca; class Gastropoda; order Lepetellida; family Haliotidae; genus Haliotis; species Haliotis rubra. The sequence goes on along the minus strand of NW_025765048.1, from coordinate 1,363,376 downwards.
TACATGGGGAGATGATCCTTAGCTGCTGCCCACCTAATCTAAGACAGGAATGTTCATGGGGAGATGATCCTTAGCTGCTGCCGACCTAATCTAAGCCGGAATGTTCATGGGGAGATGATCCTTAGCTGCTGCCCACCTAATCTAAGCCGGAATGTTCATGGGGAGATGATCCTTAGCTGCTGCCCACCTAATCTAAGACAGGAATGTACATGGGGAGATGATCCTTAGCTGCTGCCCACCTAATCTAAGCCCGGAATGTTCATGGGGAGATGATCCTTAGCTGCTGCCCACCTAATCTAAGACAGGAATGTACATGGGGAGATGATCCTTAGCTGCTGCCCACTTAATCTAAGCCCGGAATGTTCATGGGGAGATGATCCTTAGCTGCTGCCCACCTAATCTAAGACAGGAATGTTCATGGGGAGATGATCCTTAGCAGCTGCCCACCTAATCTAATACAGGAATGTTCATGGGGAGATGATCCTTAGCAGCTGCCCACCTAATCTAATCCCGGGATGTTCATGGGGAGATCATTTCAATCGGTTATCGAATAGTTGTAGATTATTCGAGACAAGATCAATGTACTATTTTGTAGAGATCCAGAATGAGAGGGCGACCCCATGCCCAGAACATACCCGACTATCTTGGGATGGAATAGTCAGCTGTGTTACTGTGTGTCATGTTTACCCTGCCAAGCCTTGACAGACCGTGACGTGACGTAACTGCAATACTACAGACACCGGTGGACAACAGCATTCAATTACTCTGGTGATTAGCTTAATCTGATTTTCTTCAAGCATAGTATATCCTACTCAGCAGATAACACATGTACGTACTGGGGTCCATGAAGTAAGCGGTGATGAACTGGTGATTGTCGTGCTCCACGAAGGGGTGGTTCTGCAGGGGGTTATGGGGGTACCCATTCGGTTGATTGATGGGGAACTGAAACACAATACATCCAGAGTGAATGAGTGAGTTTAGTGTTACGCCGCACTCAGCAATATTCTAGCTATATGGCGGCGGTCTGTAAATTATCGAGTCTGGACCTGTCAATCCAGTGATCAACAGCATGCGCATCAATCTACACAATCTACAAAATTGGGATACGTGTCAACCAAGCCAGCGAGCCTGACCACCCGATCCCGTTAGTCGCCTTTTTCGACAAGCATGGGTTTTTGAAAATCAATTCTAACCCGGATCTTCACGGGTCCAACACATCCAGACGTTACACCACAATTGGCCATGCAGTACAGTTATTGTAACTGGGGAAGTCAAATCAATAGAAAGCTGTATGACATTTTGAAATTCAACATCGCAACATGTCTAACGATAATGACCTGCTTCATATATTGATCTTACCCCTGTTTGAATCCCTGCGATGAAGCCGTTCACGTCGAAGATGAGGATGACTGCGAAGTCGCCATTTTTAGCATAACGCTTGCCAGCAAACATAGGAATTGCTGAAAACACATTAGTTACAAACGGAAATATAAACATGAGATACTGCGGCACAACAGATAAATTTCGTAAATGTGTATTGATCGAAATAAATATGACACCACAAAAACAAATTAAGTGTGAAACACCTTAGATTACACACATCCTCACACAGATATGCTCACAGGCACACACGCTCATATACACACATACTGACGGACAAATATACTCACATACACACATACTGACGGACGAATATACTCACATACACACATACTGACGGACAAATATACTCACATACACACATACTGACGGACAAATATACTCACAAACACACATACTGACGGACAAATATACTCACAAACACACATACTGACAGAGACATACTCACAAACACACATACTGACGGACAAATATACTCACAAACACACATACTGACGGACAAATATACTCACAAACACACATACTGACGGACAAATATACTCACAAACACACATATTCACAGACACCCGTAAGAGACGACTAACGGGATTGGGCGGTCAGGCTCGCTAACTCGGTTGACACATGTCATCGTACCCTTATTACGCAGATCGATGCTCATGCTGTTGATCACTGGATTGTCTGGTCCAGACTCGATCATTTACAGACCACCGCCATGTAGCTGGAATATTGCTGAGTGTGGCGTTAAACAACAAATAAACAATCAAACTTACAGACGCACGCACTCACCTCCGCACCCGGACAGCTGGGTGTACCCCTTGGTCCTGGCGGCCAGCTCTGTTCTCGGGACATGTGAGAATGTCCCCGAACTGAATATGTTGATTCCGAAAGTCACTGAAATAGTGATAAAAAGTTTGATTATAACCACATGAAATATAAAACAATTGCAAAATACATACATATAACTAGACAATTCCTGCTGACAAATCATGAAATCTGAGTATATATGAGACTTTATTCTGAATTATGACCGAACGGGCCGCACAACCTCCCGCAGCAGAATGTACAGGATTTAGTGAAATCAGTTTACCTTGCAGCTTGTTCCAGTCGGGGGCTGAAACAGAAAGGCACTAAGATAAGTGTCATAGTACATGTCGGTATAGTCACGGGTAGGCAAGCGGGGATAAGGAAAGGGGAATGCGGGGATGGAAGAAGCCTGCGGGGATAGGGAGAGCGGGGACTGTGGGGATGAGAGAAGCCTGTGGGGATAGGGAGAGCGGGGACTGCGGGGATGGAAGAAGCCTGCGGGGATAGGGAGAGCGGGGACTGCAGGGATGGAAGAAGCCTGCGGGGATAGGGAGAGCGGGGACTGCGGGGATGGAAGAAGCCTGCGGGGATAGGGAGAGCGGGGACTGCGGGGATGGAAGAAGCCTGTGGGGATAGGGAGAGCGGGGACTGCGGGGATGGAAGAAGCCTGCAGGGGATAGGGAGAGGGGACTGCGGGGATAGGGAAGAAGCCTGCGGGGATGGGATAGGGAGGAGGGGACTGCGGGGATGGGAGAAGTGGGGATAGGGAGAGCAGGGACTGCGGGGATGGAAGAGCCTGTCGGGAAGCGGGAGCCTGCGGGGATGGAAGAAGCCCGTGGGGATAGGGAGAGCGGGGACTGCGGGGATGGAAGAAGCCTGCGGGGATAGGGAGAGCGGGAACTGCGGGGTGTGGGAGAAGCCTGAAGGGATAGGAGAGCGGGAACTGCGGGATGGGAGAAGCCCGTGGGGATAGGGAGAGCAGGGACTGCGGGGATGGGGAAGAAGCCTGCAGGGGATAGGGGAGAAGCAGGGAACTGCAGGGGATGGAAGAAGCCTGCGGGGATAGGGAGAGCGGGGACTGCGGGGATGGAAGAAGCCTGTGGGGATAGGGAGAGCAGGGGACTGCTGGGATGGAAGAAGCCTGCGGGGATAGGGAGAGCGGGGACTGGGATGGGAAGCCTGTGGGGATAGGGAGAGCAGGGACTGCGGGGATGGAAGAAGCCTGCGGGGATAGGGAGAGCAGGGACTGCGGGGATGGAAGAAGCCTGTGGGATAGGGAGAGCGGGAACTGCGGGGATGGAAGAAGCCTGTAGGGGATGGGGACTGCAGGGGGGGAAGAACTGCGGGACTGCGGGGATGGGAAGAAGCCTGTGGGGATAGGGAGAGCGGGACCAGGGGATGGAAGAAGCCTGTGGGGATAGGGAGAGCGGGACTGCTGGGATGGATGGAAGAAGCCTGTGGGGATAGGGAGAGCAGGGGACTGCAGGGATGGGAGCCTGTGGGGACCAGGGAGAGCAGGAACTGCGGGGTGTGGGAGAAGCCTGAAGGGATAGGGAGAGCGGGAACTGCGGGGATGGAAGAAGCCCGTGGGGATAGGGAGAGCGGGGACTGCGGGGATGGAAGAAGCCTGCGGGGATAGGGAGAGCGGGAACTGCGGGGATGGGAGAAGCCTGCGGGGATAGGGAGAGCGGGGACTGCAGGGATAGAAGTAGCCTGCGGGGATAGGGAGAGCGGGGACTGCAGGGATAGAAGTAGCCTGCGGGGATAGGGAGAGCGGGAACTGCGGGGATGGGAGATTGAAGGGATGGGAGAGCGGGAACTGCGGGGATGGGAGACGGGGAGAAGGACTGCAGAGATGGGGAGTGGGACTGTGGGGATGGGAGATGAGGAGAGGGACTTTGGGGATGGGATATGGGGAGAGGGACTGTGGGGATGGGAGACGGGGAGAGGGACTGGGGTGGGAGACGGGGAGAGGGACTGGGGGTGGGAGACGGGGAGTGGGACTGTGGGGATGGGAGATGAGGAGAGGGACTGGGGGATGGGAGACGGGAGTGGGACTGCGGGGAAGAGGCACTGGAAGGATGAGAGACGGTGAGAGGGACTGCGGGGATGGGAGACGGGGAGAGAACTGTTGGGGGGAGGGGGGGGTTGTAGACAGGGAGAGGGACTGCTGGGGCCACACCCCTTTGAGCTGCAGTATTCTGGTAATTATGTCAACTTCATATGTCGGCCTATCGGGTTAACGTGCCGAGAAATACAGCAACCGCGCGCGAAACTCGTGCTATCAGACAATCTGGGAGTAACATTCACCTCAAGGGTAACTCCACAAGCCTACGTCCTGTCATTCTGTCACGTATGTTTCGTTTATGCAGTTGTTTCTTGATTTCTAACGCCGTAGATAGTCAAATTCCAGATTCTACGGCGGATAGGAAGTACTAGTGGTTCGACCAGATTAACTAGTGATTGATATGATGTGGAACACCCCCATGTTGGGGACAGTCAACCAGGCTCCACCCCTTCTAACACTGATGGGGGATCCAGGAAGGAATGTCAGTCGGCCAGTATACGAGTAGACGCTGTCATTAACGCCAGCTAACACATGCAGTACTGTTGGTGTTAGCGGAGTTCGAGACGGTGCCGGTATTCAAGAGGAATGCCATGTTTATAACTGAAACTAAGAAACAAGTACATGGAGGTATTGCACGTGCATATCAAATGTATCAACACTCACATGCCTAAGTTCGAACAGGATATTTCAGTGATAAAGAAAATGATTTTACGCCGCTTTTTGCATATTGCAGGTGTCCAAGCGCGTTGGTTTCGCCCTCGCAAAGTCGTCAGGATGGCTGACAGACGGACGGAAGACACAAGTCTGTGGAACTGATGACAAGAGAAGCAGTTTTTATTGTGGTTGGTTGACGACAGGTCGAAATGGTACAAGTTGATGGTAATCGCGTGACCGAACGCAAACCGGGAACGAGTGGCCAATGTTCCCGGTGAGGAGGACCGCTATGTCATTTACACCCATCCAGAAGTCGGACGGCGATTCTTCATCGTCGACGAAGTCGTTGATGATCCGACTAGATGCACAATCAATCCGCTTCTGTCGATGATCTGGTCTCGTCTCTCCTTTACGCCGTCTCCGACTGATCATTCCAGTCAGATGTTACTCTCATAAGAACTACATCCCATTTGAACCAAATCCCAAATTAACTACAGGGATTAACTAGGGATTAGTAGAGCAGTCCCCGATCTGAGTAGAGGCACCCCCATGGCATGTAATGAGCACAGTCCATCAGCTCGTCATAGGCGACGCAAAACGGTAGTAGCTATGTCGTCATCATGTGTATGACGTTACAGTTAGTGACAATAGGTAATATGTAATAGATATATAAGACATATCTTCTTATGTAGTTGAAAATGCTGATCATAAAGCAGTAAAAGTCCCAAGAGAGACACTTATGAAAACAAAAGAAACAAATACAGAGATGGACATTCTTCCATTTGTTTGTACCTACAATCCTAATAACTGTACAATTATGCCCATTAAAAAAGCAAATCTTCCAATTTTGTATAAAAGTGATACTATGAAAAAGGTTTATCAGTCAGTTTAACAAAATGTCAAATACCTTGATATGGAACTAGTTAAATCATAACTGAAGACTGCAAATTTACATTTTGTGAAGGCAAACTATTTACTATCAAAACCAACATGAACTGCCGCAGCTAAAATGTTATACATGTTTTATTTGTTTTGTGTTGGGCAAATCCATTAAGCAGACGCAGGTGACAGCTTGTAGTTAATCTGTGCACTAGACCATCACATGTGTTGTTTTAAGCTGTAGTTCTTATGGGATGTAGTTCTTATGGGAGGACACCTTATAGATGGAGGACACCTTATAGATGGGGGACACCTTATAGATGGGGGACACCTTATAGATGGGGGACCTCACGCCATGCGGTGCAAGGTCACTGTTAATTGACATATACTGATAGCATTAAGGCTCCTGCTTGTGGGGTTGGTGATGGTGGTGGGGGGGGGGGGGTGGGGGTGGGGGTGGATTGGTGGATTGGTAGGGTGGTGGTTATGAAAAGAGGGGATACAAATTTTTTTTGTGAAATGGTTTGCACTAAGACACAAGCAATATGGAAATAAAGATGACTAAACCCAGTGTCGATTGTACAATTGTGACTATATCACGAGTCTGTGTTCTTTGACGCCGCATGCAGCTGTATTCCAGCTGTACGTCACGTTTCCTAAATCTGATGACGATGTTATGTTTCGACAGTGTTAACAAGACCAAGTGTCACACATCCACTTTCGCAAATCCCCGCAGAAATTAAATATGACAAACACAAATATTGTAAATGCTATGTATTAGTCAGGAAGAAACACATCACCTGAGACAGCTCATGCTCCGTATAGCATGACAATCTGAAAACGAGCGAGTATTTTGGCGTTATATACATACAATTCCCTTGACTAGAAGGCACAAGATTGACTAATTGCCATTTCGTGACAATGTGGAGTGAGTGAGTGAGTTCAGTCTTACGCCGCTTTTAGCAATATTCCAGCAAAATCACGGTGGGGACACCAGAAATGGGCTTCACACATTGTAACCATGTGGGGAATCGAACCAGGGTCTTCGGAGAGACGAGCAAACGCCCTTAACCACCAGGCTACCTCACCGCCCCATGACATATTGAAATATGACATTAAACCAAAGGGCCGATATTAGACCAAAGAGTCGATATAAGACCACAGCGTCGATATTGGACCAAAGAACTGATATTTGATAATAAATGCTGGACCCGACTGAAAAACAAAACAGACAGACTTCGACTTCGTCAAAGAAAGAGTTTTACGTGCCAGTTCTTCGCACTCAGTTATGTACACATTACAACAGGCCATGTATGATTATATGAAGGTCGACTTACATCTACTGAAGAAAAACGCCTGGGACACAGCCAGAAGTGAGACGATCAGCAACAAGCGGAACATTGTCGAACCTTCCAACTCAGATGACCGCCGTGGACTGACTAGAAGCTGGAGCCGCAGCCCAGGTAATACCAACGGGAACGTACACTTTCAGCTGGAACCCGAGTCGACCCGAGGTGTCACGAAACAACTGGAGTGAGGATGCGAGTGCGATAGTACTTGCCTGAGTGCGTGTGTTCTGCGAGTGTGTGTGGACGGCTGGGTGTGTTTTGCGTACGTGTGTGTGCGGTTGGTTGGTTGGGTGTGTTTTGCGTACGTGTGTGTGCGGTTGGTTGGTTGGGTGTGTTTTGGGCAGGGAGCTGGTGTTTAATGATTTAATGAAACTACATTGATACTATGGCACTGAATCTGAACTGATGATTTATCCATCTACGACGTTGTGACATCTATTTTTATTCCACATGATGAGGAACGCGTCATTCCGTTGTTAGGGTGTACCCGTGAAGGTCCGGGTTAGACCGGGTCTTCAGTAACCCATTCTTGTCGTAAGAGGCGACTAACGGGATCGGGTGGTCAGGCCCGCTGACTTGGTTGACACATGTCATCGTACCCCAACTGCGTAGATCGATGCGTATGCAGTTGATCACTGGATTGTCTGGTCTCGATTATTTACAGACCACCGCCATATAGCTGGAATATTGCTGAGTGCGGCGTTAAACAACAAACCAAGCAACCAACGTCGTTAGGTGATCTTGTAGATGCTGACATTTAACACTCCACGTGAAGATCCGGGTTACCACACACCGATATATTTCTTTCCCGATATCTTCCTGTCATCGTATTCCATGTGATTGGACTGGTGATCATGCTGTAAGTCACTGGATTGTCTGGTCCAGAATTTATCATTTTCAGACCACCATCATATAGCAGGAATATAGTTCTCATCCAGGCTGAGTTGGTCAACAGCGTGTCGTACTCTTGCATTGCAGGCTTCTTAAGCTGTTTTCCCTGTATACAGACTGTTCCATAACAACAAGTTCTTGTCTTTTTCGACAGCATGTAATATCTTCGATGGTAAATTTGCACCTATTTTGTTGTATGCATCGGAAATATGGGGCCTTAAATACCATTACTGTATTGAAAAGGTGCAAACAACCTATTTCAAACGTTTCTTGTGTGTTGGGAAATTCGCATGGAATAAGGCAATATTAGGCGAAATTGGTCGTACCAATATGTTTGTTTTAAGTAGACACAGAGCTGTTAAATATTGGATTAAATTGGTTAGAATGGGTGTAAACAGATATCCACATCAATGTTATAACATGCTGAAAGAACTGGATGACAGAGGTAAAAGGAACTGGGTTTCAGATATCCGTCTCGTTTTCACACGTATGGTTATACCAAAATGTTGGAGACGAAAAATTGTTCTTGTATGTGTTCAAGCAAAGATTAGTTGATATTTATGTCCAAAATTGGCAAGGAAATGTACAAGCTTCACATTTTTTGAGAAATTATAGTCTTGTAAAATTAGGATTTTACCCTGAAGCGTATATTACATACCTGTTTCATGATAAGACGTTACTGAAGGTATTTTTTAAATTCCGAATTTCTCTACATAATTTGAATGTAAATGCAACCAGACGAAATAAGGATGCTGAAGAAGAATTTCATATTTTACTACAATGTCCAGAATTTAATGATTTGAAAATAAAGTATTTAAGATTTCTCGATTGAAATATGTATGTAAATCCCAAATGATAAATGTATTTAATTCACAAAATAGACATACCGTTAAAGCAATAGCAACATTTCTGAAATGTGTATTCTCCAAAAAATGTTTGAAACAGTGTTGAAATATAGCTTATCTATTTTCTTACGACGTGACAACAAAAGTGTTGTAACAACAATTGTAACATGGGCCAGTTGGCCAATATTACTAAATAAAATCTGTCTGTCTGTCAAACATTACTGAGTGCGACTTCAAACAAACAAACAAACAATGGGGTGGGTGCTGAACTTTTTTGGAGCTGTATATGAAGGGAGTCATGACTGTGTGCATTACACAGGCAATGTGTCATACAGACGCCTGGCTTGATGCCAATAACCGTATGCTGGGATCGAGTAGGTGATGTCACTATTGCGCAGGCGCTCCAATAACGTTTTCAAACATGCACGTGAGTTTATGTGATAAGGAACATGCTGTTGAAGAATGCCCATGTAACATTCAAGCATAAACAACAGACACGAGACCTGGCAATACGCCAACAAACAAGCACCAGGATAGACTACTCGACTTTGACTGATTCTCCGACTGAATATTTCACGACACGATTGTTCCACTGTCATTTCCATCGGCCTACTTATCGTCCTACACGTATGTAGGCGCCCTGTTCCTGTTGACGAATGTGTTACAATGGTTGTCTGACAGTTGTATCCAGTGCACGTATGGCACGGGAAGGATGACTCTTAAGTCTTAAGTATCATGACGTAGATATAATAGTGATAATATCGCATCTATAATGGCAACAATAATTGTGGAGGACTTTGAGGAATATATGAATGAATGAAAGAATGAATGAATACAATGGTGTTGATGATGATACTCATTTAAACAATATTCCTTACATTTTAAACTAAAGTTCCAAATGCAAAAAGCGTTCAATGAATCACCACATATAAATTTTCACCGGCTTACCATTGACACATTTGTTAGTTAGAATTACAATTTACTGTGAATATTATTGGTAGTCAGCTGGCGACCTATATACTTGGTGCCCCCGTATCTGTGACTGTTCTGTATATACACACATATAATATTATATACTTTGCCCCTGAAGTATATGTGATCTCTAGTGGAGGGCTGGAGTGAACAACAACTCACAGGGCACCTACAGAACAGTGACGGTGACCTGCACTGGGTAATGACAATTTAACCTGATAATGGCAGATTGTCTTTCCAACCTTCATTCAGCGACACTTATTGTGAAGTGCATTAATTTCTCGGCGGTTATGAACAATTCCGACTACACCAAGGCAATATTATCACCAGAGCTCAGAACACCCGACGTCCACGCCGAGACGATGGCAGACATGGCACCATAGACCCCAGCTCTGGCCGCCGTGGACTACAGAGCAACCGATCAACAGCCTCACCCTGACTGCAACCTTGATGCGAGATACCATGGGGTGACCATATTGAGCCAAACACTAATACACTGAACAATTTGACACTCTGTGTTAGATAACAGAAGCAAACATAAGATGAAGCATGAAGAATATGCAAAGTCGTGAAATGAACCAACAAAGTATTGCTTGTAGTCTCAACAGAAGTCCCAAATGCCACTACAGTCGACATAATTCAGTAAATGAATTAATACATGTAGAAAAATATACAATGGAAATAAACCCGAACTTTCAAAGGAAAATTTTAAAAATGGAACAATTGCTTTAATGATAAATGAACTGAAGTAGAATCATATTGAATTACGATGCAGGCAAAGACTGGAGTTCAACAACATTCTTGAAGAAGACATTGGACAACCAGACAATCATACAGGATAAACTATAGATGGCTGAGATCATAGACAGAGTCCACGGGATGGGTCCAAGCACACCTGGTAAGAATATACCAACAGTTGCATGTACCCATGTGTCTGCACATGATAATCGTATAAAATCCAATGCCAACAAGCTGAGTGGTACCAACATTGTTATGTCAGACCAGTACCCTGGGGAAGTAGTGGTAGTTGGTACCTACATGCAGTCACGAAGATAGGTAAGACGGCTCACCTGCGGATAGACGAGCTAATCGTGAATGGGAGAAGGATATCCATAACGCAAGATGTACTGCCCGACCCGCTGTTCCCTGCTGCATATCATGGTGAGTTCCCTACACTGACCAGGAGCCAGAAAACTGGCATAGCATTCGTCAGAAGGTCTGTAAAACCTTCAAGGTTTAACTGTTCACGAGAAAGGTACACTGGATTTTACAAACCTGTTCAGAAGTAGAAGAAGAAGAGAAAGAAGAAGTAGTAGTAGGTTATAGTATTTTAGGCCTCCCGCCTACCTACAGAGTAAACAAAATATATAGTAACCTACACAATTTGATGTTACTTGTAGTATTGCATCAATTTGAATACATTATTTTTCAGCATGTTATTTCTTAAGAGTGTTGCATGCTTTAAGAAGAGTGAGAGGCGTACAATGTCGGTATCATATCTAGAGGTCATAAAAGAAGAAAATGCAGTTTCTGGTGGTTCACTTAAGTACCTGTTTGGTATATACAGAGTAGGGCATGTAGATACAAAGTGGATTTTATGCTCTATTCCTCTTTTACGTAATATAAACTTCCTTTCATTTTTATCATTCCATATTATTTTTACGGTAGATTTTGCATGCCAAAAGACGAGTTTTTTTCTGGGCAATCGCATCTCTGGAATCCCCATACTTCTGAACAATAGAACAAAATCGGTTGTATTTGAGAATTCAAAATTTTAAAACAGACATTAGAGGGAACATTGTTAAGTTTAGAACAAACAAGAAATATTTCAATCAAAGCCTTTTACAACGTACATACACTAAACACTATTCAGTTGAGTCTGTAGTCCAAGAGCGGAATCTGCGATGTGATAGTGTGGGTGAAGGCAAAACTGTCTTAGGATTATCGGAACACATTTAGCTCTGTGCAAGTTACTTACCACTTGAAGACTCTCGACCTCCTATCAATCAATCCGTATTCAGATCTGAAGGCCACATGGCCGTAGTACAAGTATATACAATGTTCAATAACAGTGTGTATCTCTCTTCATGACAGCATGATAAATAAACAGAACAATTATTCTAATTAACATACGGTTAGCAGTTGACAATAGCTAGTTCAATATGTGTTTTAACGGTTGTTTCGTAAAATAACTGGGTAGATATTTGCTTCTAATAGTACTATAATGATCATAATTAGCAGAACATGGTATTCGTCATCCAGGACATTAATTTACAGTATTAACACACAGTAGGTTTGTTATGAAAATTTCCCTTTTAACACCTTTAATCATAGCAAACGGGACAAACCTGGGATACCTCTATTCTTTCTTTCTAATATTGATATATTCACATATGAAGTTTTCTTTAAACAGGGAATAAATAAAAGTACTGGGACTATTTTGGAGTTTTACATGCCACTCTTTGCTACTTCTTACAAGACAGGGTGGGTTCAGACATACATTTCTACATAATTAGGAATGGACGTACGTACCTAAGACAGGGTGGGTTCAGACATACATTCCGAGACATCAAAAGAAGCATTCGTAAAATGCTTGTCTCCTGCTACAGTGTTTAAACAAAGTAAAGGACAGCTTAATGAACGCCGTTGTCGCCACGTTCTTGTTTGGTTTTGGGTCGGTAAACCGAAATATCTGATCTGAATTATGTCTTTAAGATCTGATCTGAATTACGTATTTAAGATCTGATCTGAATTACGTCTTTAAGATCTGATCTGAATTACGTATATAAGATCTGATCTGAATTACGTCTTTAAGATCTGATCTGAATTACGTATTTAAGATCTGATCTGAATTACGTATATAAAATCTGATCTGAATTACGTATTTAAGATCTGATCTGAATTACGTATATAAGATCTGATCTAAATTACGTCTTTAAGATCTGATCTGAATTACGTATTTAAGATCTGATCTGAATTACGTCTTTAAGATCTGATCTGAATTACGTCTTTAAGATCTGATCTGAATTACGTATTTAAGATCTGATCTGAATTACGTATTTAAGATCTGATCTGAATTACGTCTTTAAGATCTGATCTGAATTACGTATTTAAGATCTGATCTGAATTACGTATTTAAGATCTGATCTGAATTACATCTTTAAGATCTGATCTGAATTACGTCTTTAAGATCTGATCTGAATTACGTATTTAAGATCTGATCTGAATTACGTCTTTAAGATCTGATCTGAATTACGTCTTTAAGTCCGCAACATAGTATTTGCTTTGTTTGTTTGTTGTTTAGCTATTTTTCAGCTATATTGCAGCGGTCTGTACATAATCGAGCCGGGTCCAGACAATCCAGTCATCAACATCATAAGCATCGATTCACGAAACTGGGATACAATGACATGTGTCAATCAAGTCAGCAAGCCTGAACACCCGATCCCGTTAGTCACCTCCAGCAACAAACGTGGGTTGCTGGAGATCAATTCTAACCCGGATTTTCAGGAGCCAAGAGATACTTTTCCTTAACTTGAAATCAAATTAGCTTACAAAAGACAGAGGTTCTAGAGGTGTCTTGGTGTGTGCGGGCCACGGCAACACGTTGACATTGTTGGCTGCACGGAGTTGCTGAACAATTCGGGCAGCTTTGGGTCTTGCGAGGTCATGCTGATGAAGGACATCACGTGGTAGCAGTTGTAGAAATGGTAGGGCAATTAGGCGAATAATGTAACCCATATAACGCTTATAGGTGTCAAATTGACCTAATTCCTCCCTGCAACACCGCACTCTCTTCACCATTCGGCAAGACCCCCTATAAACAACATGACAACTCTGAACAGACAGACGCAACGTGCAGTCCGATCCCATCTCGATCTCAGAAACTGTCCTCTGTAAGGTGTGTAAGCCCTACTTCCTTGAGCCTTGAGCCCTGAGTCACAATTGCACAAATACAATAGTGTGTTAGTTAAGTACGTATAAAACAATTACACAAATACAATAGTTTGTTAGTTAAGTACATATAAAACAATTACACAAATACAACAGTGTGTTAGTTAAGTACATATAAAACAATTACACAAATACAATTGTGTGTTAGTTAAGTACATATAAAACAATTACACAAATACCATAGTGTGTTAGTTAAATACATATAAAATAATTACAAAAATACAATAGTGTGCAAGTTAAGTACATATAAAACAATTACACAAATACAATAGTGTGCTAGTTAAGTACATATAAAACAATTATACAAATACAATAGTGTGTTAGTTAAGTACATATAAACCAATTACACAAATACAACAGTGTGTTAGTTAAGTACATATAAAACAATTGCACAAATACAATAGTGTGTTAGTTAAGTACATATAAAACAATTACACAAATACAATAGTGTGTTAGTTAAGTACATATAAAACAATTACACAAATACAATAGTGTGTTAGTTAAGTACATATAAAACAATTACACAAATACAATAGTGTGTTAGTTAAGTGCATATAAAACAATTACAAAAATACAATAGTGTGCTAGTTAGGATACGTGTTCCAACGTCACCAACGTACAACAGTTTATACATGATTGAATATCATATGTCGTACACACTCTGTACATCACTACATTGGGCAATCACACAGTATATAATGTAATGTAAACAGCATAATAAGGTTAAACAGAACTGAAGTAATCTATGATGAACACAGTACATGAGAATATCTGAGAAATCCACCAAAGTATAACATGTTTGACATAAACCTGAAGATAGTGTCAATGGTAGTAGCATATAGTTAAGGTACAATAGATTAAAGTTAAGGTACAATAGCTCATGGTACAGATTTAACAAAGTAGAAGGCAACACGAAAACAACGCAAAGAACTATCTCGTGAACTTGAAATTTCTTCAGAAACTGATATTAATACCTTCTTTAAATCTGTGCGTAAGCTGAGACGCCCGCGGTGAACAGTTGACCAATTAGTGTTTAACAATACCCACGCGGACACACCAGAGGCCATTTGTAACCTGTGGGGTGCTTACTATGCTAACCTCGCCATACCACATCATGCTGAAACTTTTGATGATGCATTTAAAGCATCTGTGGATATCAAACTGGCAGATATAATTTCACAACCTAATGATTCTACTGCTGCTGACGCTGTACTATATGCCGATATCCAGCCATTAGAGTTAAAACAACATCTGGTTAATCTAAATAGTAACAAACCCCCTGGTTTGGTACCTCCTGATCTCTTGGCGCAGATCAGGAGAGTGCCCGGGGTCTCCACCGGGAGCACAGCCCTTCTGACACTCTGGGTAATGCAGAAGGCTGCAGTGATCGGGAGCCTTCATGTTTTCCGTAAAGTTCTTGGTGGGTTCGACTAGGCAGTGTTTCCTTGGAGAAGTCCCATTCGCTGTCTGGGATGCGTGTAGAGGGGGAAGGGCCCTGAGCTGATGATGAGCCTTACCAGCCTGACTGTGCCAGGATCACCCAATCCCTCTCTGCTGCATTTTCATCTTTAATCTGTATAACATAATAATACTGTATTTATAAAACGCCTAATATCCACCATAGAGATGCTCAGTGGCGCTGTGACAATATTGGTGAAGGAAATAGTTCATATAACTTTATATAAAGGCAGCAGTGAATAGATGGGTCTTTAGCAGAGATTTAAAGTTTCTTTCGATGAAGTGTTCATGATTTCCTTTGGAAGACAGTTCAACAGTTTAGGGCTGGCACAGGAGAAGGCTCGGTCAGACAGTTGGTTTGAAGATCTGTGTTGGGTTAGGAGAGAGCCAGAGGAGGATCGGAGGCTTCGCTGAGGTACATACCTAGGTTTCAAGCCTCTGCAGTCGTCATCCTGCGATGCAGCATGTTCGGCAATTCAAAATTGTATTGCTGATATCCAAAAATGGATGACCAGACATTTCCTGAAGCTGAATCAAGACAAAACAGAAATGCTCATTCTCTGTTCAAGTTCAGCACGACAAAGGTTGTCTTCAATAAGACTCGAAATTAATGAGTGTATCATTGAACCCACTGATCATGCTCGCAATCTTGGGGTGATATTTGACAGCACTATTAGCCTTGAAAAGCACGTCAATAAAATGTGCAAGAATGCCTACTATTTCATCCGCAACATAGGCTTAATCAGGAAGTACATCAACCAGCAAACTGCTGCAACATTGATGCAAGCATATGTAGTATCTCGGTTGGACTATTGCAATGCTCTGCTGCAGGGGATTCCAGAATATCTTCTGAGCAAGTTACAGAGAGTCCAGAACTCAGCTGCCCGAGTTGTGACACGCACAAAGAAGACAGAGCATATAACACCTGTTCTGATCACATTGCACTGGTTACCCATCCGACAACGTATCCATCACAAAATATTGATACTGATGTTCAAAGCCTTGCACAACATGGCACCAGTTTATCTCTCAGACCTTGTGCAAGAATATCAACCAACACGCCATCTGAGGTCATCACAACAACACATGTGCCAGACTGTAGTCAGCCGGACCAAGACATTTGGTGAAAGGTCTTTTCAGGTTGCCGGCCCAGCTTTGTGGAACAAATTACCCCTCTCTCTTCGATCAGTACAGACATTCAATATTTTCAAATCCAGATTAAAAACTCACTTGTTCAGCATTGCATACGGAGTTCAGCAGCGCTCTTGAGCAGTCTTCTGAAGACTGGATATTAGCGCTATATAAATGTATATAAATGTAAATGTAAATGTACATACACAGAGATGAAATGTTTGAGATAGTCAGGAAAGTTATCATTGTAGCGGCAGTCATGAGTCCGAATGAGGATTTTGAAGGTAATTCTTGTAGTACTGGGGTGATATGATCATGACGATGAGTGTGAGTGATACATCTGGCAACAGAATTTTGGATTCTTTGAAGTTTCTGGGGTGATTTATTTGAGAGGTTGGCATATAGTGAATAACAGTAGTCGAGTTTGGAAGTTACAAGACAGTGCATCAGAAGTTTACAAGTGTCCGTATCAAGGAAGTGGCGGACTTGGGTGATGTTATCGATGTTGTAGTAGCAGGCTCTACCGATGGAGGTGATGTGCGCATCCATGGACATGTTGGAATCAAGGATGACACCAAGATTCCGGTCACTTTCTGATGGTAGGATGTCTGTGTCACCAATACGAAGTGAAGGTAATGACAAAGCAGTCTTCAACTTTATAAGCTGATGTTTGGAGCCGATGAGAACGAACTCAGTCTTCTCCTCATTCAACTGCAAGTAGTTGGAGGTCATCCACGATTTGATTTCATTAATGCATAGCTCAAGTTTGTTGATATACAGTGAAACATCGTCTGATTCAAAGGCAATGTAGAGTTGCGTATCATCCCCATATATGTGGAAACCAATGTAATGCCGCCTGATAATGTCACCAATGGGGAGAATGTAGACTGTAAACAGAAGGGAGCCAAGAACTGATCCCTGGGGAACACCATATAACAATGGTGACTTTGATGATTGAACATTTCCGATTTTGACAGATTGTGTGCGACCTCGTAAACATGAAGAGATCCACTTCAGCGCATTTCCTGTTATCCCAATGTGATTTTTAAGTCGATGCAGGAGTAAGGTATGATCTATGGTATCGAATGCGCTGGAAAGATCAAGGAGCACAAGCGCTGTCACCTTCTTCTGGCCAATATAGAGAAGGATATCATTGTGGATTCGCACCAAAAGCTGTCTCCGTACTATGAGATGTCTTGTAGGCCGACTGGAACGATTCTGCAAGGTGGTTTGTCTCAAGATGTACCTTCAGTTTGCCAGCTACCACTTTCTCTAAACATTTGGAAACAAATGAAAGGTTGGAGATTGGACGGAAATTTTTCAAATTGTTTTCATCAGCTCCAGGTTTTTTTAGAACTGGCGTGACAATTGCATGGTAAAAAAACAGCACTCGGAACAGTGCCAGAGGAGAGAGATGAGTTCATAATGTCCCATACTGCAGGTGCTAAATAGTATAGCACAGACTTGAACAACCAGGTAGGAATGGGATCCAGTGGTGAAGATTTAGATGGTGCATTCTTCATGATATCCAGTACAAGGTTGACAGAAACATGTCCAAAGCTTTCAAGCACATTACCAGAGAACTTGCTTTCATTAGAAGTATCCTGTATCAAGATTGGTTCTAATCCGATGTATCTTGTCCTGAAAGAATGTAGCGAATTTCTCAGCCAGAACAGTTGGAGTACTGTGCTCTGGAAGCTTGTGTTCAGAGTTACCCTTTATAAGTTGGTTCAACAGTTTGAACAGTTCTTTTGAGTTGTTCTTATGTTTGGTTATATCATCTGATACAAACTTTTGCTTTGCTGTTTTCAAGGCTGAGTTCACTTTATTTCTGGTAACTTTATATATCTGGCGATGAACTTCGAGTTTGCTGCTGCGCCAAGATTTTTCAGCAGATCTACACAGATGTTTCAAGTGTCTGACTTCATCATCATACCAACTTGTATTTGGACTAACAATGATGGAACGTTTCCTAATAGGAGCATGACTGTCAAGAATGTCTACCAGACTGTCATTAAAAGTTTCACATTTGGAGTCAACATGATCGGCATTGCATACATTTGCTGTGATGTCGCATCTATCTAAGTCATCAGCAAAAATATCCATATCAATGCTTCGTGTTTTGCGATAAGTGAAGACCTTCTCGGACTGGTCCAGGCTTTGATAGATCAAGAGTAATGTCAATCAAAAAATGATCAGAAATCTGCTTATCTGAAACATCATTAATTGAGATGAAGTCATCCATTTCTCTAGTAATAACAAGATCCAAAGTATGACCTAGTTTGTGTGTGGCTGTTTTCATATGTTGTCGGAGATTAGCAGATGACAGTAGCTGAAGGAAATCCTGTGCAAACTTGTCAACACTTTTGTCAACATGAATATTAAAATCACCAGTGATCAGAAGTGCCCATGAGAGACTGCTACTGTTTCAATTAGTTCTGACATTTCAGTAGTGAACATTTCAGTTGTAAGTTTATTTTTCTTTGATGGTGGTGGTCTGTAGACAATGAGATGTTTGACTTGTTCATTCCTGATGTTTAAGGTGAGATCAAGAACCTCAAATGACTGGAATGCATGAACACTTGACTTGACAGCTTTCATAGAGCTTTTGTATACGACTGCTACAATATTTGTGTAAATATTGTGTAAATAACATACAATGCATCGAAAAGCACTGTTTTTCGGAAAGGGAAACAATCTTGTCCTGAGCTCTCATTCTCCTTTTGCGACACCTCTATTAATATAAGTTCATCAGTAAAATATGGTGGTATTCTATTCTCATCAGATCCGTCTTGTAAAGATAGAGTTTTCGCTAACTGTCAAAAGGCCAGGCAAACCATAAATTCTTTGCGCTCATTGGGTCTTAACAGTACTGACTTACATCCAGTTACATGTGTTAATATATGGAAAAGAATGGTTTTACCTCCAAGTTTCTATGGTTGTGAAACCATGCCTACGCTATATGGCAAAAACATTGATCTGGTGGAAAATACCCAACGATATTTCGCTAAATATATTCAAGGGTTCAACAGACGTATGCCAACATATTCTGTATGTGCCATCCTAGGTCTCTGGACAATGGTTGGGTACATTGACAAGTGTAGATTATTATTCCTTGGAAGATGATGTAATAACGCTTGTAATTCATCAACAAAAACACTGTTCTGTGCATTTTTATCACTCACTGTTCATTTAAATATTAGCTCACGCAGTATTTGCAACACTCTGTTATGTACAGCACGGAAGTATAATCTGCTGGACTATGTTTTAACTTACGTGCAAACTGATATTTTTCAAAGACAGTTTATGCGCAGAATAGTTGTAAGTTGTATCTTCTCTTATGAAGAAGCTCAATGGAAATTGAGGCTTCCATAAGAGAGGATATGTCCAGATATGCTGTAATCCATCAAACACTGAGTCTACATAGACTTTACACACTAATGTATCTGTACCCAGAATATAAAGACCATATACAGCTTGCTGTACTAGTCGGTTCTAAAGCCAAATTCTCAAAAGAATGTATGCTTTGTAATAAGTACTGCTATGACCACGATGCCAACATCATCTTACATTGTGAATCTGCAATGAGCCAAAGAAATATTTTTTATATGTCCTACTGGACGTAGAATTATATGTATTAACTGAAATGCTTGATGATGAAGATGCCCTTGTACTGTTTTGTGGTGCAAAACTTCACATCCCTGGCCTTCATGAAACAGCATGGCAAACCATCATACTACATTTTTCGAACTGTATCTATTCTTTAAAAGATTCCTTGATGTATACTTTCTGAACTATCATTGTTGTAAATAACCTTGCTTTGTACATATCATATGTACATATATGTAACTGACTGATGTTTGTTTATGTAATCTTCGAATATCTTTTAGGAGGAAATAAAGACATTCATTCATTCATACAAGCAGCTTCATATATTTGAGAATATCAGATGATTCTACTGCAGGCTTGTGCCGACTTTCTTGGGTTCAGAGGCTGAGTGCAGATCCCAAGTTGTTACAAGAAAACAATAACATCTTGCAATCGGAGAACGTTCATTGCTTTTATCTGTATTGCCAACATGAAATGATACCAACATTGGACAAGGAAACATAACAGTACTAACGAGAACGATTTGACAAACCAGGAATGATCCAGATAAATTGCATTGTCCACATGTAATGTCTCGTGTAATGGTTCCGAAACCGTCTATCTCTATCAGTCAATTTTCTAAGATGACCTTTCTTCTAACGACCAATGTTAACATTTGTATGTCATGATCCGCTAATTCTTTTTCACTTTACGTGCAAGTCATATGACTTTAAGGTGCACTCTTCATCTCTGTAGGCTTGCATTCATACATAGCATATATCATATTTATATATTTACATAATCTATCCAGTACCTCGAAGGAGGTTCCATGTCGTGGTGTGTGTGTGTGTGCATGTGCGTGTGCGTACGTGTGCGTGTGTGTTTGAGTGTGTGCCTGATATACTGGCATACGTGGACAAAAGGCGTCTACGCTAAGACGATAAGGACGCCGAGATGAATAAGTAAAACATCCGGATTCAAACCTTTTCCGAATACGATCCTTGGTATCAGCGCCTGGCCGATGCTCTGAGTCCCAAAGTGGCGAAAGGTCGACAGACGTCACCCTGGGCTTCCCTTTCCCTCTTTAACAGCTTACAACCAGATATACCTGAAATACCATCCACAGCGGGGTTAGGTCCCACTTACTATCACAAGTTGACATTACCTGTGTAAAGACCCACCAGTATGTCTATTGTATGCATGTTAAGAGAGTCATACCGCTGTCGATACACTGGAAAGTCCTACATTCAGGCCGATTGTGTAAGTGAAGGAGGCACGCATGAGTAGGTGACCCTACTAGCCTAACCACATATAGGCCGTGTTCCTCACGACATTGCACTGCGAAAGGGAGGTAAGTGAGAACGTTCCCGTTTGACTCCCCGCTACCCCAAATGTACTGCGTACACGGAAGCCCGGAAAAACCTCTGATTGATGTATACACATACAATGCTCCAACACTTGCAGTGCAGTATCATATGCTCCCGTATTTGGTTCGAGTGTGATTGGCTTTGTCCTGTAAGTAATAGGCATATACAGGTATTCAACATACAGAAATGCCCGGCAGAGATTAAGGAAAGTTTGAACATGATGAAGATAAATTCAAACAAGAATTCCCAAGATTGTCTGAAAATGTTAATGTATAAATATGGCCTAATCCATAGGAATGTACTCAGTTCCGATCAGCTCGTTTACTGGCATATTGGGTGTCTAGCTCTCCTGATTACATAACAGCCATCTTAACAGTCTCACTTCCAACTCTGCTGAAATGGAATCGCGTAGTGCAGTTTTGGTATTCACGACAGGTTGGTTACAATTATTAACAACATTTACCTCATTACACTTTCAGTATTAGTCCTATGTTCATGGTGTAAGAAAAAGGTCGTCCATTAATTTTATACATTGCTCTTTCGCATAACATCTGAATATGTTGTACCTACAACATCAGTCGGTCGAGGTAACGATTCACCTGAGTGTTTCCCTTGATCAATGAGGATGAGCTGTACCATCATCATCATCATCATCATCATCATCATCATCATCATCTTGTTTCCTCTATTAGGAGATTATTGTGAGGATATTTACAAATTTGGACAGTAGGTGGACAATTACATGTTTTCAATAAGAGATGTTAGTAATTAAAGAGTGGGTTTGATTAGGAATTGCAAAACATAGGGGAACATGTATGATATGACGGATAAGGTATAGTTCATATGTTTCTAGCATCTGCAAAGTGCCGAGCTAATACTGAAACAGTATCAAAGGGCCGTCAAACCCAACCCACTAAACATGTCTTTGTTACTTCATATAGTGCCTGGTATCATGTTTAGTATGTCCCAAGTAGCAGTTATTTACAGTACATGATTCATGTCTAAACTCGCCATGTAGATAACATACCGTTGTGCAAGTCTTTTACTACATTTTTACAGCAATTAATTTGACTTTCATATCAGTGGTGCTATTATCGTCACAACTCATTCCAACAACGATCGCTGCACCGCTTGCCGAGGAGGACGGGCGTTGGGTGAACCCTTGTGGAGGGAGTCGGCCCATCTCCGGATCAGCTGTGAATCTTCCCACACCCCCACCCAAGCCCATCAGCACCGAACTAGCTACACTGAAACTCATGGCACAGACCGCTGTCAGTCTCTGTGACGAGACAACATACACAATAGTAAGTCGTATCACAGGCAGCTTTCATACCTTTGTACCACACTGATGCTGATTGGTGTTGTACCCCCTAGTAGTTCGGATCCGCTGATCGTGGGTTCGAATCTCCCCATTAAGACGTATGCTTGTCAACATACCCGTTGGTTTGAACCAAGCTGTTATTACTATTATCCAAATACCTGAGTGTAATCTCACTTCCTGGTTGTGGCATAGATGTGAAACAATTTGATGTTAGTTTTAAATATGTATGTCGTTTAAAATGTTTTAAGAAATTAAGATAAGGATTGGCATTTTAAAAGTTGGTGGGTAATAAGAAAGTAAGATAATTTTTGGATAACAACGTCTATATTATATATTTCATATAAACCACCAACTTCTAAAATGCCAATCAAACAAAACGTTTAATGTTTTGTCGACTAAAACGCTCATAAGCCTGACTCGAACTGATTAAAACACAATTTGTAATCGCAGTATGATGCAGTTGTGTCGACTGCACGTTGAGACATTAATGACATTTTTTCTCGAAAACTAACATATTGACCAAAAGGCAAGGGCCCGACCCGGGCAATCAGGGCCAACGCAACCCCCAAGACTTCCACAGACTGCAGGAATGTTTTCTCTGAATGTTGTATATACTGTCTCCCAATGATAGGAATCTATTATGTTTCTTACAGCGATCTAGAATAGGCACCTCCATGGCTGTTGCTGCAGCCAGTATCCCCCTGGATGGATTCCCCGATACGGGCGCTTCATACACAAACGGAACAACGGTAGGGTCAACTTACGTGGTAATACACAATTATCTAACAATTATAGTCTGTTTGCAGTGAAAACGTACCAGTGAATTTCACTTTAAGCAAAAAAGTAAATCAAGTTAAGTGAAATTAAGATTGCGAGTCCTCATAATTTTACCTTGCCATTTGAACATTTAAATCTCAAAATTTTATTCAACTTAGTTGGTTAACAAACGATCATAAATTCAAATCGCTATTATTAGTTTGTATTACAAGGAGGTGAGCGCAGTAGATGGAACAGTGAAACAAATGCACATGCGGAACGTGATGAGCGTTAACTTAAACCAACACTACTTGTTCTCGGTGTTTCATTATAAAGTGCATACCCCCTTGTAATGCAAACCAATAATAGTGAGTGAGTGAGTGAGTTTAGTTTTACGCCGCTTTTAACAATATTCCAGCAATATCACGGCGGGGGACACCAGAAATGGACTTAACACATTGTGCCCATGTGGGGAATCGAACCCGGGTTTTCGGCGTGAAGAGCGAACGCCTTAACCACTAGGCTACCCCACCCTCCCCCAAACCAATTATAGCGATTTGAAACTATGCTCGTTTGTTAAACAACTTTTATCCTAAGTTGAATAAAATTCTGAGATTTGAATGTTCAATTGGCAAGGTAAAATTATGAGGATTCGCAATCGTAATTTCACTTTATTCGATTTATCTTTTTGTTTAGAGTGAAATTCATTGGTACGTTTTCACTGCAAACCGACTATGAAGAGGATGAATAACCTCTAATTTCTCTAACCTGTTGCTTTAAGTATACCTGTCGACGTGCTTGAGTTTGTGTGAACGATCAAGGGCTAGAGTTCGATATATCGTAACATGACTTTTTGTACAACCAGTTATGTTTCGTTAACATACATGATGTCATCGTCATCAGTGAAGTTATTGTAGCAATATTCAACATCTAGTTGCATGTCAGTAGCAGGGTATGAACCAACTAAACTTTTGGTTGATAACCGTGGTATACTTGTCAACTTTTCATATTTAATTCATTGGATGATGATGATGATGATGATGATGATGATGATGATGATGATGACATTCTTCAGATTGAAGAAATGCTCTTGAAGGAAGTTGACCGGTTGTCGAAGATTGGAGTTTTCCTGGAACAAGCCGCACATGATACGTATGACTATGCTGACAAAATCAGACAAGTTGAAAACAAGAATGTGGAAATGTTGTGTAAGTTGCACATTATGTTGAAGGGACTTCACCAGGAAGTTGCGACAAATGTGTCACGTGATATCATGCCAAGCGAATACAGGACCCTTGATGAGATATCCCAGATCGACGTGAGGAACTACATTCTGGTCCGCGGTACCCAGGCCATTGTTGTCCTCATGTCGGAAGGGATCGATGTGTACTTGCAGGGGAACAGCTCCTAAACGTTTCTGTTATGACGCAGGCACGTACAAGGATATTTGCTTTATTTTACGACTTCACTAGTAACATGACATTCATATCATGCATGTATTCATGTCCAAGTTAACCTGTTTAATGGGAGACTGACATTCTATGCGGTAACACACTGTGCATTTTCCATGTTGTTTTGAAAAAAACATTAAAGTATATACTTTTATGCAGGAGTTTTATTACAAGAACAGTGTCTTTTAGACTTTTTCTCCATAAGACCTAATGTTCACATTGTTTGTATACCCAGAGGAAGATCTGTTATGTTGTATATAATCCAGGTAATATGTCCACAGATTGTAATGTTAACACACGTCCGTCGGGTAATGTTGTGTGAGTATATGTGGGAAGGATGTTCTGATTGGCTGACTGCTAAGGGTGTTATATATGTTATTAACATTGTTTGTTACCATTATGGCTCTTTTATTTTATATATATATATTTATATATGTCTTATTTGACAAATGTTTTACAAAATCTTGCTATGAAATATTTATATTTTTGTACTTTTCAAAATAAAAATATGTCAGTAACTGATCGTTAATTCTGTAGAAAAAGCGGAAATACTTCCGCCACATTCCCAGATACCCCTGACTCATTATCATGCAGCACAACCTCACCTCGTACAAACTGAGATTCACTTTATTTCTTAAGGGGGCGGTGGGGTAGCCTCGCTCGTCACGCCGAAGACCCGGGTTCGATTCCCCACATGGGTACAATGTGTGAAGCCCATTTCTGGTGTCCCCCGCTGTGATATTGCTGGAATATTGCTAAAAGCAGCGTAAAACCCAACTCACTCACTCACTCATTTCTTAGGTGTGTTGCTGCGTTGTAGTGCCACTTTAAGCCATAAAGCATATTGTCAAATATACAAAGAGCATCCATCCCTCAAGTGATACCCGAGTCTTATAAAGGGTTCACATATTATATCGAATGTCCGGTTTCGATTCCCCTCATGGGTATGAAGAACATATCTGGTTCTCCATAGGGTTGCATGAATAATGCTAACAACGATTAACACTATACTTCGTCACCCACTTAGTACAATCAGCTGTAACATAAACGAACGGTTGTCCGGGAAAGGTTCATCTTAAGATACTGCCTCTCCCAGCAGTCGAACACATGGCTTGGTACTGAATTGTGAAATTTGATTGGTTAAATGATAGCACTATGTGGATATGTAAGCGGTATGCATGTTGAGTAAATGCCAGCAGTGTGTGGAAATGTAAGCCGTATGCATGTTGAGTAAATGCCAACAGCGTTTGGAATTAAATACTTAAAAACAAGTAATTTATAAGCGTAACCCACACACGCAGCAATATTCCAGCTATATAGCAGCGGTCTGAAAATAATCGAGTCTGGACCACACAATCCAGTGATCAACATCATGAGCATCGACCTACGCAATTTGGATAAGATGACTTGTCAACCAAGTCAGCGAGCAAAAAAACAGATTATATACCAAAACACTCAAACAGTTTAAGAAGTCAGTAACTATCACTGTCTCACACTCCAACCTTCAAGGAGCTAAAAGACCAGGCTATTACCCCCGAAGACGCTAATATGGTATATCAAATACATTCACATCATCACTTTAAATTTTTGTGTTCCATTCATGTTTTTATTTATATATTTTATCATGTCTGTAAGTGTATTACAGTGGAACTGCTAAACTGCCAAATGCCCGTCAAAAATGAATTCAAAGCTCTGCTAACACAAAAACATAATTTCACCTGATATAATTCTTCTACAAGAAGCCAGAATATCAACAAGAAAATCTATATATTTTCCACACTACAATATCATCAGAAAAGATAAAACCACAAATATCAAAGGACCCCGAAAGGGCGGCCTCATCACTTCAATTAAACAAGGCATCGATTACCAACAAATCGATATCAACTGAAAAGAAATAGAAAACATAACTATAAAAATAAATATAGCAAATAATCAAACTATGAAACATCACAACAAAACGCACCATCCGTAAAATACCTTTATTTAACAGCATGATTTTCAATTTCGGCGTGTAGTGTCACAGAATACACAAGTCACATGAAATGCACGTGAAAGTTGGGGATCAGATAGTCTCAATGATGGGTATAAAAGGTTGATCGCTGTCTGTCGATTATTCACTGTATTTGGAATATTGTTGACAAACGCAAAATGCCACGTCTAAGTGAAGCCAACCGTCATATCGCCATTGGTTTGCTTGAAGCTGGCCAGTTTCAACGTGCAGTTGCCCGACGCATGAATGTTCACCAAAGCACCATTTCAAGGCTCTGGGAGAGATATCGCTAGCAGAATGCGGTAGCAGATGCCCCCTCGTAGTGGGCGACCTTGAGCGACCACTGCGGCGCAGGATCGCTACAGACCGGGTACATCACCTGCGTCATCGGACAGCTACGGCGACCAGTACCGCTCGACAAATACCCGGATTGAGGAGGTTTTCTGCACAGACCGTCAGGAACTGGTTGAGAAAGACTGGTTTACGTGCCAGAAGACCTTATTTTGGCCCTGTGCTTCGACAACAACATCGTCGACATCGAGTTCAATGGTGCACCAACGTTCAGGCCTGGAACCTACCGAATTGGCGTAGAATCTGGTTCAGTGATGAATCACGATTTCTATTGGAAGGACGCAATGGAAGAATGCGGGTGTACAGATGTCGACGTGAACATTTCGCCGACGCTTGCGTTCCCCAGGTGGACAGATTCGGCCGGTACAGTGTTATGATGTGGGGAATAATGATTGTTTTCTATCCATTTTACTATTATAGTGCCCTTTTTACAGGTGGTGGTATCCTCTTCCCAAAAGTCATTGTGGGCATTGAAGTCCCCTGCTATATAGTTGCTGTTTTTATATATACTCTCCCAAAAAAGAAACGCATATAGGAATTTTAACTGTATTTTTATGTTTATTTTGAAACGTCTTGTAGGCTTTATGAGTCAATGAAATATAGCGAAATTTCACACTGGGAATGCAGACTTATCCGTCTTTGGCACAAACTCGAGGAAAGTCAGTTTGAGTGTCACATGGAGACGTGTGGTGGCGCTGAAGTCAATACGTCGTGTGACCACCGTGGGCATCCAGAACTGCACGGCATCGCCTCGGCATCGAACGAGGGGCATCTGCTACCGCATTCTGCCGTGAAATGGTGCTTTGGTGAACATTCATGCGTCGGGCAACTGCACGTTGAAACTGGCCAGCTTCAAGCAAACCAATGGCGATATGACGGTTGGCTTCACTTAGACGTGGCATTTTGCGTTCGTCAACAATATTCCAAATACAGTGAATAATCGACAGACAGCGATCAACCTTTTATACCCATCATTGAGACTATCTGATCCCCAACTTTCACGTGCATTGCATGTGACTTGTGTATTCTATGACACTACACGTAGAAATTGAAAATCATGCTGTTAAATAAAGGTATTTTACGGATGGTGCGTTTTGTTGTGATGTTTCAAAACATAAACACCATAGGACTCATAAACAGAGCAAAACCTTTTGTAAAATGAATCACGTTTTAATTCATTGCTACATGAAATTGCTATTTTCATGATGCGTTTCTTTTTGCGGAGAGTATATGTTTATCTTTATTCACCTGATAAATATGTTTTTAAACATTGGTTAATAACTATACAAAAAACAATAACAATAACCATTTATTACACTACATCTATATTAAAGTCCAAATTTTTAATACTCTTTACCTATTTCATATGTTTTACCTTTTTAATTCCGCTCTCCATTCAAATGTCCCTTAATACTCAGTTGTTTGTATTGTTTTGGTGTGTTTTTTGTTCGTTGTTGTTTTGTTTTGTTTTTTGGAAGGGGAGGGTTATTGCTTGTTGGTAGTAAAACCACTCTTTCAAAATTTCTTAATAAGTGTACTACCCCGTCGCCGAACGAAATACCTTAGTTGTGCGTGCGACGTTAAATAAAGCAAATAACAACAACAACAACAGCGTAACCCCCTCACTCAGCAATAGTCCAGCTATATAGCGGCGGTCCGAAAATAATCGAGTCTGGACCACACAATCCAGTGATCAACAGCACGAGCATCGATCTACGGAATTGGGAACCGATGACATGTGTCAATCAAGTCAGCCCCTGACCACCCGATCCCGTTAGTCGCCTCTTACAACAATAATGGGTTGCTGGACCTTGACGTACTTTGAACTCTTGGTAGAAACGGTGTGCCTTGTCACTCTGCATGTTAATGCCTAGATCTAGATACGAAGGTCTCACTGGCCTCCGTTATTTCTATCCTGACGGTGTTTGGGTAGTTGACCTGTATTGACCAAACTCAAATATTTCACATACCCGGGGATTAAGGTAAACATTTTGGTTAGATTTCTTTGTTTTTATCTTCCCAGAGAAGAAATTCCGACTCAAGAATGAAAATAATTTTTAAACTTCAATCCTTGCCAAAACGACACCAGGTCATAAGAGAGGTTTGGGAGTTATACAGAAGAGATCGGTTTGATCATCCAAATTGAACACATATAGTTTCCACGAAGTAACTATTATTACGTATTTACAATCACTGCCTGACAATCATTACATAACATCTATGGCTACACATATATCAATCACCACGTATGATTACATAACATCTATGGCTACACATATATCATTCACCACGTATAATTACATAGCATCTATGGCTACACTTATATCATTCACCACGTATAATTACATAACATCTATGGCTACACATATATCATTCACCACGTATGATTAGATAACATCTATGGGTATACGTATATCATTCACCACGTATAAATACATAACATCTATGGCTACACATATATCATTCACCACGTATAATTACATAACATCTATGGCTACACATATATCATTCACCACGTATAATTACATAACATCTATGGCTACACATATATCATTCACCACGTATAATTACATAACATCTATGGCTACACATATATCATTCACCACGTATAATTACGTAACATTTATGGGTACACAAATATCATTCACCACGTATAATTAGATAACATTTATGGGTACACATATATCATTCACCAAGTATAATTACATAACATATATGGCTACATATATAGCATTCACCACGTATAATTACATAACATATATGGCTACATATATAGCATTCACCACGTATAATTTATGGCTACACATATATCATTCACCACGTATAATTACATAACATATATGGCTACATATATAGCATTCACCACGTATAATTACATTATATGTGATGTCTGCACATTTATCACTTACCTCAGACTTACATTAGAAATATTAACCATTAATCAATTACATGATAATAGCATTACAAACATTGCCCACAAAATCGCCACTGAATCGTTTACATTAGAATTACATTGTCAATATTACCAACACATTTATGGAACAACCCAAAAGGTGCCTGTCAACTGTAACGCGTCGCAACATTAATGATGAGAAATATGTCCAGACTTCCCTTGCAGAGTAACAAATGTGGTGGGAATTTACACTTAGTTGTTACTATTCATTTCTTGAATATCTTTTCAAGGCCAAAAGGCGCACCGTGCTTTCGTGGCCTGGCGTTTACATCCTTGTGTGGGAACTTCATAAAGTTAATGGAGCTATTAAACTTCCCAGATGGGGTAACTACACCAATATAACTGTTGATGAGACAGCCGCATGAGACAGAAAACTAAAATAGCCGTTGAACGTTTTACCTGAGATACTTGCCACCTGATGACACGGCTCTGACACAGCCTACTACATACCACGGAAACATCCTGAGCCGGCACGGTATGACTAACTGACTAACTGAATGAATGGGGCTGTTGCATGAATGAAAGTGTCTCTCTGATGAAAGGAGTCACTTTATACAATGTCCCGCTGTATCTACTTCACTCCCCTCCACATCGGCATATAACACACCGATAACCCCGAAATACCGTATTCTTATAAATATGGTTTATCAATCTGTTTATTCATATTTTCCTTCAGTGGAATTTTGAAATGTGCCCTATAGGATGATAAAAATACAAATGGAAAAGAAAACTCTTGAACAACGAAACATCGAAAGCTACAAATGTTTGAAATGTTCTAGTTGCTCCTCCAGGCGTGTTCAAGAGAGAGAGTCTGGCTGGCGGTTTTAGAGTGCAACCTGTCACTGATTATACGTACAATCGCATACACAAACCAGCAAGCCGAAGACAATGTGTGTTTTTATGTAGATTAAGGACATTCTATTCAAAACAGATAGATTGTTACAAATAGCGGTTTTCCTGGAACAAGCTAGTCTCGATATGCATGACTGCACTCCTAAGCGGACTTGAAGTAAGTCGATATGTTGGAAAAGCCTCAACCAGCACGTGCAGACATTTGTGTCACGTGATATCATGCCAAATGATCACGGGTCTCTTGAGGATGTAGTCCACAGTAGGAACTATCTCATCCTGCGAGAAACCATAACAGATATTCCGGCAATTGCAGAAGGGATTGCTGCTTTCAAATAAGAAATGCAGGCGACAGAACTCTTTCCACATCCACACAGATAAGGTCTAAACCATATAGTCTTTGTCTGGCTGAGATTTCTCGATGAATTTGGTGTCAGATTTGTCTCTTATTACAAAAGCAACCACACCTTTGTCGGGCCCTGATTATGTCTGTGTGCTACGTTCACGCTACTAAAAGGCAAATGCCATTACCCTTGAGCATATTAAACTCCATTTCAATAAAATACAGCGATCAGCAGCAGCTGAAACGGGGGTCAGTTGCTCCCTGGTTGTACTGTCCCTGCCTGATTGGTCACAGCCACAGCTCAGGAACTTCATGGAAACTATACCTGGGTGCCGTTGTACAAAACAACCTTAGCGCTAAGTCTGTCTTAAGTATATGTTGGGGTATGGGACTTACGATCAACTTAGTGCTAAAGTTGTTTTGTACAAAGTTGTTTTGAACATCTTATAATCTGAACGTATGCCCAAATCGCAAGACCGCACTTCCGGTCCATATGTACCCGTCTTAACATAGGTTATATTTGGGATTGCACTTATATTTAGTAAAGTACAAATTCTAGTACTTTGGTTGGGCTGAATCCCAATTTAGGAGTGCAATCTACACTTGTCCCAGTTGTAGATTGAAAACAATCATTATGTATGTTGATCACCTAATTCATTACTACTGTATTGGCTAGTGTGATCGGATGGTGAAGTACATTCCGCACCATCAAACCTTGGTGCTTGTAACCCTGTGTTTGTTGTAGTCGATCACTATGTGCAGTCAAAAACCTTTCAACTTCTGCAAATAAACATATGTCACATCAGAGTGATTCTGTTTCGTTTTAGTGCAGGGAATTCCTATCTGTTGCCACAGGAAGGTAAACGTTCATGTCACGCGACCGATCTATTTGTCCAATTGCAGTGCCGTGCAAGTAGGCTGTATTTGTATCACATGTGTGTTGTAAGCTTATATTTGAAATCCCACTAAAGATAAAAATTTATCATACTGTCATAAGGTTCTTCTGGAAGATTTAATAAATTCATTTTTTTTCTGCTCATTTACACACCTACTTCCTTGATGATCCGTAAGACTGGCATCCCTAGGAAACACGCAATGTCATAACAAAGATTTAATATTTGGGTCATGAAAGAATATTTCCTGGGAACGATATTGTTTCGACAAAACATCGATATATTCCTTGGAACGGAAACATTTCCAGAAAATGCAAACAGTGGACACTTGTCTCAGTGTTCTTGCCTGGCCATAAAGAAGCACCCGTTGTGTCATTAGTAATATCAATGGCAGGTATCCACCACGTATCCGCATACGGTGCGTCTGTAGATGTTACATTATTTTAACCACGATGCTAATGTGACAGGACACCTCCCACAACAATGGGCCACAGGTACATCCCCCACTCCCCTGGGAATATACCACCACCCCGGGGCTTGGCCCCTAACCATTGCCCGCTGTTCAAACAGGATTTCTCCGTACAACAACAGCAGCCTTGTTCTGTTCTGTGCACGGATGCGGCCTTTCTGTGAAGTGAGTAAACGTACAAAATAGTTTGTTTGATCAGTTGGTATGTCGATTGTGCAAGGTGGAGTGTGCTGTCACGCATCCACGAGTTCCACTTCCTTGTCGCTGGCAATCAGTAGCTACGACTTGCACAACGCATGACAGCCTGACGCCATTAACAACAACATCATCATTTACAATATATCGTATCTGCCTGAGACATAAGAAATGTTCTTTATTCCAGTTTTGAAATATTACTCATTCATTCATTCAATAAGATATAATAAAACTCCTGTGTAAGAGACCTATTCGTTCAGAATATCATGCACACCATGAATCTTAAGAGCAAAACATCTTTTTGTCGAACAATATCTAAACGGGTATTCTTTACTTGACACTTTAGTTGGAGTGGCTTCTATGTTGATTCAAAAAGGTCACTAGATCCTTAGTGTGTTTCCTTCCGTTACCAAGGGACTATTGTGTATACAAAAACTACACAAACCTTTCTGTATACAAGAGAAATCTCTGCCAGAGTTCGCTGTACGACTGTCAGGTGTCTATATGACAGTGGTGATGCAGAACGCTGTTTACTAACGCTAAAAAATGGCTTGAAACTGAATAATTGTGAATGAGAAAAGTTTGGATAAACACAGTGGAACAATATTTCAGTTACATCACGTGTCTGCTTGATGAATGCGGAATGCCCAAAGTGATACAGGTTTTGACATATACCTCTACGGTATACCCCATAAGAGCAGTATGTGAAATAGGGCGAACCTTTCTGGTTTCTGTGAGGTTCACCTGCTGTAGCCAACTGTGGAGCACCCGCTTCAGGACATTCTAGTGTAACTATGTCGTTTAGTGATTGTTGTTTTCTGTCACAACTAAATCGCTCAGCTAAATCAAAATAGGACCAGGAAAACCTGTGAATGTTTCACAACAGGGGCAACGATCCATTGGGAGCCACAAACATACATTCACAGAACCAGTGGCGTTAGACCACTTGAACAAAGGCTAATAGAAGAACCTTGACTTTCGTCATTCTTTCTGATTCCACTCCTACGTTCCGGTAACTGTGGAACTTAGCTCAGGGTGAGCTTCATGGTAACCTTCCTGAGGATGGAAGGAGGAATCACTGTATATTTTAATAGCGCATATTGAAGGACATCAAACGCGTTTAGTTCTTTGTGAAACGTGAGAACAATTTTGTATGCCTGTACATTCATAGGCCCACCCCACCCAGATGGTGGGTCACGGTCTGCATGAATTATACTTTCGTTGAGGAAAGTCAAAGTCCCACATCAGTTTTGTTTTCAATGGTTCATTGAGGCAAATATCTACACACTGTAATCATGATCCATAAGCGAGCGTGTATTCAGATATCTCCACGGTGTAATAGTGATCGACTATCGATCTTTACCCACAAGTTACAGGAAACCTTGGGTTATATACCAAGTGATAGGTCTCCGTATTACACGTAGCTGCAATCATCCAGGCAGAACCATGGAAAGTGTAGCGAAAATGTTGGATTGGAAGCAGTCATGTATGACAGTTTTCATTGTCAGTGGGACGATCCCAAAAGAGGATGGAAATATTGAAAATGCCCACCAACTAACCTATGAGCGACGTACTCGTCAGCATCAATGTCGTGATTAACCTGTGCATGTGTCAGTCCCCAAACACGTTCCCAGATTGGGGTTCTTGTACTTTTACAAAGATTCAAAATGTCCGAGAAATGGGCATTCCCAACGAGATTTGATAATAAGGAATTAGCTGAGAAGGGTATATATAACGAGGTAGATGTTCGTGTTGGCACATACATCTGCCACCTTCAATAGCTGCAATACTCTGTCGCTTGTCAAAGTTGATACACAGGAACATATTATGGCCATGGCACGTGTTATAGTAGGTATGTGTACTGCTAGCTTGTGCTAACCCTGTCTGCAAATACTTACTAGTACATTCAAGTGACCATACGCTTGATACTTTGCACTTCACATAGGTACTGTGAAGTCGGGACTCCCATGTGAGATACTCATATAATATTGATGCATGTAATATCGCCCGTGTTACAAATACACCATAATATAATAACAATATCTTGTTTGTTTCATGTTGAGTCTCCATCGAACATATTTGTATACTTTCTTTAACTACCGATCAGTGTGTACTGATGTCTATGTAAATCCACATAAAGTAAATGCTAAATGTTTACTTTTTCTTGGACTTACCATTTGTAAGTAATTGTGATGAGGTCTTCCTTTTACACAAATAATGCTCTTCTGTCATCTTCCCTTGGTAGGATGAGTATTCGTCTGTCAATGACGTCTTCCTTATGTAAAGGTGTCGCTCGCTTCTGTCAGTGACGTCTTCATTTTATGAACACTGTGCTTATCTGTCAATGACGCCTACTTTCTTTATTAGTGCACGTCTGCCATTAACGTTTTCCTTTGTTGGTCTTCTGTTGGTGAAATTTCCTTTCTCTATATGTAGTGCTCGTCAGTCAACTGGTAGCAGCGATAGCATCTGGACAACTCTTGGGTCAAGAAGGAATATGGGTTCGACCCTGCGCAGGAACTACCGAAATAACAGATCGGCCATTACATCGCCCAATACATCGACCCAGACGCTCTCATCACTTGAGATCGGAACTTCTACTCTTGAAACTGAAGACGGAGTCTGCAGCGAGTCTTTGCGGTGAACTCAGGAACAGAATTGTAAGCATTTCATTAGAGTGTCTACATTATTCAGTAGTTTTCTATGTCTTGTTAAATGCTTAGATCTGTAACGCAAAGGAATCTTTAATATGTATTTGGCATTCGTAAAG
Source organism: Haliotis rubra (assembly GCF_003918875.1). NCBI lineage: Eukaryota > Metazoa > Mollusca > Gastropoda > Lepetellida > Haliotidae > Haliotis > Haliotis rubra. Next base: position 1,327,692 of record NW_025765048.1, on the reverse strand, counting down.
TTCATAAAGTCATGTCGATAGACATCCAGAAGTTGAAAGAACAAGGAGTTATAATCAACAATTATATTTGGGAAACAACTTTATGATTTCCTAATGAGGGTAGCCTCTAGCCCTGAGGTAGACCTGATCCGTCGATATAAAGCAATGAAGAAGTTGTCTTTAAGATGTTCCTTGTCTTAATAGTATTCTTTTCGTGACGGAGCGATGGTGTATTCAAGTACACGAGTCAGTGCCAAATATACCAAGTTTGTCTTCACAAATCGTTACGGCACATGATCCCCCGTGTTGTCGATGTCTCTGCTGCACTATTACTATACGTGGCTTCAAGCACAGTTCCCACCATCCATCACAGGAATGCTGTGTTCGTTAAAGAATTAGACTGAACTGTGAAATCCCTAATCCGTGTTTGTATGGTCACAAAATAACAGCACTCCGCCATCAGCTTTATTCCTGTTTCAGACACGCATCATCCTTCCATCTACTGCCAATGTACTCAACAACTACCCGTCCTTGACTGGCTTCCCCGACACTCAGACATCAGACAGGGTTGAGAGAAATGTAAGTAAACCATTCCAAGATAATTACCATGTATTATTGTACAATTCCCACGATAAGAGTTACTTGGCATGTGTTTATGAGTTACTACCAGCTGGTGGTGAAGGCAGATGTTCGTATTGCCCAGCCAGTGTCATCCGCCAAAGACACATGTATACTATGGAAGTAATGGCTTCATCCAAGCATACAGTGGAACATATGACGCAGTTCACACCAGAGAACTGACATTGTTCACTGAAGATTCGTGGACGAGGATGGATAAAGCATTTTGGAACAACGGGCAAACCATATATGAATTATTTTGAAAGTTTTGAAATGTCGTATGAAATACAAAATAACCACTTGCTGCCCATGCGGGCGGACTTTGAAATGGGCAGAAATAACAGTCTCGATTGTTGCTCAGTGAAATATAGACACTCATAGCTGGAGACATAAAGTAGGAATTGATGACATCACTTTTGTCATACAGTGTTTGGGATACTTATTTTACACTACCAATATAAATGACAATGCGGTACTTTCACTGGTCTGTTGTAGAGGGGACATAATGTATCGGCGGTTCACAAGGAGAGGTTGACATATTTCAACTGGTTTTCACGGCACACTATTCCAACCATTTATACCTCATCACGTGTTCTTTGTTCACAGATGAAACAGTTGCTGTTGTGGGATGTCCAGAGACTGGCGCAAGTTGGTGTATTCCTGGAACAGATTCTCACGGAATATGTTGACTATATTGACGAGCTGCGCCAACTGGAAACCAAGTATCGGGAAACCAAATGTCAGGTCCATCGTCTACTTGACATGGTGGGACAGGAAGTGACCTCACATGTGTCACGTGACATCATGCCTGATAATTTGCGAAATATGTCTGAGTATGTTCATCGCAATAATCGTAACTACCTGATTGTTAGGGACATGCATTCTGTATTTGATTCTATTGCCAGGAGAACTGGGCGGTTTGTAATGCAACATTTCATCTAAATTAAGGAGTAAATGAAATTATATGTCTGAGTTCACAATATTTTAGTGAATGAAAATATCGTAGCAAATAACTGACTACATACAACAACAAAACAAATAAGCACTCAGAACAAACTGCTGCTGATCATAGACATCGTGTATTTGAAATTAAATATATATTTTTCTTTATTTTTATGGCACGGGTGATAGGGTTACAGGTTCGTTTTTCACTCCAGACTTCAATATATCATTTAAAAAGTCACATAGCAGTCGCAATTCCTTTTGCCAACTGTTGCAGAATCAATGATGGCTACATAGACCAGAACAAAATTTAATGTAACAAAAGATGTTTTCAGTGTTCTGTAAAATAAAAATAAAACAAGCTCAGTATTCTATCATATGAGCCCACGTTTAGATTAGACAGCGTCAGACATTATGCTCTATTCGAAAGTTCAGTATAACACAGTTTAATCCAAAGGTTTTTGTCATGCTATGGTTGATATAATCAAGTCTATTCAAACGGCTACATGAGATCACCTTTATAAAAGTCATGCTTGAACCGGTTCAGCAGCAAGGCATGCATCATCTAACAAGAGTAAGGCGAGAGCATATAATTCAAGTTTTAGGAGCGTTTCGTAACAGTTTCCATGCTAATATACATGTTTCCACCTTATAACTGCCATCTGAATATATACTACCCATCAAAAGTTTAGACTCACTAGTGTAAATGTAGCCACTTACTTGTCCACTGTTCTAAACTAGCTTTTTGCAAAATATTCCATACTGTTTAAAGGTACTGTTTGGTTATGAACTGGTGTATTGTAAAACATATTCGTAACATTGAAAAGATTATTGTCATGAGTTCAGTAAATGATTAAAATCTGTGAAAATTGGCGAATTCTTAACAAAACTTTACACCAAAACGAATCTGTTCACATGCACGACATTTGCTCATGCCTTTCGCAATTTGAAGCATCATCCTTGTGCAATTCATCTGCATATGGTTTTCAGTTGGTTCCCCGAAGTTGGTGGAGAAATTCATCTTCGATGTAACCACATACTTATACATAACATATAGTGAGTGCTTTAAGTGAGTCTAAACTTTTGATGGGTAGTATAGTAGGTACTGATGAACATTGGTCTGATAAATGGTTGCTGTTGGGAAATAGCGTTATACGTATTTCGTGGGAGCAAACATGCTTATACTTGAGTTGGGTTGCTTATAGTAATATTCCAGCAATATCACGGCGGGGGACACCAGAGATGAGCTTCACACATTGTACCCATGTGGGGAATCGAACCCGGGCCTTCAGCGTGACGACCAAACGCTTTAACCACGAGGCTACCCTGCCGCCCAAATATGCTTGTGAACAATTCTCCTTATGTAGAGTATGTTTCAGAGTCAGTACAGAATCCCTTGGTGTATCAATTGTCATACATAAGCGTTAATTACATGCAGCGTCCAGAATAGGTGAATGTGTGAGATAATTTATTTATTTATTAATACATGTATTTTATACACTTTTGTATTTCTTTGCTATTATATTTATGTTTGAATAAAATGCCATCTGCCATTTGACATCTTTATTATTGCTTGTATTATTACGTTGATTATGAAAACGTATTGCATCAGTCGTAATGATTTAGTTAAATAATGAACTCAGATTTTCCAGATATTTTAGGCTAGTCAAATTACTAAAAAAAAAGAAGCTAGATCTACTTGACAGCTTGAAGTTTGTGATTTCTGCATTACTTGGATATTATATAGGGGATAACATGTGGTGGGAATTCAGCACATTATATATGGAGCACCTGTTGTCGTGAATTTACCATATTAGATATGGAACAGATAGTGTCGGGAATTCAGCATATTAGACAAAGTATAACAGGTTGTGGAAATTTAGCATATTACAATATGAACTGAACTCAGCATATGAGAAAACGTTAATGTTGACGTATGGTAAGACATATTTATTGTCATATCGTTTATTGACAAAAAACACGATGTGTCGTACATCCGTCAACAGAGGTAATAGATGTTACACAGTTACACAGTACTGGCTGGGAGACGTGACGTAAGTGTGGGACGTCGACGGAAGCCTGCACCTTACAGTCGTTAGCAACATCCGGGTTGTCTGGCCTTGCAGTATATAGTCAACAGCTAATCGTAGTCTGAGAGAAGACAGACTCGCCCGCATTCCGTCTGCATGTTACTCTGTACTCGGAGATTATACGTTACGCACACTGGGACTCTCTAGCTGTCTGCAAGAGGGTCTGTACTCGGAGATTACACGTTACAGACATAGGGACTCTCTACCCGTGTACAAGAGGGTCTGTACTCGGAGATCTGTATATACCATCAAGTGATAAGTGAGGACACTAGCTACAATGAGAGGTAAATGTCACATTTAGTTTAAATACTCTGATTACTGTGGATATCCATAACATTAGGGACCGTAGATAGTTTATGGCTGTGGGTTGTTGGTGGTGGTGGTGGTGGTGGTGGGGTGGGGGTGGGGATTTTGGGGGTCACCCATGATGATTTTAAGGGAGCTAGGGGTCACCCATTTTGTTCAGGGAGCTAGGGGTCAATGGTCAATGATTTTGTACATAGAAATTAGGGGAAGGGGGGGTCAATGATTTTGAACATAATGCAGGGGTTTGTTCACTTATTTTGGGGTGGGGGGTGGGGGTGTCATTCACATTGTACATGCTTCTCTTTTAAAATCATCATCATCACCCGAGGCCATAAATTATGAACGGTCCCTTAGATGGGTGTTTTTGCAGGCGAATTATTCGAACAGGTAGAGTGTTCACATCCTTCAGAATAAAATACACGAATAATGTGAAAAATAAGTTAAAATAACTATATTTCCTCTTTCATATCTTTAAGAATCTTTAAGTTTAATTAGACTTTTCTTTATGAAAATGAGATATTCTGAGGTTTAAAAAATATGAAATGAATGGTAGCATACCAGCTAAATTGTTCTAAACACGTTGCTCCTATGTTGTCATTAATGAGTATAACTTAATTATCTGTATATACTAGTATTGTGGATATTTTCAGTGTTGTTGTCCTGTCACCTGGCATCTGTGCTGTCTCTGGCTGCAGCGTCGTTATGGCAACCAAGTCTGGAGGTCTGGACAAATGGGTGTGGTGGTCGCTCCACTGTGACTGACCCCTCAAGCTCTGTGTCCCCACCCCCCAAGCCAGAGGACAGAGCGGTGAATGACAGTCTCGTGCTGATTCTCCTCATGTCGCGGACCGCGGCAAGGATTTGTGATGAGCTCAATAACACAATTGTGAGTTAGCAACATACCTTGTCAGAATGGAGGGAGTTAGTTATATTAACGGCATTTAGTGGGAGAGGAAGGTCTGAGGTACGATCCTCGGCTGCTTCGTACCAATAGACGTTAGAAGATGGAACGTGTTGTTTGTCTGCCTGGCATTAAGAATGATATCACGTGTATCCATGAACAACTGCAGCGAGGTGTCTGAGAGGCTAGCAATATAAATGTTGCACTATAGGGACACACACACACACACACACACACACACACACACACCACACACACACACACACACACACACACACACACACACACACACGTGTATGCACGTGGCTACACTAAAGCAATTCCCTTGAAGATGACGTTGAGCACCATTTCACCTCACTTCGTGTTACTTGTCGCAGCAGCTATATTTAGTCATCTCTTGTGAAAATCACACTTCTGGGGTAGTGGTCGCAGTCAGCGTCAATCTGTAGCCTTGTGGGCCGAGCGTCCGCTCGGTACACTAAAACCGGGTTCCATTCCGTATGTAAGTACCATGAAAAAGCAGCTTGTCAAGACATGACAAGCGTTCAATGCCTTTCAAGATGTCAGTACCACCACAAGCATGACTATAAGTTTGACAATGATGTTGATATGTTTCTATTTATTTTCCTCCAGATTTCAGAACTCAACAAGACGGACATACAAGTCAACCTACCAGGAGAATCTCAGCTTGAGACTCTTCTTACAGGAAGAACGCCTGGCCAAACTAAACAGGTACTTCACAGAATATTTCCAATAACAAAACATTTCCGGGTGTATCCTCTATGCCTGGATGGTGTATGACACTGGGTATTGGCTGATTGCCCGACATTGTGGATCGTTGCTCATGCTCTCAGTCTCTCACCTGCAGCTTCAGGTTCTATTGCGAGGTGAAACCACCCCACAGTCGCACTATCCGCCTCTCAGATAACCAGTTTAACTCCGTATAGTTAACTACGTCTGTGACGAACACGCCCACAGTCGCACTAACCGACTCTCAGATAACCAGTTTAACTCCGTATAGTTAACTACGTCTGTGACGAACACGCCCACAGTCGCACTAACCGACTCTCAGATAACCAGTTTAACTCCGTATAGTTAACTACGTCTGTGACGAACACGCCTACAACAACTGGTTTCTGTCCCTGTCACTTGTTATCTATATAAGCTGGAAGGCGTATAACGAAGTATGGTTATATCGAATTAGACTTTGTGGTCCCATGTGTTCCTTATGGCCGTAGTGTATTGTGTATCATTGACCATGAGACATGCTTGATAATATCGCTCGTTCCAGATACAAGACGTGTTGGGAAAAGCAGTCACTAGGATGTCTAGGATTGGACTTTTCCTCGAACTTGCTCGGAACGACACCATGGACTATTCGGGCAAAATAACCGAACTGGAGAGGAAGGTGATGGAGATCGTGTGTCAGATATATCAGCTGATGAAGGATATCAACGCGGAAGTGACGTCACATGTGACACGTGACCTTGTCACCTCCGAATACCGAGATGGTCTAGACATATCAGGCCGACACAGACGAAACCTTCTGATTACAAAAGGTGCGAAAGCGATGCTTTGTAAATTTGCAGAAAGACTTCAGAATCTCACACAGATGCGCCAGTTACCTCCCCTGCATAACTGAATATATCATGTGCCATTTACTTATTTGTTGATTTGTTGAAATATATATTTATAATTGAGATCTATTTTTATATTTATTGTCAGATGTTTTGTGATTAAACTATCCAGTCGTGTATTCGAGTTCTTTGGTCAGTTTACTGGCTGCCTTCAGCAACCCTAAAATAGACCTGAAGGGGTTGTCAAAATTCGCCTTCGGAATAATTGTTGGTAAAACAACAGTGGAAATAAGCACCACACACAGAGACACAGATATACACACAGACACAGACACACACACACCAAAGACACAGACATACAGACAGACACACACCAAAGACACGGACAGACACACCAAAGACACAGACATACAGACAGACACACACCAAAGACACAGACATACAGACAGACACAGACACACACACCAAAGACACAGACAGACACACACACACCAAAGACACAGACATACAGACAGACACACACCAAAGACACGGACAGACACACCAAAGACACAGACATACAGACAGACACAGACACACACACCAAAGACACAGACATACAGACAGACACACACACCAAAGACACAGACATACAGACACACACACCAAAGACACAGACAGACACGGACAGACACACCAAAGACACAGACATACAGACAGACACACACCAAAGACACGGACAGACACGGACTGACACACCAAAGACACAGACATACAGACAGACAGACACACACACCAAAGACACAGACAACATACAGACAGACACACCAAAGACACAGACAGACACAGACACACACACCAAAGACACAGACATACAGACAGACACAGACACATACCAAAGAGACACAGACAGACACAGACACACACACCAAAGACACAGACAGACAGACACACACACCAAAGACACAGACAGACACAGACACACACACTAAAGACACACACACACACAAACGCGCACGCACGCACAAACGCTCACACACATTTCTTCCCCTCACACCAAATCCCTTAAACCCCATCTGGAACTCCGGTCGCAAAATAAACACCATCTGTTATTATCGCCACCGGGATTTCATTCCAAAACTGACTTACCTAAACACGTCATAATGCACATCATGTTTTATTATTGGGATCCGGTTATGTTCGAACAGGAACTGACTGTCTTCCAGGCGTCCGGGTATAACATCAGTCGTATGAGCAATAAATATCTCACTTTCAACCTCCAATAGTTTCACTGTGAACGCGGTAAGAGAACAAGGCGACCTGACAGTGTGTGACATGGGAAGTTTAACATTATTTCCGCATCGTGCCAAGCATAATGTTCTTAAATAAAATAAGAACATCATAATATTTCGAGCAAGTGACCTATTGGGAAATCTTCAATGAACCTAGAAGTGCCTGCCCAACGGCTTTAGACGAGGCTGGTACCGTAGGGTATGTGATTGCCAAAACTGGATGACTGATGTTCGACTGGACACGTCATGAATGTCATTAAACAAGGGAAATCTGATAATTTTCCCGTCTCTCAAACATCCCTTCCTTGTTGTTTTTGTACAGTGCGTGACGTCATGGTGTTAACAAGCATTTCATCACATACTCCGTGAACAAAACGGACCTACGTTATAACAGGTGCGCCCAAGATCAGCTGTCTCATAAATCTTTCAGTGGACGCATTGTGCAGCCGGGGACGAGTACTAAGCTAACGGTCAAAGGGAGGCAACTCTGCCGAGCCATGCATAGAACGAGACCGTCTCATCATAATTCCTATACTACAAGGGCTACAGATATGAAACTACCCCGGTGACTGGTTTGTCTGTCATAACCCTGTGTTGAGCTTGTATCTCTGTCTCTAAACAACAAGACCGTTCCCTTGTTGTCTCTCTCCTCCGGCACCACAGTAAACAGTTTACAATCTAGTGTCAGGACGTGTTCATTCACGAGGGTGGAAGACGTGTGCTACTTGTGCAACGATCTAGTGCTGACAGATCAAACGTCATAATCTGATTGGATCAGCGGATCCTGGTGCTGCTAAGTAAGCCATCAAGCCGAAGAACCTTTCTAAGGTTGATCAGTTATATAGTTTTATCAAGGACACGCTCAGAAGTATGATTTATCATACACACCTGAAGTATATTTGGTTTAGCTCCACTGTAAGAAACATGACAGCGGCCCGGTGAACATGGTGGAGTGAGTGAGTGAGTTATTATTTAACGTCACATCGGCAATATTTCAGCCATATCGTGACGAGAACATATTTGAGAACATGGTGGAGCCTAGACCAGGAACTTCTATCTTCTAACTGAAGTTCAAATCGTTATTCAGACAGCAGACTACATGTATGTATCCAGATGAAATAATAAAACTTAATAAGGACGTTTGTAAACTCATCATAAGCTGAAGACGCTCATATGATGACTGGGTGATGGTGATGGATGGCGAATGTGCTCGACAGTAGCGCCAGCTGCTTAAATTGATTCCAATACACTCTCATGTCGTGAATAATTTCAGACCTGGTGTATACGTAGACTAGTTGTAAATAGATTAGTGAATGAGCATGTTTTACGCTGCCTTTATCAATACTTCTGTAACATCAAGGCGGGGGACACCAGACGTGTGCTTCACACATGTGGGGGACCCAGGTCTGCAGCGCTTTTACCACGAGGTTACCCCCTCGCCCCGCTGCGAGACGTGTGCTTCACACATGTGGGGGACCCAGGTCTGCAGCGCTTTTACCACGAGGTTACCCCATCGCCCCGCTGCGCATAAAGGGCGAGGTACGTTGTTCTTGTTTACAGTCACTGGCTTGCTTGGTCCAGCGTATTTACAGGTCGCCCATCTCTTCCCCCACCTTCTCCTCTCTGCCCTCTGTCTCTGTCTGTCTGTCTCTCTCTCTCTCTGTCTGTCTCTCTGTCTCTCTCTCTCTCTCTCTCTCTCTCTCTCTCTCTCTCTCTCTCTCTCTCTCTCTCTCTCTCTCTCTCTATCTCTCGTCTCTGTTTCTCTAAGATTTCACAGTAATTGTTTATAAGGACGTAATGAGTTAATCCACATTTTTAAAGTACGCAGTAAGCTACCACGTGTTGAAATACAAGTGTTCCCCATGGCCAGTCACTTTGATGTTTTTCTACAACCTGGTGACATAATCTGCAGTGTTACCATCGATTGTCTCCCTTGACAACACTTCCCTTCACCGGACACGGAACCTCGCATGTCCTTGACGGTTCTGTGGCAACATTCTTCCGGAAAACTAAACAGCATAACATAATAATTAGATTGCTGGTCTGTAATGAAACCTCGCGGAAAACTGTAATGGTACATGGTATCGTTTGACAGTGGTAGTATCATGACATATATGGCTGTGAGCAGGTTGTGATCTTTAAATATTAAACATTCCCAAACACTGCCCTGGTCAGTATCCATTTGATAATGGTCCACCGGTTTGAAATTGTCTGACAATGTAAAAGTGAACTATTGGTTTGTATGGACAGCGTAAAGGCAAACTATTCGCTTGTATGGGCAATGTAAAGGCGAACTATTTGCTTGCATGGACAGTGTACAGACGAACTATTCGCTTGTATGGACAGTGTAAAGGCGAACTATTAGCTTGTATGTGCATTGTAAAGGTGAACTATTCGCTTGTACGGGAAATGTAAAGGCGAACTATTCGCTTGTACGGGAAATGTAAAGGCGAACTATTCGAATGTATAGACATTGTAATGGCGAACTATTGACTTATATGGATAGTGTAAAGGCGAACTATTCGCTTATATGAACAGTATAAAGGCGAACTATTCGCTTGTATGAACAGTGTAAAGGCGAACTATCTGCTTGTACGGGAAATGTAAAGGCGAACTATTTGACTTGCATGGACAGTGTAAAGGCGAACTATTAACTTGTATGGACGGTGTAAAGCGAACTATTGACTTGTATGGACGGTGAACGAATTTGGCTTGTATGGGAAATGTAAAAGCGAACTATTCGCTTGTTGGACGGGAAATGCGAAGGCGAACTTGTATCGAATGTATAGAACTATTGACATTGTATGGACGGTGTAAAGCGAACTATTGCGGTGTTGAACTATGGACTTATATGGATTGTATGGACGGTGCGAAAGGCGAACTATTCTTGTATGGACTTAAATGAACTATTGACTTGTATAGACGGTGGCGAACTATTCTTGTATGGCTTGTAAAGCGAACTATTGACTTGTATGGACGGTGTAATGCGAACTATTGACTTGTATGGAATGTAAAGGCGAACTATTGACTTGCTCGGTATTGACTTGTATGGACGGTGTAAAGCGAACTATTGACTTGTATGGACGGTGTAAAGCGAACTTTTAGCTTGTACGGGCAATGTAAAAGTTAACTAGTCGCTTTGTATGGACTATTGACGTTTTTCCCTTTCTTCTTGGAGATTTGGGAGATATTGAACCAGTACAATCTTCTGTTACTTTCTACTTCAATATTTAGTGCTTGTTGGAATGTTTGCTTCGTGGTAGACAGTGGCTCTGAGCAGGTTTTGATCTTTATAAATAACAATCCCACACACTCTCCTAGTCAATATCGATTTGGTAATAGTCCACCGGTTTGAAATTGTCTCACAAAATCTTTTACTGACGACCTAGCTCACCGCATTTACACCCAGCAGTCAGGACAAAATATAGATATTAGAATCGAAATAAGAAGTCTTTCATAAGATAATTAATAATATCCGTATATCCAAACCGTGTATGGTAACATAAAAGATACTAACAACGGTTTATTGACAGTACACGATTCTAATGTCGATTATCCGACTGCTTCAACAAATGTCGCCACAACGTGACGACATATTTCCGCGTGAGTCATTCAACCATAAACACAACCTCTTTGGTAAATACAACTAGAAAACAGTAACGCCCTCAGATAATCCCAGATTGTGCGTAGGCAGAAACGTCGTGACACTAACTGGAAATATTCACTGGAAGCCCAATGTATGTGTACTTCACAGCAAATGAAGAAGACACGATGGACGAATTATATATTCTTTGTATGTGTTACCCCTGGGCCATATTGATTTGCTTTACAATAGATAGATAGATAGACAGACAGACAGACAGATATAGTTTGTTTAGATATTCAAGTAGAATCATAGAATTCGCTGAAGTCACTTCTCACCTTTACTTGGTTGTACCATATTTTTATTATCACATTATCACATAACGGTGCATTTAAAAAGTACAACATTTAACACAACCTACATTCACATTCATGCACGCACAATGTAAAAGTTAACCATTGGCTTATATGGACAATATTAAGTGAACTATTCGCTTGTATGGGTATTGTAAAGGCGAACTATTCGCTTGTATGGACAGTGTAAAGGCGAACTATTCGCTTGTATGGACAGTGTAAAGGCGAACTATTCGCTGGTATGGACAGTGTAAAGGCGAACTATTCGCTTGTATGAGCAATGTAAAAGTGAACTTTTCATTCATAAGTAAACGTACATGTAACATGTAGCACTTCCCATTTATGTGCATATTAAGAATATAAATTGTTTTGGAAATGAACAAAACCATCAATAGAATGGTGAATACATGACGTGATCAAACAGGTAAAACATACTGTGGTCTGCAAAACACTGATGCAGTTTTATTGTAACTAATTACCCAAGCGATCTCTCCCGTAAAAAACACGTTTTGAATGAAACACCGCTCTACCTGTTTAGATCTCGGCTTTACTAAAAGATTATTTCACAGATAATGCCAGGCTGTCATGTTCAGTCACTTGATTAAACAGTGACCAAACTGTTGTGGTAGGAAATGCCCTTTACAGATTGTAGAAAGAATTACTGCCATCTTACCAACATTGTTGGTTCCTATTTCCATCATCCGTTAATCAACAGCCTTGAAAAAATCTCACGTGGTCTATACAATCGCTTATCCCCCGCTCCCCTACACACTCCCCCCAACTTGCAACTAGCCCCATAACATCGGCAACGTCAGTCCTATGAACAACATCACTACTTAGATTCAGCTCAAAGGTTTCAGTGTTTGTAGCGTCCTTGAGACTTGTGATGCCGGCCAGTAGATAACATAGATATGTTTTGATAAGACTGGTGAGTCGGAGACTGGCGTGCTGAACTCTGCAGGTCGGGTTTAACAGTGTCTCCATCTTCCCCTGTTCAATCTGCTCTAAGATGGCGATGTACTCCAGAATGTACACGATAGGCAGTGTCTCCATGCTCTCCAGTTCCTCCTGAACACAAGGGGAAAATCACACATGCTAATTACAGGGAACGGACTCAGACGAGACAAACTGACAGCAGCATCATCATCATCATCATCATCATCATCATCATCATCAAAATGCTTATTACGTATGAAGACCACAGGCCCATATACATATTAATGTACATAATATACACAGGCAACTTTATATTGCACGACATTCGTTGTTTGATAACTCCTTGTATTGTAAATATTTTAACTGTTCATGTCAGATGTAGTGAGTGTCTGGTTTCACCAGGGCACTAGCTGTGTAGACGTAGAGTGCAGATTGAAGTGCATAGCCCCCTCTTCCCGTATTTACTTATGAAGTTAGCAAGTTTGTATATTTTAATATATTTGCTCTCCTAGGACGCTGGGTTTTATCAAGCCAGATGTCAAGAAAGCAGGACAATCCATATACAAGTTTTCATTTACGAGGACGATATCCATTGCCGTAATATGATTGGCTGCCTTAGGTCACGTGTCTGATTTTGACCAGTCACGACCCTTATAGCAGACTGTAGCGAAAAAGCGTCATTAGAAACCAATTTTTATCCAATAAAATCGCTTCTTACAACTGTGAACATACTCTCGGCAAGGGTTCAGTGATGTTGTTGATGTTCAGAGCTTTCGAAAGATACCCGACATCAAACGATTCGCCTCCCATGTTATTCATACGACGCTTCGAAAACGGAGGTATTTTCTGTTGTTATGTCATGTTACCGAGCGGAAAGCCACAGATATCGGGAAATAGGCGACCATACATATTATTTAAGAAATCTTTTTATAATAATTTTCTGATGACGTAAAAATGAAAATATAAAAGAAAAAGGCACTGGCATGTTATGACATGTCACAAATGTAAAAAGATCGCCATAGTTTTTGCTTCTTTCGTGGTTTATCTGGACGTTATATTTTCCTTCATAAACATAGGCTTCATCTATGACCTCATGCAGAGTCTCGATAGTAAGGAAAGATATCAAGGGGAAGTAACTCGGTGCATATACTGTGGTTTCAGCAGTCCGAACGTTTCACTATCCGAACGTTTTTTTTATAAAACCAAAGTGTTCGTATTAACGAGGTCTGACTGTAATCTGCCAGGCAAAAGAATTTATACACTTTAAAATTGGATCTTAAAATGATTTTCTCCCTCGGAAAACCTGCTATGAAACCATGTAGGACATTGTCCATAGGTGACTATAGATGCATACGTCTTTGTTTCATATGAAAATACGGCAAGTATATATGCGATCTACAAGATACATTTCCTAGTTTTGAAAAATCGGATCCTCGTTCATGTTGGAAACAATTAAAAGGCAAAAAGGTGACACAGCAAAGCTTCCGGACAAACAATTACGTTTTGATTTTCAAAATGCTGAATGAAAAACCAGGAAATTGAGAAAGGAATAACAAAGGAAGATATTATTGCCTCAATTACGAAACTGAAATATAGTAAAGCTGCGGGACTTGCATGATGTCATAAACGAGTACACTTGATATTTATGACAAAACAACCACCACTGATGTTGATGTAAAACCTTTTAATCAGCTTTAACACGGTTTTAGACAAGGGTGGGGTGGGGGTGGGGTTTGGGGGTGGGGATGGGTGCTTATAATGGAGTAATAATGCCAGTCTATAAATAAATAAGTGATCCAAATAAACCAGAAAATTATAGACCCATTACACTTAAGAACTGTTTCGGGAAATTATTTACAGCTATTTTAAACAATCGCCTCACAAAATTCCTAAACTCTAATACAATATAATTTGAAGCACAAGCTGAATTTAGAAAAGGGTATTCTACAATGGACCTCATTTTTACAATTTGTCATTTTTGGTAAATCCTGAAAAGCAGGAAAAAAGAAATTTTATTGTGATTTCATTGATTTCCAAAAAGCCTTTGACACAGTCTTACGTTCGGGACTAGAGCAAAACTTGATATCAAACAACATAACCAGAAAATCCATTAAAATTATCCATAACATGGAAGAAAATATCAAATCTTGTGTATCATATAGTGGAGAGAAGACCAGTTTCTTCCCGTGTATGTCTGGCGTTCGTCAAGGTGAAACTTTATCACCGATACTATTTGCAATATTTCTGAATCATCTTGACCGTCTGATAGCGTCAGACCCGAATGATTTACAACGTATCTTAGATATACAAATATACTTTTATTTGGTGGTTTAAAAATCATTATAGATACTGTTTCAAAACTGGAAATTATAGAGAACTTGCCATCATATAAATACTTAGGAGTATGCAAAACATATCAGAGTTAATTTAATAAAAATAATCTAATTGAGAAGGCCACTAAACCTATTTATTTTGTTTTAAGCAAAGGTAGATAATTCATTTGTCTTGTGATTGTCAGTTACGATTATTCGATTGCTTGTTTGTCCCTGTTCTTTATGGGTGTGAATTATGGGGTTTCGGTACTAATTCTTGGATAGAAAATATTCATTTAGAATTTCTAATGGAACTCCTTTCGTTAAGAAAATACACTCTTTCGTTCATAGTTTATGGAGAACTGGGGATATATCCACTAGAAACTGAAATTAAATCACGAATGTTACTCTTTTGGGGAAAACTCATTTCTGGTAGTGTTTTAAATTTTCTCTCCTTATTTGCAAATTACACTACAATGATACAACCTGAACACATCTGGCTATAAATGAAGTGCCTGTACTAAGGACACTTTTGAAATAAATTGGAGTGAGTTATATTTGAGCTACACAGGCTTATCCTAATAAAAATAGTCTTAAAACACTTGTTGAAAACAGACTGAAACAAATTACTCTACAGACTTGGATATCAAAATCTTCAAGAGGAGCTATTTATGACATTTTTAAAAATTCTGAATTGAAATACGAAACCTTCCTGAATATACTACATTATAACAATCGGAGGGCGTTACTTAGTTCGGAACCTCAAACAGTTACCGTCCTACCTTGAAACAGGACGATGGATTAAAACACCACTAAATGAAAAATTATGTACTCTTTGTAATCCAAACGATATTGGAGATGAATTTCACTTGTTGTTTATTTGCCCTACCTTGGTCCAAGAATGGAAAATTATATATCAACAACCATTACCGTAGAAAATGCACAAAATGAACCAGCTTCTGCACTCGAATAAACTAGGAACAATTATGAAATGTCTCATTTTAAGCAAGTAAATAAGATAAACAATAACGCAAGAGTGTAACATTGTTCCTTGTTAAATGCATGTACAGACATGTCTATTCTTGCAACCAAACGATATGTATATATTACCATTTTGTGTCCTACATGTATGTAGCATGTATCAGTAGTAGATAATAATGATGTGGTTCAAATTAAATTGAATAGGGATCGGTGAACAAGCTGTAAGCTTAATGAACACCTCTCCCTTACAAAAACAAATAATAATTACATAGTTTGGCTGTTAGTCATGTATACGCTGTACATAGTCCAAAAGAAGAGAGGTATGTCGACATCATAGGTTGAGGGTAAACAATCATATCTTGAGAAAAGGGCGTCAAATCTGCCTGATTTTACGTATATAAATGAACAGATTCAAGAATCTGCATATTTACAGGTGCAGTTGCATGGGCATTTCAGAATAATACTGAGTCTAATGTATATCCTTTTTGGTAAAAGTACATGTTATTTCGAGTTACAGTATATATTGGACAAGTAAAGAAAAAGTGAAAACTATCCTCATTTGCTAGTCCACATGAGCATATCGGACTTTCTAAAATGTATCATTCATATTTGTGAGCATTGAGGTCCCTGCAGCCGAGTCGCAGGCGGGAATGAACGATTTGAGCAAAACGGCTTCCATCGTTTAGATTTAAAAATATACGAGGTTGATTAATAGTCCTCAGTCGTCTTTTAAAACTGGACAGGGACTCTAATTGAGTAAGATGTTGGGGTAAGTTGTTCCATAGTTTAATAGTATCGGGTAAAAACGAGTTTTCGTAATTACTTGTTCTGCAATTAATATTTTGAATGTTATTACGATTTCTTAAGTTGTATTGGTTTGAATCAGATACACAAGGAGGGACAAGACTGGTTAGATAGTCAGGCGTTAAGTTATTAACCATTTTGTAGAACAAAATTAATTTATTATTATTTCTTCTCATCCTTAAAGGCTGGATATTTGTTTCGTCATATAATTTGTTATGGCTACTTCCGCGTACCGCTCCACATATTGTTCGTATAGCATCTAGGTTATTTTTTTCTAGAAATTCAGATTGCTCTTTAGTGCAGTTGTCCCAGATGTGACCATAATAGTCCAACAAGGGTAATATATACTGTTTATACATAATTTCAAGGGTTTTACGATTAAGACGGTATTTGTATTTCCGTAAGCAATTTATCATTGGGCTTACTTTTTCCGCGACATCGGTAATGTGTTTGGTCCAAGTGCAATCGCTCTGCAGAGTAACCCCTACATGTTTATGACTTTCGACTTCACAGGTAACAATATTATTCATAAAAAGTGGTAGTTTAGATCTCGGATATTTTTTTCTAGTAAAAAGTATGGATTCTGTTTTTAATGGATTCAATGAGACTTTCCATTTTTTAGGTAGCGAGCCGCAATTGCTGGGTCTTCGATAATGATATATAATGAGGTGTCATCAGCAAATAAACGTATGTTACTATCTATACCATCTGTAATATCAATTATGTAGATTATGTAATCATGTACCTCTAATGCCGGAGTGAAATAGAAGTTCAGTTCAGATAAATACATTTTCATCAACTTATATATATTTTTAGTAACCGTTTTTTAATTCAATCGTATGCAATTGGTCGTCATGATATAGTAAAACATACATTTGGGATATGAAATATTACAGGTTACCGTTATATTCCCTTTGACCGGGCATCCGTCCCTCCACGTCCCATTACCACGCCAGCGTTGAAGAGCGTCAGCCTGTGGATACACAGATGGGTACCCGTTAGTCAAATTACACATTATGACGTCACGACATTGTTATAAAAGCGACTGTTCAATCAGCCACATTCTTTAATAAATAATTATCAACATCGACAATGTCAGATTGTGTTTCAAGCATTAAGATAATTACTGTTGATGAATTATTTTCCCAAAGAAGGTATTAATAGTTATATCTGCCCTCGGTGTTGTTCGTGGTCAAACATCATTCATACTATCATGGGGGCTGGGGTGTGGTTTCAGACAATATTCAAAAGATGTTCATATGATGTTCATCTCTTCCTGTTAAAGAAACAGATGGCGTCTTGATGCTGTGAATAAAACTCATTCCGATTATGTACTTACAATGTTTATCAATGCAAACTTGTTCTCGTCACTATATGGCTGGAATAATGCCGATGTGACGCAAAACCCAACTCAACTCATCTCAACTGATGCTGTGACGGACGCATATTCCGTGCGTCGCAGACAATCTTATGACCACGTCTCACTACTGGGTGGCTGTTCCCTTGATAAAAACGCCAGACAATCTCAGGACCACGTACAATGAATGCGTGAAACTCAAATTGGCGGTGAAAATGTATAAATAAATAAATGATGATACCAGGTGTATCCGGTACATATACTTGTACAACTACTTGTACATATACTTGTACAACTACTTGTACATATACTTGTACAGATCTGGCTGTAGCCATCCGTATGTTAACCGGACAGTTATTCGTGCTTTGTACTTACATTCACACTGAGCCACTCATGCGTTGTGTCTTTCAAACGACTTCCATAGTTTTGTATTGTTTCGTTGGACATTGACCCCGGCAAACGGAGACCACATACGTCGTCCTGGAAGTACGTCACGTTACGTTGATACGTCCCACTGACGTAAACTGTCCCTGAACAACAAAAATACCCCATTCTATTTGCATTAATAGAACAATTATGTTCTAAAATAAGGCACATAAGATATATATTGACAGGCGTCTATTATCACTGGTTTTAAATGTCAGATATACGACGGCAACTGGGCTAAATAGGGAGCGAAGGTCACCAGGGTTATGCAGGTTTGATGTTTACCACTGGATACAACCTACCACAGATATGACACGGAAATACAATACAATACAATACAATACAATACAATGTGAACCTACAATCAACAAAACATGCTTGCGAGGGAAACATGTCTTACAGCAAAATGCAAAGAAGCAACAGAACCTTTATAAAATGAACAAAATATCTTTGAAATTTTATAGTCTCCACTAGCATAAACTAAGATCAATACTTCATACTCTGCAAATGAACAGCTTACAGATGATAATAAAAAAAGGTGAAAATCTCAATAAAGGTTTAGTAGAACAAATTATCTTACACAGTAGAAGTAATGAAAACATTGGTAAATGAAAACGATTCATCGTTATGGTTCTGAAGTATCTTGCGAGGACGAGTGTCACGGGCAGTTGGTCCTTTGATGATTACACTGCAGCGTATTCTTCCTTATATACACAGCGTAGACGCCAAGGGGTTTTCTAAGCATCACTAACGGAACATCTACTCGGACCAATCAATGATGTATCAACATGAATCCGCTCCAGTGTTTATATATACATCGGTAGACACACATGGAATTACATGGAGGATCTCGCAACCTATTCACATGTTTCACAACCTATTCACATGTACTGCCGGCTTCTTTAAATACCCACATTTTAATGACTGTATATATGATCAAAAATCAACCACTCACTTTAGATATGTAAGCAATACCGAAACATCAAACATCACTGACACATGCAACAAGTGTGCTGTATCCGCCTACTGCTGACCTGGCGTGGGTACTTTAACCGTGGGGAGGGGGGGGGTGGGGGGCTTATCCTGAGGTCATTTCCTATGCTACATATGAAAGCCCATTTCTAAACAGACGATAGAGAGAAACCACCCTGTTTGACGGTATCTACTTGCGCGTACACCGAGAGGACGAAGTGGATAATTGGACATTAACGAATGGATGTGTGTTTGTACCGTGTCTACTCACACACAAAATCACACTTCACGCAGGGACTTTACAAAAGTCATAAGGGACGTGTGTTGTTTCCCCACAATCTTCAAAACTTCCGAAACACAGAGGATTGCATTGGACTTTATTTTTGCCCCTAAGTCGTCGATTTTGTCAAATGGCCTCCACATTTCCTTCATAGACGATTTGAATGCATTATGGACGTCTTGAATGCTGTAACTCTGATCAGACAACGTTTGAGCTACGGTCTTTGTTATCTTTGAAAACAACGACTGAGTATTTTAATGTGTTTCTTCAACACAAGGCAAGAAAATTGTATTACCGTACACATGAAACACATGACAGCTATCACACATGAATTGCAGTCATGCTTCATGACGAGTCCGGGTTTGATTCCTTAGACAGGTACATGTGTAAGTCACGGTTCTAGTGTCCCGCTGACATGATATTGCTGATATTTAGTCCATATGCACTCACACATTAGACAATTCCTGAACGTACACACAGGAGTATATTTACCTGAAGGACTGACTGACTGAGTTTGGTTTTACGCCGCTTTTAGCAATATTCCAGCAACATCACGGCGGGGGGACACCAGAAATGGGCTTCACACATTGTGCCCATGTGGGGACTCGAACCCGGGTCTTCGGCGTGACGAGCCAACGCTTTAACCATTAGGCTACCCCACCGCCCCTTACCTGAAGGAACTGAGGGAGTGTTGCTATGTAACACTGGTAATATTTCTCTGACAGTAAAACACGCTGACCTCTGCTAAGACTGTCAACACAAACCTCTACCTATATATATACGTTGTGCGATAATGTGTGAGTATATTTGGCTAATGTTGCACCATTGTTAACTGAGTGCTAACTTTATCTTCAAATGTAATAGAATTACTAAAAAAAAATGACACAATTGTATTTGGCTTGTTTTATGTCTTTGGCGACTTTGGGAAAAGGTTATACGTGGATGCAGATTAATATATATCTCCGTTCTTAGAAGAAGTAAAGCCCGACATTTTTTCGTCAGATCATATAATCACTGTTTTACCTTGTAAATAATGTCGTGAGAAGAAAATAATAAATTTTACTAACAAGGAACTATTTTCAATTTTGTTTTTTTTCCAATAAATATGCGGTTTTGTCTCTTCATAAATATACTAGCAAGTTGAGTTGTACTGGACATTCGAAGTGCGGTCTAAAGAGGAGTGACACATCGGTACTTATCCCCCCGTCATCAAGCGGGTTAACGCACCAAAACAGCCAACCATATGACGCAGCATTCTCCTGACCACTGATATCATCGTGTAGTGTTGTTTGTTGTGATTTGGTCGCTTGTAGCATGCGTTAGCTCCGTGTCCTTCTCACGCGGAACTGTAGTAAAACTAACTCTCAGTACCTGTGTACTGGGAAGGGAGGAGCTGGTACTAGAATAATATTCAGTTGATGACATCAGATATAATTTTGCATGTCAGTTGACTATTATATTGACGATCCAGGACAAAGTGGGTGTAAAAGGGACAACAGTGAAGAAATTGTATGAATGGATCACAGAAGATGTGTTGAAGTGGGTCAGCATGACTGCCCTGTGTGAAGCAACCAAGCCACAATGAAATGTTATACAATTCTACAACTCTAAATTGTTCTAAAATACTAACTTTACAAATCAACACAAATTACCGGAATTAAAATGGCAGTACAAAATGGTGGAAGTAAAGATTCAAATTCAGTACAAATACAGTTGCACTATATAACAACAGAGGTGATTATAGTGATGAAGACAGTGATGTTAGTATGTTCGACTGCAACTTAAAGTGCAGTGTCTCACAAAAGGCAGCAGTATTGCTCGATACAACCGGGAACGTTGACTCAGGGAAGTTGAAGTGAACCCTCCTCATACAGCCTTGTGCATAGTTCCAAACAGAAGAGGTTTCAGGTCATTTCTTCCACAAGTACCCCTTTACTACCGCGATCACAACTACAACTACTTCCACCACTACAACTACAAAACAGCAGCGACTGCTGCTAATAATGGTACTGGCAACAAAGGATCAGTACTGGACATTCAAGTATCGTCGACGTAATCACTGTGTATTGAGTAGGGATGCAACGATACAAACGATAGCGTGTCGGCACTGTCTTCCTCTTTCGAGTAAATGAGTTTAGTTTTACGCCGTACTCAGCAAAATTCCATCTATATGGTGGCGGTCTGTAAATAATCGAGACTGGACCAGACAATCCAGTGTTCAACAGCATGAGCATAAATTTACGCAACTGGGAACCGATGACCATGTGTCAACCACGCTTGCGAGTCTGACCACCCGATCCCATTAGTTGCCTCTTACGACAAGCATGGGTTACTGAAAATCAATATTCTAACCCGGCTTCCTCATTAGAACTGCATGGCGTACATAGAGAATACTACACGAGGTCTCATTACATACGAATTATACGAAAACGAGTGTCCTTCCTATGGTATCTGACCGAGCGAAAGCGAGGTCAGATAACATAGGAAGGTCACAAGTTTCGTATAATTCGTATGTAATGAGACCGAGTGTGGTATTTTATTTATTACCCACGTCTTACATGCATTAAATTGACAAAATAGCGTATTTTTGTTAATATTTTGGTTTCAAACCGAAACCGGTTTCATAAAGAGGTTGCGGAAGTGTTTTGTACTGTAGTACAATATTTGCATGACGTCACTGTAATGACGTCACTGCCTTGGTAACCGACGTCACGATGCATGTCAGTTGTCATCGCCTCGTACAGCCTCCTACAGTAAACTACTCCGTAGCACCTCGTTTCTTGGTTTGCAGTTGCTTCATTCGGCTAACATCACTGGTGGAAACATTGCGTTTACGTTTTTCGACGGGTATAATGTCTCAGTTCGACTCACAATTAAACAGCGACACGGCAACGTTCGCGATGTTTACATTCCCACAATGCATTTAAGTTGTAGAATGAATGAATTCACGTGTATGTTATGAATGAACAAGTAGTTCCGTCACAACGTGACCTAACTGAGAGGTCATCGGTTATCCAATCAAATCGTTAGAATCTCAGGTCAAGTCGTTACGACACAGGTCAACGCGATACGACACACGTGTGACGTACGAGATTAGTATGCAACTACCCATACGTTGACCACGTGGGTAATAAAAGTTTATAGTTTTCATGAAACCGCTGATTGTTACCATGATTCACCATCTACTGCAGAGATTGTCAACCTTCTTCTTGTTGATGGTGTATTTACAGGCTCCATGGTGACCAGGTCTCATACCTCTGGAATCTGGAAAACCGAAGTTGCTGCCGCCACATCAGCCAGTGTCCGTAATGTGGAAACCAGGACGTGTGGCCAAGTACCTAGGAAGTACAATACCGCCAAGCCGGGACTATATATATTCGCGTCTTGACTTAATTCATGAGTCTTGGTCAAAAGACCCTTGGTACAAAAGCCCCTCTGGACGAAAGTCCCTCGAAAAATGACCAAAAGCCCCTCACTTTATATATCAATGGGAAATGGTTACCTAAGTTGGATAACTTGTTCCTCATCCCTTTCTTCACTGAATAAAATATGTTTAAATCAAATCAAATCAATGGGAAAATAAGATTAAAGACACGAAATGATTAATGTCATGAGAATTTTCATTGCTTCATAACATAATGACCCTAAATAATATAAATCAATGTGTAATTAGAAAATAAATTTAGTTAATAAGAAATAAATATCACCAAACAAATCAACAAGAAATGATTATTGACATGCAAAATTGCATTGCAGCATAAGTAATAATCAAACCAATCAACACAATGTAATGTCTTGCCTAAAAGCGGGAAGAAAGTCCATTTTGTTTATGCCGCAAGGTGGCGTAATCCATTATCTGTGGCGAACAGAAATCATCACGATTTCTCCATTTCCTTTACATTGATATGACAACATATATGCCATATATGGTATATTTAATGTTAGTGAAATCTGGGAGGTGATTTGTGTTAATATATACAGAAGATTGCTTGTACATATACAGATGAGTAAGTATTATAGGCATGTGATTATGGTACTTGCTACAATAATAGATATACAATTGACATTATTAATAACAGGCGATTAAGAGGTAATAAGATACAAATTATGAGAGGATTTAATAATATATTTAAGATATGAAGTGATTAATAACGTTGTAAGGTAGGAAGTCAGTAGCGGAGGTAATAAACATGAAGGTAGGTCGGTAGAGCTGATGGGGGCAAGGTGAGGTGACTCGTAGCTTAGGTAAGGGGAAAACTACTACACTATCAAGATGGAGCAGCGTGGCCGGGGACCTTGGTACCAGTTCTTGGTATTCTACAAGTCATATATGGTTAGGGGAGAGAAACTCTGAGATTCATGGAATCCACCTCACAGTCTTACAAATATGGTATTGGGGGTACGAAATAGAGGTGGGGGAGAGTAATGGATAGTCCGGTTATGGGTTATTGACAAATAGAAAAATGGAAAAGGGTGTTGGCTGTGACATAGGAACCCAGCTTTAAGCTGGAGCAAAGCTCAGAGACGAGAGTCTGGTGCGGGCCTACTCTTGATGTTTGGTCACTAGGAATCGTCTCAGAAATTATCTTGAAGCACCAGCATTTGGCTTAAGACTGAAGCTTCGCGGCTGAAGTCTTATAGAGTGACCATAGAGTAGGTTGACCAGCAACACAGTGTTAATAAAACTACTGAACGAAGATCATCGTCTTGTGGTTGCTGGAGGAACTACGGTAAGGTTCCAAGGGACCCCGGGTACTGACACTGTACCTCTCGCACATCCCTTATCGTCAGGACCGAAGTACGGGGGTATGCCGTAGTTCAGGTAAGGACACGCCATCCCAGGTGTGGGATACTGACAGGTAAAAACATTTACCTGCCAGGTAAATGTGCTTGTCGGAACGCCTTGGAAATAAGTACATTAAGTCACCAGTCACTTGCCAGTGTCTGTTATCTTATGACTAAAACACAACCAGTCTGTAGCTCCCAAGACAGTGCCATGTCTAGAAAGGCACCCCGATTCCGCCGATTGGAAAGGAAGGCATTCAGTCGACCGATCAGGCCAACCTTTGTTGGTATTTGACCGATATCAGGACAATTTTTGTTGGTGTTCAACCGATCACGTCAACTGTTGTTGATATACGACCGATCACGTCAACCTTTGTTACTATTCGACCGATCAGGTCAACTGTTGTTGATATACGACCGATCACGTCAACTTTTGTTAGTATTCGAAAGGTCAGATCAACTTATTGTAGCTATTCGAAAGGTCAGATCAACTTATTGTAGCTATTCGAAAGGTCAGAGCAACTTATTGTAGCTATTCGAAAGGTCAGAGCAACTTATTGTTGCTATTCAAAAGGCCAGAGCAACCTATTGTAGCTATTCGAAAGGTCAGAGCAACCTATTGTAGCTATTCGAAAGGTCAGAGCAACCTATTGTAGCTATTCGAAAGGTCAGAGCAACCTATTGTAGCTATTCGAAAGGTCAGAGCAACCTATTGTAGCTACACGATCGATCAGGATGTAACCACTGTGTCCGTTACAACGAATTACCGTTATCTGTTCAGGTTGTTGACACAAGAACCAGCATTAGTAGGCAACTGGCCATATCGTTACTCAACGCCTACAACCAGAAAGCGACATCAATCTCCCGATCATTGAGGCTCGTGTCACATTCTACGCGTTTTATTGGTGTCATAAATCTATCTATAATTTATTTTACAGTTTTAAACTTGATCAAATCGTTTTATTTAGCGCCTTGAGCATTCACAACGACGTGGAAGCATGGGCTTTATATATAGCATTATTAGCATTATTAAATATTGCAGACCTGCCTCACTTCGGGCATTGATCGTCCCTCAAGCTGACATGCCAGGTTAGGACTGAAGGGTCGAAGGTTTTATTTTTCTCAACTTCCACCAACGGTGGTACATGAGTGAAGTGGAAAACAACTTACATACATATATACACCAAAATGGCATTGGAGAGGTATAATTGAGACTGGATAATGTACAATACAATATACATACATATTCATATATACAAGGATGCCATTAGAGAATGATGCAATCATTTAATTACATGTATTTATATCTAACCTTCTATTGATACATTTCATAAACTTTGACAAATCGTTAGCTCTCTTTGAACAAAGTAATCTTTTAAGTGTATAAAGGTTGGGCCAGGTATTGACATTCTGAGGTATATACAGCTGTCGCTGTTGGTGAAGAGCTTGGCACCTGAAAAGGTAGTGAAACTCATCACCAACAGCATAGTGAGTTACATAATTTACATAACTATCATATCTAGGGGTATTTGTTCACCGGCCAGTCTCAACAGGTAACTAATGGTTACTAGTTCTAAATTTAAGAATAGGCAAGTAAATTGCTTTTGGCATAAAAAGGTATGGTTCAAAAGATAAATCCTGTTTATAATATTTATAAACTTTGGATTCCCTTAGAACTTTGTTCTAGAGAATTTCTCCAATTTTGTAAATTTTGGACCTTGAGTATCTGTTCGAATTCTACTGTTGAGGCTAGCCACGTGGTAGTGCAAATGGAAAGATTATCATATATTTCATTTAACCCACAATCATTAAGAATTTTTTAACAAATAGGTGAGGTGAGGTGAAACTAGGTTTTACGTCGTGCTTGTGAATATTTCGCTCATATGACGACGTGCATGCGTGTGTATGTGTATGTGCGGCTGCTTGTACTAGCCCAGACTTAAGGTGGTTTTATAGTGCTAGCTCACTGAGATACCATGCCGCAGTGAAGCATGAATACCCCACTCAGACACATTATACTGACTCCGAGCCGACCAGTCCTTGTTGTACCCATTAATGCCGAGCGCCAGGCAGGGACCAACGGCTAATTCATTCCATGTACAAACTATGCACTACTATCATCGATGCTTATAGAGGCCACACACAATACTGACTTTGGGATATCTTAATGGTACCAAATTTGGTGATTTTGTTTGTGTGAACTCTAAATGTGATTCCCAAAATGAGTTAACCATAATTGTCAAGTTTGAACTCAATCCTCCGATTTGATTGTTCATTAGAGTAAATTAAAGTGTGTGTTTTAAGAAACTGCTATCAGTGCGACATTTCTTTAAATTTGTGGTTCAATATATGTTGATATAAATTGGCTCTCTACCAAATTCACCAAAGAGAGCAAAATTTGGAGTTGAATTTCTTTATGAGGAAATTAGTTTTAAGAATCTTAGGTGTAATCTTTCAAAATTCAGTAAATTTTCAAATCCCCCAATTTCGGATCCATATATCATAATAGGTGCGATCGATCATATTGTCAAACGCTGATAAAATACAATCTAGTGGTAAATTTACATTCCGAGCTTTTTTCAATAAAGCATACATGGATTTTGTGATTTGATTGTAATTACATCTCTACCATTCCTATGAAGTTTGATTCCAAGGTAATTGTACACGTCGATAGATAAGAGAACAGCCAGGCGAGGGGCTAGAGGTGCTAATTAGTAGCTTGTAACCACAACGGGCTAGGGGGGCGGGGGATAGAGGGGTGGAGTCATTGACAGACTATTGAACAGAGACTGCCCGTGTACACGTCGATAGCTAACGGAACAGCCAGGCGAGGGCCTAGAGGTGCTAATTAGTAGCTTGTAAACCACAAGGGGCTAGGGGGACGGGGATAGAGGGACGGGGGCTAGGGGGACGGAGGATAGAGGGACGGGGGCTAGGGGACGGGGATAGAGGGACGTGGCCCATGGGCTAGGGGACGGGGGCTAGAGGGTGGAGTCATTGACAGACTATTGAACAGAGACTGCCTGTGTACACGTTTGTTGTCGACAACATCCAAGCTAGAATTCAAAAGTAAGAAAAATTGGTAGCACCAATGACATTGATTACTTTCTTGATTATTTTTTATGGATAGTATAAGTGAGTTGTTACCTGAGGAATTGATTTCTCATTGATTACTTGTGATTGGAAGTACACGTGAGCTTGCTGTATTTTTACGAGTCGCCTTCCTGGAAATAAACCAGGAAGAAAAACTCCCACCGCAAGCCACAACTTACAATAGTGCCGGGGATTAATTATTGCCCAGAAGAAAACGAGGTTAGCACGGTGGTGTAGTGGTTAGCATGCTGGCCTCTCACGCCAAAGGCCCGGGTTCGAATCCCGGTGGAGACACCAAACTTTGTGACCTGGGTCTCATACTGTGTTGTGTCCCTGGGCAAGGCACTTCTTCCACATTGCACTCAGTCCACCCAGCTGTTCAAAATGGGCACCTGAGAAGCGAATGTACAGACCTATATACGGTCAGTTTTGAAAGTACAATTCCGTCAGGGTAATAATGTAACGCCAGAGGGCAGCATCGTGTTGGATTCTAGGCGCAAATATTAGCATTATTACGTTAAACATGTTTTAGATATGTAACAGACATGATCAGTAAAAGTGTTTAAATATTTTTATTGCAAATTCACCATAGATGTACTGACAACCAGTTACACAGGATCACAAACGCTCAGGTATTTCCTGGGTATACATATATATGCATTCATCACCTCACATTAACTCACATCAACTCACATTTTTAAAACGTGTGAACAGTAAATGTTTTCTTTAAAAGAAAAATCAGATTGCTCTATAAATATGAAGACATTCTCACATGAACAAAGTCATTGCACCAATACCATCATACCAGCGTGGTATGTCTTGGCAAATAAATACAAAATAAATAAACGATAATGCTGAAAATGACTAAAACCCGTAAACGATGGACATTCACATATGTCCCTGTCACACAATGTCTCACAGACTTCACAGACGCTCGGACTGTGTTCAAGTTGAACATTTGATTTCAAGCATAGCGGAACTTTAGTTCCATAATTTTCTGTTGTAAAATATGATCCCTAGAAAGACCATACATTCATAAACTCGACGACAATGTTTTTCATAATAAAATGTTTCAACTGAGGATATTTTACACACAGAACTAATTTTTATGAATGTTAAATGTATTTTGTTTACATCTTGCTGGTATTAATGCTTATCTGTCCTCCTCCCCCCCTTGCCCCCTTTCCTTCGTCCTCCCCCTCTCTTTTTCCCTCTACAACCTTTAAACAGTTTTAACCCACGCGAACATTTCTTAACCGATTTCTTTCCGATACAGGATCCGTACTTCATCATACGTTCCATGGTTGTCGTAATGTTGGATCGTTGTACGATGTCAGTACTGAGGTTCATCTCGAAACTCCCAACGTTGGTATTAGACCGACTGGCAGTGCCAACAAGCAGATAACACAGGACGCCTTTGATCTGCTTGAACTGTGCCAGGCTGTTGTTATTGTCAGTACAGTTGTGAAACAACATTGTTGAAACCTTCTCTTCTTCAACCTTCTTCAAAATGTCAAGATACTCCAGAAAGTACATGGTAGCAAATGCTTCTGTCTTTTTTATTTTCTTCAGTTGCTACAATATAAAAATGGGATTATTTTAGAAAAAAACATTGAAGGCTGTTATGTTATGTTTGTATCAGGTGTCGCTCGACTCTGACTCACAACATGGGTTTTATCAAGGTTATAACATGGATTCAAACCGTTCTACGGCAGACGCGAAATGTAGGCTTCAGTGATTCCCTTGCGCCATATTTTCCCATTTTGTTTTAAGGTAACAAGTTACTTGCGTTTTCACGTGTTCGTGATGAACACCACGAGGGGAACACAATTACTAACCTTTCAAGAACACCTGGTGTTGTCATTGTTTTATAGCGATTCATAAACACATACATTTTATATAGTCGGGATGGACTATTCTTTATTTTACCACATCTTTTCTTACTGCGCCTATTTACAAGTGTACTTTGTAAATATAAATAAAACTGTGTATGTGTTTGCTTGCACCATCGATATATACGGATGAACAGAGGATTCAGTGTTTGTTTGTACCGTTATAGCATGTCATCGATATATACTGATGAACAGAGGATTCAGTATTTGTTTGTACCATTATAATATGCCATCGATATATACTAATGAACAGAGGATTCAGTGTTTGTTTGTACCATTATAGCATGTCATCGATATATACTGATAAACAGAAGATTCAGTGTGTTACCTTTTTTATCAACTGGGCATTCATCTTTGAATTCCTCTTTGCCACGCCATTGTTGTAGAGCAGCATTCTGGTAACATAAGCATAGTGTGAGGATGCATATATGATAGCATGTCCTGACATACGGTGGCAGGGATAGTTTTGATGGTGGTATGAATGTGGACACATAACGAACATACATAGTTTCTTAGTTTGTACATAATACATATAGAAAAATGATTTTCACCCAGTATGCAAAAACCAAGGTATCTGTGTTTGGCCTTAATAAAATGATAGTCATTTTACACAGTGTCTGTAACTTCGTTAGAAGTATGAACGGTCAACTCCCAAAGGTGACGTGATGAGCAAGCCGAGTAGATAAAGTACGTCACTAAATACTGTTCCATCAGAGTATTCACAAGATGCTCATTAGTTCGTCTTTCTTGAATTTAGGAACTGGGTTCGTTAGAACATTAACTCAAGTCAATATTGTTTCTGCCCCCCTGACTGCCATGTCTTACGATGGTATTACATCATGAACTGACCCTATACACATGTCCGTTTCAGCTAACGATTAAGTTACTGTAAAACTTCATACGTGTATTGTCAACCATGATATTGTCTACATGACCTAAGCAAGTCTTAAAAACAAGATTGATACGATCATGATGATATTTGACGAGTTGATAAAACAATGCCCCCATCGTATCTGTGGATACAAGATAACTGGACGAACTGCCGTATACTCAACACAAACTCTAGATACTTACATTCATACTGAGCCATTCGCCAGTGTCTTGTTTCAGCATACTTCCATACTTTTTCCGGAATGTCTCCCAGGTTTCCTCCGTCATGCTTCCTTGGATAGGGAGGTTGCATACGTCATCCTTGTAGTACGTGAAGCTGCGCTCACTAGCCTGGCTGCCATACACTGAATAGAGCACACATACATTACTTCAACTACTAGTTTCAAATACCCGTGATTATATATACAGGAAGAACATAGTAAAACGCGGCAGACGGATTACTTCATAAGAGATTTATGAACAGCAAATATATACACAATGACTACGCTCAACTCAAACATCTAAAAACAGAGACAAACATCGGGAACTGTTTAAGAAAAGTGACCAGGCCGCAGATATTGGAGAACAAAAAAATACATAACGTGATTATCTGTGTATTAAAGCCAACGTTCAGGGTTTTAGTTACTATCTTACCTGATAAAGTCAGACAAAACAGTGCTAGTTTCAAATAATTCATCTTGTATACAATTCTAATTGTATCCTAATTTCGTCAGTATAGTTGATAACCAATATAATTGTTATTAAAATTCGGGTTCCTTTTATACAGACTATATGACCTGGTTTGGCATTTCCAAATTCTATTTTTTCCCTTAGGGGGTATGGGGTAAGACAAAACATCCAACCAGAGAACTCTTTTCTGAAAAGAAAGAATCACATTCTATATTTGGTTTGTGAATGTGATGACAACAAGCGTGTGTGTCCGCCCCCCGGCCTAACCAGTCACTACTTCCAGATGTACGTATACTTCCGGTTTCTAAAGTACTCACCACTAGTTCCTGTACCTATCGAAGTATTCATAAATGTGTGTAGATAGCTTTCCCAAATGTATTGTCACATAATACATATACAGAAAAGATAAATTATTCTTTCGTTATTGTTGAAAAGGCAGGTAACTGCTGCTGGAACATAATGCAATTGTATAAAAAAATGTATCCATATTTTAAAGGAACTTAAAAATCACTAGTCTATAAAATACATCAAAATCTTTAACGTATTGTTCACCCAAATGTGGCTACTTCGTTACTAAAAAAAAGGAAACAGTTATATTTATTCAGTTTTGTATGTATCAACGTTCTAACTTTGTTATCTCCCTTTACTGATAACACGAGATAAGAGAGGAAACGTGTCTGAAATAGGTTTCGGTTCGTGTGTAATGAGATGTATATTATTCTCAGTTTAGACCAAATGGTATGATTAAGTTATGTTTTGGTCCTTGTACTGTAGCAAGGCGTGGAGTCATCCCATAGATGCCATCCTCACTAGCTTCCTCAAAGGGTTAACCTCTTTGGTGATGTGGACAAGTAAGGCATCCGACTTCAGATCAGATGGTCTGTGGTTCCAATCCCAGCAGGGAAGTCGGGAATGTTATGGCCGCTACAGTACCTGCAATAATAGGTTATAAATACATCAGACACGTCAACGAACATTTCACAATAGGAGTTGTGTAGGAGTAACATTGCTGCCAGGCCAGAGGAGGATGTCAACACTGTACCCGAAATGGTGGGTCTAGCTTGTACAACAACACACACTGCCCCGGGGACTTGGAGGACACATACCACTAGTAGGGAGAACACCAGGCAAATGGAAATGCTCAAAGTCGTCGACGGGCATAGTATACACGGATCACGATCTGCAGACTGGACACGCCTGTGACTACCCAGCCAGGTGTTAACCGTGAAAACACATGTAATGCTCTGAGTATTATCAGGCTGGTAAAATCACAAATCACATTCGGCTCAGTGAGTCGCTTCATTCATACAAACACAAGTATCAGCTTATTTTACAACTTCTTTCAATTTAGTATGTTATTGTTTTATATATTTATATGGATGTGTGTGTGTGTGTGTGGGGGAGGGTAAAATATCAATATAATCATTATGAAGAATATGAATAATTAATATACTCAAGATTTTAGAAAGACGTTTAAATAAACATAATCATCATTGATCAATATCCCCCACAGCCTAAGACTGATATGGTGTATACACTTCAACCAACAGAGGGTATAACACGCTATGTACAGTGTGAGTGCTACTTGAGTCTTAATCAGTAAATCATTGTTATTACAATAACAATTATCCAGTGGAAGCTAAAACCTCGTGATGTAATTAGCCAGAATCTTCAGATCTCCGGACGCCTTTAGTTTATCTTATCCAGTTTCACATTTCTTGAAGCATCAGATCCCACCTGAAAAATACCCCTGTTCGGCTTTACTTTGAATATTATGTCCGTCGTGTAAAAATAGGTCGCTAGTAACATATGTTTGTACACACGACACCTGGCGCTGGAAATGGACACACTACTGTTTAAGTCCATGTTTAGGGCCTTGTCTTTTCAACTAATAATAATTTATTCCATATATCAGTACTTCGTGCAGTATACTACGGTTATAACGAACTCAAAGGGACCACTAATTATAGACTATAGTTCGTTATAACCGTACTTAGTTACAGGCATTTCGACTAAAACATCTAGCAAGTGGCCCGTACCGAACACAACCCAATTAGTTAGGAGTGTGGTCGTTGAAAACTTTACTATGTAAGTAATATTAATACACCCTCAAACACACACAATTATATGAAGGCAAAACACATTTACATGTATGCTCTTCTCTGATGATATATAGAATTCATTTTGCTTCATCCTCTGATACTTCATAATGACATATACTGAAGAAGAAAGGAAACTTCAGTCTTGGAGAAATGAATTATATTGAAAATGGGTAGTGCAGGGGAGTTAATATTGGTGAATAACACGCGGGGTGCATACAGCATGCTCTTTTGTAAAAACGCAAACAAGTACGTATGCAGGGTCACGTCTACACAATTTCAGTGCTTAAAAACCTATATGTTTGCAGAATTTTGTTGATGAAAAAACGCGTTAACAATTCTTGAAAGATAAACAGTTCTCATGCCTTACAAATGAACGTTCAATTTGCATGTTCAAAGCTGGAAGTCTACAGTGGTTGTTGCACGTGCCATGTGGCGCCGTGGACGTTCAGTTGGGCCGATTCTGACACAGGTAAACCGTAATGAACGTCTACCCTGGGCATAATTGCACCTGCAGATGGCAAAACTCGGTTGTTGACGTCATGGAGTGGCCATCGAGATCACCTAATCAAAATCCCACCAAATTTGTATGGGATGCTCTTGGAAGATGACTTCGTGACTTGAGACGTCAACCCCCAAATATATTCAAGATTTGGACACAACATTGATACAGCAATATCACAGGTTGCTTGATGCCGTGTTAACGGGTGTTAGGTAGTCAATGAGGCAACGTTGAATTGCCTATTGTGAATGCAACGTATCGGGGAAGGCGACACCTCAGTGCCTGATTGTGGCACTTGAATGCCTAATCCTGTTTTGGTGTGCGCTCTATACGTCCATAAACCAGATTTGTCCACTACCAACACACTTTGTTGTGTGGGTATGTTTAGGACATAAAGTAACACATATGAAGTTCCTTATCTAGTTAGTATATATTGGCTTAAACACAAGAGGCAGGAGCAGCGTCACAAGCATAGACACAATAATACGTTTGTACGAAATGGGAACAATTAATTCAGAATAACTCAAGATCGGGAATAGTGTAGTAAATGACAATACAGTACCCGGCAATACAGTACCCGGTAGTACCCGGCAATACAGTACCCGGTAGTACCCGACAATACAGTACCCGGTAGTACCCGGCAATACAGTACCCGGTAGTACACGGCAGTGATTACCCTGTACCCAACAATATCTTCTTTTTGATTTTTATACCCATCACTAGAAAAAAAAGTTGTTTAGGAAAACAACTTGTTTCAGGTATGGGTATAATAAAAGCAAACATCAGATATTGTTGGGTACAGGGGATTCATCTGTATTGACATTTACTGGTCTAGTCCCGATTTGGAGTTATTTTGCAATTCATCGTTTTCATTTGGATACAACTTGACTGTACCGAATCAACGCGGGATTGAAACGCGATCACGAGCACGACAAACTGTTGCTTCAGGAAAGGCACTAGTGAGTAATGTGAATTATTTTCACCTTGATGTCCTGTTTATGATGACTGAAAATAGAAACTGCGTTATATTTACCTCGTGTTCATTGTTTTGTAAATGCCCGCGTCCAGTAGGATGTAAGAGAACTATATTATGTAATTTTACAGCGTAAACGTTTTCATGATTGGGTCACCAAACTCATTTCATAAATTTGTGAAATAATTAGACACCGTTAACCGGGGATATTTTCACGAAATGGATTAACAAAACTGTACATGTATGCATATACACACGCATATACACACAGATATAATACCACACACACACAGACACACACACACACACACGCACACGCGCGCGCACACACGCACACACACACACGCACGCACGCGCGCACACGCACACACACACACACACACACACACACACACACACACATACTCGACGTCATTTATAGTCATGATTTATCACAACGGCCTACAAAGATCGAGTCGGGGCCAAGCTGTTAAATGAATGAAAGCGTGACCCAGAAAGTGAATGCACTTTGCGAGCCATTTCCATAAAGTGATTAAGTAAGTTGTTGGCAACATCAGATCTAGGAGCCGTGTTCCAGGTTTGAGCCTACAGAAAGTCGACTCGAGTTGGAGTGAGAGCAGTGTGGTTTACGTCAACATGGTATCTGGCACGGCATATCATTATAAACTTGAAGGAAAGACCACAACTCCAATGTCGAGGGCGTTCAAACCCAGAGAGCAGAGACATCATGTTGACAGACCAAGGATCAACTTAAGCTCGAATCTGAGCAACCACGATCACCACTCATTGGAATATGAGCCATGTTATATGTTCTATTATACATATTATATCACTATTACGTACACGTATTGTAGTGAAAACTTGAGTGTTGGAACATCATCCCTTAAACTGACGGTATTACACATATTGTACTGGAACATCACCCCTTAAACTGACGGCATTACACATGTTGTACTGGAACATCACCCCTTAAACTGACAGCATTACACATGTTGTACTGGAACATCACCCCTTAAACTGACAGCATTACACATATTGTACTGGAACATCACCCCTTTTAAACTGACGGTATTACACATGTTGTACTGGAACATCACCCCTTAAACTGACAGCATTACACATATTGTACTGGAACATCACCCCTTAAACTGACGGTATTACACATGTTGTATTGGAACATCACCCCTTAAACTGACGGTATTACACATGTTGTATTGGAACATCACCCCTTAACTTTGACTGGCATTACACATATTGTACTGGAACATCACCCTTTAAACTGACGGTATTACACATGTTGTACTGGAACATCACCCCTTAAACTGACATCATTACACGGTATTACACATATTGTACTGGAACATCACCCCTTAAACTGACGGTATTACACATGTTGTACTGGAACATCACCCCTTAAACTGACAGCATTACACACATTGTACTGGAACATCACCCCTTAAACTGACGGTATTACACATGTTGTACTGGAACATCACCCCTTAATCTGACAGCATTTCACATGTTGTACTGGAACATCACCCCTTAATCTGACAGCATTACACATATTGTACTGGAACATCACCCCTTAATCTGACGGCATTACACATATTGTATTGGAACATCACCCCTTAAACTGACGGTATTACACATGTTGTATTGGAACATCACCCCTTAAACTGACGGTATTACACATATTATACTGGAACATCACCCCTTAAGCTGACGGTATTACACATATTGTACTGGAACATCACCCCTTAAACTGACGGTAATACACATATTGTATTGGAACATCACCCCTTAAACTGACGGTATTACACATATTGTATTGGAACATCACCCCCCAAACTGACGGTAATACACATGTTGTATTGGAACATCACCCCTTAAACTGACGGTATTACACATATTATACTGGAACATCACCCCTTAAGCGTACGGTATTACACATATTGTACTGGAACGTCACTCCTTCAACGTACGGTATTACACATATTGTACTGTAACACTGGCCCTTAAACTGACGGTGTGGCACATATTGTACTGGAACATCACCCCTTAAACTTTGGGTATCACACATATTGTACTGTAACACTGGCCCTTAAACTTTGGGTATTACACATATTGTACTGTAACACTGGCCCTTAAACTTTGGGTATTACACATATTGTACTGTAACACTGGCTCTTAAACTTTGGGTATTACACATATTGTACTGGAACACTGGCCCTTAAACTTTGGGTATTACACATATTGTACTGTAACACTGGCCCTTAAACTGACGGTATGGCACATATTGTACTGTAACACTGGCCCTTAAACTTTGGGTATTACACATATTGTACTGTAACACTGGCTCTTAAACTTTGGGTATTACACATATTGCACTGTAACACTGGCTCTTAAACTTTGGGTATTACACATATTGTACTGTAACACTGGCCCTTAAACTTTGGGTATTACACATATTGTACTGTAACACTGGCCCTTAAACTTTGGGTATTACACATATTGTACTGTAACACTGGCCCTTAAACTTTGGGTATTACACATATTGTACTGTAACACTGGCTCTTAAACTTTGGGTATTACACATATTGTACTGGAACACTGGCCCTTAAACTTTGGTTTATTACACATATTGTACTGGAACACTGGCCCTTAAACTTTGGGTATTACACATATTGTACTGGAACACTGGCCCTTAAACTTTGGGTATTACACATATTGTACTGTAACACTGGCCCTTAAACTTTGGGTATTACACATATTGTACTGTAACACTGGCCCTTAAACTTTGGGTATGGCACATATTGTACTGGAACACTGGCCCTTAAACTGACGGTGTGGCACATATTGTACTGTAACATGGCCCTTAAACTTTGGGTATTACACATATTGTACTGGAACACTGGCTCTTAAACTTTGGGTATTACACATATTGTACTGTAACACTGGCCCTTAAACTTTGGGTATTACACATATTGTACTGTAACACTGGCCCTTAAACTTTGGGTATTACACATATTGTACTGTAACACTGGCCCTTAAACTTTGGGTATTACACATATTGTACTGTAACACTGGCCCTTAAACTTTGGGTATTACACATATTGTACTGTAACACTGGCCCTTAAACTTTGGGTATTACACATATTGTACTGTAACACTGGCCCTTAAACTTTGGGTATATTGTACTGAACACTGGCAATTCTTAAACTATTATTACATATTGTGTAACACTGGCCCTTAAACTTTGGGTATTTGTATTGAACACTGGAACACTGGCCCTTAAACTTTGGGTATTACACATATTGTACTGTAACACTGGCCCTTAAACTTTGGGTATTACACATATTGTACTGTAACACTGGCCCTTAAACTTTGGGTATTACACATATTGTACTGTAACACTGGCTCTTAAACTTTGGGTATTACACATATTGTACTGTAACACTGGCCCTTAAACTTTGGGTATTACACATATTGTACTGTAACACTGGCCCTTAAACTTTGGGTATTACACATATTGTACTGTAACACTGGCCCTTAAACTTTGGGTATTACACATATTGTACTGTAACACTGTACTGTAACACTTAAACTTTGGGTATTACACATATTGTACTGTAACACTGGCTCCTTAAACTTTGGGTATTACACATATTGTACTATAACACTGGCCCTTAAACTTTGGGTATTACACATATTGTACTGTAACACTGGCTCTTAAACTTTGGGTATTACACATATTGTGTAACACTGGTCAAACTGGGCTACACCTTAAACTTTGGGTATTACACATATTGTACTGTAACACTGGCCCTTAAACTTTGGGTATTACACATATTGTACTGGAACACTGGCCCTTTAAACTTTGGGTATTACACATATTGTACTGTAACACTGGCCCTTAAACTTTGGGTATTACACATATTGTACTGGAACACTGGCCCTTAAACTTTGGTATTACACATATTGTACTGTAACACTGGCCCTTAAACTTTGGGTATTACACATATTGTACTGTAACACTGGCTCCTTAAACTTTGGGTAAACTTTACACATATTGTACTGGAACACTGGCCCTTAAACTTTGGGTATTACACATATTGTACTGTAACACTGGCCCTTAAACTTTGGGTATTACACATATTGTACTGTAACACTGGCCTCTTAAACTTTGGGTATTACACATATTGTACTGTAACACTGGCCCTTAAACTTTGGGTATTACACATATTGTACTGTAACACTGGCTCTTAAACTTTGGGTATTACACATATTGTACTGTAACACTGGCCCTTAAACTTTGGGTATTACACATATTGTACTGTAACACTGGCTCTTAAACTTTGGGTATTACACATATTGTACTGTAACACTGGCTCTTAAACTTTGGGTATTACACATATTGTACTGGAACACTGGCTCTTAAACTTTGGGTATTACACATATTGTACTGTAACACTGGCCCTTAAACTTTGGGTATTACACATATTGTACTGGAACACTGGCCCTTAAACTTTGGGTATTACACATATTGTACTGGAACACTGGCCCTCTTTTAAACTTTGGGTATTACACATATTGTACTGTAACACTGGCCCTTAAACTTTGGGTATTACACATATTGTACTGTAACACTGGCCCTTAAACTTTGGGTATTACACATATTGTACTGGAACACTGGCCCTTAAACTTTGGGTATTACACATATTGTACTGTAACACTGGCCCTTAAACTGTAACACTGGTATATTACACATATTGTACTGTAACACTGGCTCTTACTAAACTTTGGGTATTACACATATTGTACTGTAACACTGGCTCTTAAACTTTGGGTATTACACATATTGTACTGTAACACTGGCCCTTAAACTTTGGGTATTACACATATTGTACTGTAACACTGGCTCTTAAACTTTGGGTATTACACATATTGTACTGTAACACTGGAACACTGGCCCTTAAACTTTTGGGTATTACACATATTGTACTGTAACACTGGCCTCTTAAACCCTTAAACTTTGGGTATTACACACATATTGTACTGTAACACTGGCCCTTAAACTTTGGGTATTACACATATTGTACTGTAACACTGGCCCTTAAACTTTGGGTATTACACATATTGTACTGTAACACTGGCCCTTAAACTTTGGGTATTACACATATTGTACTGTAACACTGGCTCTTAAACTTTGGGTATTACATATTGTACTGTAACACTGGCCCTTAAACTTTGGGTATTACACATATTG
Organism: Haliotis rubra; assembly: GCF_003918875.1. Lineage (NCBI taxonomy): Eukaryota > Metazoa > Mollusca > Gastropoda > Lepetellida > Haliotidae > Haliotis > Haliotis rubra. Next base: position 1,287,834 of record NW_025765048.1, on the reverse strand, counting down.
TACTGTAACACTGGCTCTTAAACTTTGGGTATTACACATATTGTACTGTAACACTGGCCCTTAAACTTTGGGTATTACACATATTGTACTGTAACACTGGCCCTTAAACTTTGGGTATTACACATATTGTACTGTAACACTGGCCCTTAAACTTTGGGTATTACACATATTGTACTGTAACACTGGCCCTTAAACTTTGGGTATTACACATATTGTACTGTAACACTGGCCCTTAAACTTTGGGTATTACACATATTGTACTGTAACACTGGCCCTTAAACTTTGGGTATTACACATATTGTACTGTAACACTGGCCCTTAAACTTTGGGTATTACACATATTGTACTGTAACACTGGCCCTTAAACTTTGGGTATTACACATATTGTGTAACACTGGCTCTAAACACTGCCCTTAAACTTTGGGTATTACACATATTGTACTGTAACACTGGCTCTTAAACTTTGGGTATTACACATATAACACTGTAAACTTTGTACACATATTGTACTGTAACACTGGCCCTTAAACTTTGGGTATTACACATATTGTACTGTAACACTGGCCCTTAAACTTTAATTATTTAAACTTTGGGTATTACACATATTGTACTGTAACACTGGCCCTTAAACTTTGGGTATTACACATATTGTACTGGAACACTGGCCCTTAAACTTTGGGTATTACACATATTGTACTGTAACACTGGCATCTTGTAACACTGGCCCTTAAACTTTGGGTATTACACATATTGTACTGTAACACTGGCCCTTAAACTTTGGGTATTACACATATTGTACTGTAACACTGGCCCTTAAACTTTGGGTATTACACATATTGTACTGTAACACTGGCCCTTAAACTTTGGGTATTACACATATTGTACTGTAACACTGGCTCTTAAACTTTGGGTATTACACATATTGTACTGGAACACTGCCCTTAAACTTTGGGTATTACACATATTGTACTGTAACACTGGCTCTTAAACTTTGGGTATTACAAATATTGTACTGGAACACTGCCCTTAAATATACGATTGATCACACGATATATCTGTTCAAGTTTACAGGGTACAAGCGAAATGTAACAAACCCGTTAATAATTCCAAGGGGACGTACATAAAATTGCAATATTTATTTCTCGCCGGCAAATATAAAGATTGTAAAGTTACCAAACTGCAGGTTGAAGATATTTCTTTTCAGTGTACAATTTCAGCTTGTAAAGAGGGAAATCGTAGTTTACTATTCACACTTTAGTTTCGTGTCGCCCCCACCGCCCAGCGTGTGACTGACTGTCTCTTTCCGGCTTTATGTCATAATTCAGTAAACTATGAATGACAAATGTATCAATCATCATGACCCCTGTATATAGCATACACCCGTATGTATATGGGAAGAAATAGCGTACAGGGCGGGGCACCTGCTGATTAATGAATATTCAGTTTGGGACGACAGATGAAGCGAGGTGTTTCTATTTCCCGCTCACGGGTATATCAGTGGGATGGCATTGACCATTTGAACGCTATCAGATTATCGATACATAAAGTCTTCGACAATTCACTAGAATCTGTACTTTACTGAGGAAGTGTAATCCCAAATATAGCATGTGTTACATTTGACCACATTCTAAATGACGTTGTGTATTCATGGCAATTCGATTGTTTTAATTGTTTCAAACGCATCACGCCGACACTGACCACATGGGTTAATTACAAATCACCGTTCCGGGAGAATGCATGTAGGTTTTGAGGGGTTACAAGGGGATCCACTGACCCACTGCACATCATCGATGACCCACTGTGACGGAGAAAGTGGGAAATTTCAAACCACTGTTCCTCGAGTATACACGTCAGTACTGAGTGTTCTTCTAGGGCATATATTGACCCCACTTCGCATCACCGGTCGCCCCCACCTGACCGGAGATCAAAACGAGTTATCAAGGTCAGTATTGAATTGAGAATGTTTCATCATGAAAAAAATGAACAACTGCGTACTACAAAGCGAAAGACAACCAAATATTACACTAATTCAGGACTCGGCAGAAAAGTGTTAAGTTTAAAAAATTTAAATTTTCTAATAATCTGACGTGCAGAAAAACGAGTTTTCAAAACTGACGGAAATATGTGTCACGTAAAAACACATATTTCCGTCAGTTTTGAAAACTACCGAAGCACGTAGCCTATTATCCGCACGGCGGACACATGCATCACACCTCGCCCATACCAGGAAGGGAAGTCAGCCAATAAACTATTAGTCAGTTTCGTTTTGTAACACTCTCGTGTATAGCCATTCATGAATCTTCACCTGTAAAACGTGCTTTGAATATATGAATTGGATGTCTGTGGCTGGGGGACTACCGTGCCGACATAAAATATTTTCCTTTGTCAACTCAGAAGTATTCCTATAAGGAAAGCCGGTGTACATCTATGCGTTTGTTCATTATGAACATACTGTACATATACTTTGAGTCCCGTCACATGAGACAACATATAGAGTATTTTTGGAAGCGGATGTAAAGGGCTGAAATTACAAATATTCGTTTCTAAAAATTCGAAAACAAGAATTGTATTTCAATTTGCTTCATTTTTGTTCCTTTAATAGGATTATTGATGAAGAAAATGCATGTGTTTGTTCTGAATCTCGTCACCATGTAATTACTTCAGTTAGTTAGTTCACACAGTATACACACCGAAATGAAATAAGAACACCTTGTAATGTCTGGTGATTTTAACAGGTCCAAATACTGTTGTGAGCATGCCGCGGTGATAACGGAGTATAGTTTAGTTTCACTGTCCAGATTGCACGATCAAACACTGAGGCAGGTATACAGAAATACAGATAAAGAAAACATACTGTAACATTTACAATAAACTAAACCAATGGCGACATATATATTTAGTTTGTTACTTCTTTACCATGCACATTACTTTAACCGTTTTACCTATGTGGTAATATAAACAATAAAAACACAGCTTCCTAAATCATAAGAAATAACTGCTAAATGCCACGTCTACGATTCATGCTATATCCTGAGCATGTGCATGACGACTTTCAATTAGTGACGATACAGTGGATTTGCTGGATGTTAAGCGTACCAATCTCAAGAGATGGCGACTGGTCACCTGCAATACACGGAAATACATGGCGGCACAAGACAATGCCGAGACCTGCATCATTTTGTCACTCGTGCATTAAATTGAAAAATGTCGACCACAGGGGTATCATTGGATGAAAACTAAGGCCTTGTATACTCCACCGAGATCGTGACATTTTTTCTGTACTGGGGCCTTGAATACTTTCTGTACTGAGGCTTTGAATGTTTCCGTACTACTGAGATTGTGAATTTTTATCTCTACTGAGGCCATGAATGTTTCTGTACTGAAACCTTGAATGATTTTTGTACTGAGATCGTACTTTTTTCTGTGCTGAGGCCTTGAATATTTTCTGTACTGAGGCATTCAATTTTTTCTGTACTGAGGCATTCAATTTTTCTGGACTAAGATCGTGAATATTTTCTGTACTGAAATCGTGAATGTTTACTGTACTGAGATCGTGAATGTTATAGGAACAACATTTGACCAGGAGTCATGTGAAAGCTTGGTACAAAGAGCATGCTTGATTTGCTTGAAAGCTGTGAAATGTAGGCATACAGATGTGTAGACATCCTTCTTGCCATTCCAAAGTATGATCACTCTTGTCATACAGATGATACGAGGTGTTTGCTGAACTGTCTCCTGCCCCAGCGGTGGTCTCTGTCACATTCCAATGTATCATCACTCTTGTCATACAGATGATACCAGGTGTTTGCTGAACTGTCTCCTGCCCCATCGGTGGTCTCTGTCACAAACACATGCAAAGACAAGGCAGTCGATGTGATGCTGTGTAGATGTGTTTTGTCACTTTTGGTTCACCAGTATTTCTTGCTTATATGCGTCCACTGGCGCAAGGGAAGGGTAACAACCAAAGGCATAATTCCGAAGATGACGTTTTCAAAATAATAATATTTGTTATTTGTACTGACAGACATATATAAAAAAATCTATATAATTCTGGATGGAAGAAATTTCTTCTATAATGCCCAATTTAAGTTTGTAATGAAGGAAGTGTAATTCCTGACCGTTAGTCATATATTCCTTCATGACTGACTGACTTGCCCAATTTCCGTCTCGGTTGGGTAATATAGTGAACTGGGTGGCAAGTGCAGTGAAGGGAACCTGGCGGGAAGTAATGACGCTATAGTACTGTCGGAAATAGAAAAAAAACTGTATTTTCTCAGTAATCACTACAATTCATGTAGTTGATATGTGCAAGTGTGAAATATCTCTTAAACTAAGTTCGGCCTAACTACAGTCTCAATGGTAGGGACACAAGAAACGTAGAAAAAGGACTTTGCTGAGGAAAGATTAGTGCAGAAATGAGCAATGCGATTTGTTTTTACGTCCAAAAAGAATTATTTGGAACAGACCATGGCTCTATGCAAATTAGTGTGTGACGTTATTGCATTATAAAGGACACTTTTTAAGTAACCAATTTGAAATTAGACGTAGCTTCATTATAAACGATAGCTGGCGTAAAAAATAATAACTTTCATGCTGAAACTATTAAGGATGAAGCTACCATGGAGTCTCACTGTCACTATAATAAGAAACAGATAGGAGGGTTCGTCTCAAGAGCAAAACCTGGACGGGTGTCGCAGGCGATCGTTTGGGTCGGGCTTGGGGATAGAGATATCAGCTAAGATACGATAATCCTTTAGGGGAATTATACTGGGGAAGTACACGGCATGTCATAACAATTGACAAATAATATCCAGTCCTGTCGATCTTCGCGATCGGGTGGTCATGCCACCTATATATTTTGGGACATTTAATACGATGCGTTTCTATGGTTATCAGGTATCAAACTCTTTTACATATCTCAACATAAACTTTATGAAAGAAAGACACTTCTAAAAAACATATATAAGCTGTTAATCAATAGATGAAGCATAGTCAACACACATGAAAAAGCACAAAATATCTTTGAGATGACCCCTTTGGCGCCTGTAGGCAGCACATGCATTTCATGCCAGGTGAGTCGACGGTCCGTCGTCATACCTGTCTGAGCAACCTAATTGCCATCTATCGTCTGATCTTTTGTTTTCAGCAGCTATTCGCAGCCAAAGTTTTGCCCGATTTTACGAGTAAAATGCTTTTCTGGATATCCTATTACGCATCCCACTGAATGCCAAGTTAGGGCGAAGTGGGTTATTTCGACATATGCTATTTGCATTTGTGTAAATTTTAGGGATACAGAGTAAGAGCCTAAAAACAGTTTTTTTCTATTTCCGACAGTACTATTTTTTATAGGAAGGCCAAGCTATAGTGTACATGTATATGTTACAAACTCGCACCTAGATGGGAAGAACTCAACAAGGCGTGCCTGATGTCGGTTCATGAATGTCTGTGGTTAACTGACATAATCCTTGACAAACTGATAGGCCTTCAATACAATATTCTTATCTCACAATACATAGGAATAAAGTCATGTTGCCTCTTTTAATTATATCATGAACTAGTTAGTAAACGCAAAGATCACCTGAGTTTACGAAACCCTGTCAAATATTGATAACACCCGGTGTTCTCTTGCTGCCGGATATGGCACCAGTCACAAACACATGCAAATGCAAGGCAACCTTGAGCTGAATGTTCAACTGCATTATATCCATTGTATCAAATCAATAGCCAATTTACCGTTGACTATTACTAATTAACTTGTAAACATGTGTGTTGTGGTGGAGATACCATCTTAGTACATAGTTAAGTTGGGCGTGGCCTGCTCCACGTTATGAAAGACGAGCACTCAACATTCACACATTGACAATGTAATCTCAGCGCTATCCAGGTGTGAAGTACAAATTGTTCAGTTGTGAATGTTACGGTTCATGCTTTCCGCGAGGTATTTGTGCAAACGACCACATGCATACTTCTTTGGGGTCGCGAGTGAATAGTCCCGTTGAACGCTTGTCTCTTTCCCATACAGCTGGCAGGACCAGGACAGATGAACTTACATTCACCAACCCATTCGCACGAAGTGGACACTTTGTACTGGACTTTGTTTACACGACACAGGGTGTCCACGTCCCGAGAATACCCCGTACACTCATGTTACACGACACAGGGTGTCCACGTCCCGAGAATACCCCGTACACTCATGTTACACGACACAGGGTGTCCACGTCCCGAGAATAGCCCGTACACTCATGTTAAACGACACAGGGTGTCCACGTCCCGAGAATACCCCGTACACTCATGTTACACGACACCGGGTGTCCACGTCCCGAGAATAGCCCGTACACTCATGTACAGTTCACGCACTTGCTATTGTGGACACGGTTTATAAGGCAATGGCGATTGAAATTAATGAATGAATTAATTAATTCATTCATTCATTCATCCAAAGCCTGCCATAATGATGTATAAAAATGATGCAGATAGTATACTTTCAGCGAGAACTTGGACTATCCCGACCGGAATACCCCAAGCCATAGAGCGAACGTCTGTATACGTGTACTATATGCGCTGCTAGACGACTGTACGCATCACATAAATTGTACTTGGATATTCTAGAAATGTCACACCATCAACAGTTCTGCCTTCATGCATTGTAAATTGTATAGAACAGCAATTGCATCATATGTTTGGAGGTGTCGCAAGTTTGTTGGGGGACAGGGGTATCTACGCGTGTACGTGTGGCACATACAGGACATTTTTGTTTCCTTCTGAGGTGTAGTTCAGAAACCGGCAGATGAGTGAATGAGCTGGGGGCGTGTGACAATAACCTTAGCAGCTGCCGAAAACGAACTCCAAGTTGGAAGCTGGGTAGGACAATAAATCCTGTATTTTCTATGTTATGAGTTTAGCATCCGCAATGATACAGAAATCACATGTGTAACCTCCGTTATTGGGGAAGACAGCGGACCTCGTGTTAATGTGGAAAACCAAAACATCAGGTATATAAAGACAAACCAGTCGAGAATCGTGGTAGTTAAAAAAACGCAAGCATGAATGCTTTGAGGACAACAGTTGTGTGTGCTGCAGTTCTTGGTAAGATGGGGGATCAACATTCACATTAGCTGAATGGGTAGTTCTAAATAAGGGTAGTTCTTAAGGGTAGTTCTTAAGGTTATTGTCTTTTTAAAATATGTTTCATTGTTAAATGTGAATATTAACATTCACGTAGTATAATGGTCCTCAGATGACTGTAGTGGACATCGTCGACCCAGTCGTGGTGTTTGAATCTAGGTTGTGTATAGGTTTGTCGGCACCAGACTGGTGTTTCTCTACAATAGTACACACTTGAGACCTGCATCACGGTGGCCTTCCACATCACGGGTTCTGTCTACGAAACGTTCGTGGAGTTACGAGCTATCGTAAATATATAGTTTATCATAAACTTACGAATATCCTAGTTCTGCGAACGCTTTGTGAATCGGGCTCCAGACTGGCACCCTGTGCTGTGACTGAAATATTGTCCTAGTTCATCTGGTACTAATTACAATCACTCATTCAAGTGTGGTGTCTTTGGCTGTACATTCCGCGTATTTTGGTAATGCCATCTTCGTAACCTGGTACGATTTATAATGCTGAGTGAATAATTCCAAGTCCCATTGATACATTCGAATTCTGTATTTTTTTATTCTTACTGAAAGGGGTATACGTTGGGAAAATGATAACTATGTTACGTTTTATTTCTGCTGTTCAGGGTCAGTTTACGTCAACGAGGCGAGTCAACGTAACGTGACGTACTACCTGAATAATGTATGCCGACACTATATGCCCGGATCAATGCCCAAAGAAAATTTACCAAAAAATGGAAAACATCTAAGAGAAAAGACAGGGGAATGGCTACGGGAAATGGCAAGTACACAAGAATACTGAGTGAGTGAGTGAGTGAGTGAGTGAGTGAGTGAGTGAGTGAGTGAGTGAGTGAGTGAGTGAGTGAGTGAGTGAGTGAGTGAGTGAGTGAGTGAGTGAGTGAGTGAGAGTGAGTGAGTGAGTGAGTGAGTGAGTGAGTGAGTGAGTGAGTGAGTGAGTGAGTGAGTGAGTGAGTGAGTGAGTGAGTGAGTGAGTGAGTGAGTGAGTGAGTGAGTGAGTGAGTGAGTGAGTGAGTGAGTGAGTGAGTGAGTGAGTGAGTGAGTGAGTGAGTGAGTGAGTGAGTGAGTGAGTGAGTGAGTGAGTGAGTGAGTGAGTGAGTGAGTGAGTGAGTGAGTGAGTGAGTGAGAGCTCCGTTGATAATGCCTTAATTCTCCATCAGTCACTGACGTTAGGTCATTTATGGACAGACATTAAGTCCTTTTTTCTTTGTTATTAGAGTAACATTCTGGGAAACTGGAGCGGAACTGAGACAATGAGAGAAAAATGCAAAACTGCCGGAAGCACGATAACGGTAAACAATACTGCTAAGTGTTATATTTAGTGGGCATATGTCAATGTGCTCCGATGCTGTTGCTCGTCTTCACCGAGTTTTTTTTTCATAAACACTCAGTGAACACTTAAAATACTTAAAAGTTCAAATTTGTTGATATCGTTTGTTCGTTACTAACTTGTGTTTAACGAGTGTTATACAGAGCGCACGTTCAGTATTATATCACTTGTTACACATATACTGACTGACTGAGTTTGGTTTTACGTCGCTTTTAGCAATATTCCAGCAACATCACGGCGGGGGACACCAGAAATGGGCTTCACACATTGTACCCATGTGGGGATTCGAACCCGGGTCTTCGGCGTGACGAGCCAACGCTTTAACCACTAGGCTACCCCACCGCCCCTGTTACACATATAAAACACTGTCATGATATAACTATGTTATTTCATTTTACTGTATTTTAAAACCAATGAACTTTAATGTGTAATTATCACTTCAGGTACAAGGCAACACAGGCCTAGTCGGTGTCATGTTCTTCCTAGAATATATGACCACTTTGACAAGCAATGAAGACAAGAAAGTCTCGACAATGTTATTTTACAACTGCAGTAACAATAATAGAAGCGTGGAACTCTGGTATGATATCAGAACACCATTGTGTTACCTGCTCTATTACAACGACAGTCGGGGAGATAACACCAAAAACACTTCCATTGATCTGTGCTCGGATGCCATACAGAACACAAGCATCAGTGGCGTCATGGAATCTCTGGCAGTGTTCGGGAAATGTCTAGAGACCACGGATCTATCCCAGTGCACACAAAAGGTGAAGTTGTTCAAAGATAGTTGGATGAGTAAGACGAAGAGACGAAGGGGGAGAAGGGGAAGGGAGAAGACGTGGGAGAGGCAAGGGGAGAAAGGGGGCAAAAGGAAGCAGAAAGAGGGACAGAAAGGAGGGAAAGAAAGGGCGAAGGAAGGCAGGCAGAAAAGGAAAGAAAAGAAACAAAAATCAAAATGATCAAAAACAAAATTAGAAAACCACACTGATGATGATCCCTGAGTCTATGTGTACGTGCTTATTCAGTTGAATTCCACTTGAATTATAGAAATGATTTAGATCCTGACAGTCAGCTTGGAGTATATTGTTCAGCTGTAAAACTGTACTGATGCGAAATACATGTGAACAGAAACTTGTACTGTTATTTCATTTTATCAATATTATTTTTAATACTTTAATACTTATATGTGCTTGCGTGTGTTTGTTTGTTACCTGCCCTGAAAATACCGTTGTTGTTTTAGTAGTACCCGACTGTATTTCCTGGTCTGTGTGACAGGGAGTTGCTGTCGTGGATATGTACAACATAAATGTAGTGGGCGAGAGTTCGTCTTCCTGGTGTGTAAGTGCTATGCACTACCCTGTAAGCCTTGTTTGACATATTTCATGTTTGAAGTTTGCAGTAGACATTATGTCAGTTTACGACTGTCAAGTTACAAAATGTTGGGAGAATGATCCATGCTTAGATATGTAGCGTATATTACAAATACAGACTGCCTAATATTTCACTGTTTAGAGGTTTATCATAGCATAGCATAGCATAGCATAGCATAGCATAGCATAGCATAGCATAGCATAGCATGTGATACCATTGTCACTGTGTTCAATATTAACGGCCAATAAACAAGTGAAATATTCTTATTTGTTTGTATTTTTCAAATAATTATTCATGGGTACTGGTCAAGTTCCCATTCGTCACGCCTATATGTTCTTAACGTTCCTGACCCTGAATTTGGCTTAAATAGAAGATAAGACTTGACCAGGTGCAACCGTCCTCGAGAGTGATGTATGTGACGGAGAAAGTGGGAAATTTCAAACCACTGTTCCTCGAGAATGCACGTCAGTACTGAGTGTTCTTCTGGGGCATATATTGACCTCACTTCGCATCACCGGTCGCCCCCACCTGGCCGGAGATCAAAACGAGTTATCAAGGTCATGAAAAACATGAACAACTGAGTACTACAAAGCAAAAGACAACCAAATATTACACTAATTCAGGACTCGGCAGAAAAGTGTTAAGTTTAAAAAATTAAATTTTCTAATAATCTGACGTGCAGAAAAACGAGTTAATTTCATTGGTGTTTTTACGTGACACATATTTCCGTCAGTTTTGAAAACTACCGAAGCACGTAGCCTATTATCCACACGGCGGACACATGCATCACACCTCGCCCATACCAGGAAGGGAAGTCAGCCAATAAACTATTAGTCAGTTTCGTTTTGTAACACTCTCGTGTATAGCCATTCATGAATCTTCACCTGTAAAACGTGCTTTGAATATATGAATTGGATGTCTGTGGCTGGGGGACTACCGTGCCGACATAAAATATTTTCCTTTGTCAACTCAGAAGTATTCCTATAAGGAAAGCCGGTGTACATCTATGCGTTTGTTCATTATGAACATACTGTACATATACTTTGAGTCCCGTCACATGAGACAACATATAGAGTTATACCCCGTACACATTCATGTACAGTTCACGCACTTGCTATTGTGGACACGGTTTATTAGGCAATGGCGATTGAAATTCATTCATTCATTCATTCATTCATTCATTCATTCATTCATTCATTCATTCATTCATTCATTCATTCATTCATTCATTCATCCAAAGCCTGCCATAATGATGTATAATAATGATGCAGATAGTATACTTTCAGCGAGAACTTGGACTCCAACCGACCGGAATATCCCAAGCCATAGAGCGAACGTCTGTATACGTGTACTATATGCGCTGTTAGACGACTGTACGCATCACATAAAAAGTACTTGGATATTCTAGAAATGTATCAACTGTAGCAACCAAATGTAGAGACATCAACAGCTCTGCCTTCATGCATTGTAAATTGCATAGAACAGCAATTGCATCATATGTTTGGAGGTGTCGCAAGTTTGTTAGGGGAAAGGGGTATCTACGCGTGTAGACGTGACACATACAGGAAATGTTTATTTCCTTCTGAGGTGTAGTTCAGAAACCGGCAGATGAGTGAATGAGTTTGAGGAGTGTGACAATAACCTTAGCAGCTGCCGAAAACTAACTCCAAGTTGGAAGCTGGGTAGGACAATAAATCCTGTATTTTCTATGTTATGAGTTTAGCATCCGCAATGATACAGAAATCACATGTGTAACCTCCGTTATTGGGGAAGACAGCGGACCTCGTGTTAATGTGGAAAACCAAAACATCGGGTATATAACGACTAACCTGTCGAGAATCGTGGTAGTTAAAAAACGCAAGCATGAATGCTTTGATGATAATAGTTGTGTGTGCTGCAGTTCTTGGTAAGATGGGGTATCAACATTCTCATTAGCTGAATGGGTAGTTCTAAATAAGGGTAGTTCTAAATAAGGGTAGTTCTAAATAAGGGTAGTTCTTAAGGGTAGTTCTTAAGGGTAGTTCTGAAGGGTAGTTCGTAGGTTATTGTCTTTTTAAAAGATGTTTCATTGTTAAATGTGAATATTAACATTCACGTAGTATAATGGTCCTCAGATGGCTGTTGTGGACATCATCGACCCAGTCGTGGTGTTTGAATCCAGCTTGTGTATAGGTTTGTCGGCACCAGACTGGTGTTTCTCTACAATAGTACACACTTGAGACCTGAATCACGGTAGCCTTCCACATCACGGGTTCTGTCTACAAAGCGTTCGTGGAGTTACGAGCTATCGTAAATATATAGTTTATCATAAACTTACGAATATCCTAGTTCTGCGAACGGTTTGTGAATCGGGCTCCAGACTGCCACCCTGTGCTGTGACTGAAATATTGTCCTAGTTCATCTGGTACTAATTACAATCACTCATTCAAGTGTGGTGTCTTTGGCAGTACATTCCGAGTATTTTGGTAATGCCATCTTCGTAACCTGGTACGATTTATAATGCTGAGTGAATAATTCCAAGTCCCATTGATACATTCAAATTCTGTATTTTTTTATTCTTACTGAAAGGGGTATACGTTGGGGAAATGATAACTGTGTTACGTTTTATTTTTGTTGTTCAGGGACAGTTGACGCCAACGAGGCGAGTCAACGTAACGTGACGTACTACCTGAATAATGTATGCCGACACTATATGTCCGGATCAATGCCCAAAGAAAATTTACCAAATCATGGAAAACATCTAAGAGAAAAAGACACGGGAATGGCTACGGGAAATGGCAAGTACACAAGAATACTGAGTGAGTGAGTGAGTGAGTGAGTGAGTGAGTGAGTGAGTGAGTGAGTGAGTGAGTGAGTGAGTGAGAGTGAGTGAGTGAGTGAGTGAGTGAGTGAGTGAGTGAGTGAGTGAGTGAGTGAGTGAGTGAGTGAGTGAGTGAGTGAGTGAGTGAGTGCTCCGTTGTTAATACCTTAATTCTCCATCAGTCACTGACGTTAGGTCATTTATGGACAGACATTAAGTCCTTTTTTCTTTGTTATTAGAGTAACATTCTGGGAAACTGGAGCGGAACTGAGACAATGAGAGAGAAATGCAAAACTGCAGGAAGCACGATAACGGTAATCAATACTGCCAAGTGTTCTATTTAGAGTACACATTTCAATGTGCTCCGATGCTGTTGCTCGTCTTCACCGAGCATTTTTTTTATAAACACTCAGTGATCACTTAAAATACTTAAAAGTTCAAATTCGTTGATATCGTCTGTTCGGGACTTACTTGTGTTTTACGAGTGTTATACAGAGCGCACGTTCAGTATATATATGACTTGTTACACATATAAAACACTGTCATAATATAACTATGTTATTTCATTTTACTGTATTATAAAACCAATGAACTTTAATGTGTAATTATCACTTCAGGTACAAGGCAACACAGGCCTAGTCGGTGTCATGTTCTTCCTGGAATATATGACAACTATGACAAGCAATGAAGACAAGAAAGTCTCGACAATGTTATTTCACAACTGCAGTAACAATAATAGAAGCGTGGAACTCTGGTATGATATCAGAACACCATTGTGTTACCTGCTCTATTACAACGACAGTCGGGGAGATAACACCAAAAACACTGCCATTGATCTGTGCACGGATGCCATACAGAACACAAGCATCAGTGGCGTCATGGAATCTCTGGCAGTGTTCGGGAAATGTCTAGAGACCACGGATCTATCCCAGTGCACACAAAAGGTGAAGTTGTTCAAAGATAGTTGGATGAGTAAGACGAAGAGACGAAGGGGGAGAAAGGGGAAGGGGAGAAGACGTGGGAGAGGCAAGGGGAGAAAGGGGGCAAAAGGAAGCAGAAAGAGGGACAGAAAGGAGGGAAAGAAAGGGCGAAGGAAGGCAGGCAGAAAAGGAAAGAAAAGAAACAAAAATCAAAATGATCAAAAACAAAATTAGAAAACCACACTGATGATGATCCCTGAGTCTATGTGTACGTGCTTATTCAGTTGAATTCCACTTGAATTATAGAAATGATTTAGATCCTGACAGTCAGCTTGGAGTATATTGTTCAGCTGTAAAACTGTACTGATGCGAAATACATGTGAACAGAAACTTGTACTGTTATTTCATTTTATCAATATTATTTTTAATACTTTAATACTTATATATGCTTGCGTGTGTTTGTTTGTTACCTGCCCTGAAAATAGTTGTTGTTTTGGTAGTACCCGACCGTATTTCCTGGTCTGTGTGACAGGGAGTTGCTGTCGTGGATATGTACAACATAAATGTAGTGGGCGAGAGTTCGTCTTCCTGGTGTGTAAGTGCTATGCACTACCCCGTAAGCCTTGTTTGACATATTTCATGTTTGAAGTTTGCAGTAGACATTATGTCAGTTTACAACTGTCAAGTTACAAAATGTTGGGAGAATGATCCATGCTTAGATATGTAGCGTATATTACAAATACAGACTGCCTAATATTTCACTGTTTGAGGTTGATCATATCATAACAAATCATATCGCATCGCATCATATCATATCATATCATATCATAGCATAGCATAGCATAGCATAGCATAGCATAGCATAGCATAGCATAGCATAGCATAGCATAGCATAGCATAGCATAGCATAGCATGTGATACCATTGTCACTGTGTTCAATATTAACGGCCAATAAACAAGTGAAATATTCTTATTTGTTTGTATTTTTCAAATAATTATTCATGGGTACTGGTCAAGTTCCCATTCATCACGCCTATATGTTCTTAACGTTCCTGACCCTGAATTTGGCTTAAATAGAAGATAAGACTTGACCAGGTGCAACCGTCTTCGAGAGTGATGTATGTGAGTGCATATATGTGTGGCAGGGTTATGCTGAAACTCTCCATTTTATACGGAAAATACATAACAGAAGCCAACAATTGCTGACTGTGAAAGTAAGTTGCATAGATTCAGTAAAGAAAACAACAGAATACAGCAGCCAAACTGTACACGCTAGATGCGTACACCACACATACCTCTGTACCCGTGCGACTGTCAGGTGTTTTCCATCTCCCAACCTGTGGGGCCGTAAAACAACACAGGGATTAAGTGGCGGGTGGGTCCTATAATTGCAAAAGGGGTGGCAGGTTTCCCGATGCTGGGCCATTTCGTCAATTGTAAAGCATGGGGGTGGTAAGCTAGATCATGGTTTATCACCATCACGCAAAACGGTACAAATTGAACCAGAGCTGAATGTTATTTTCATATAATTTTTCAGAACATATGATTAATGCACACATAGCAACACTTTTGTAACACACTTTGTAATGCATTATTCATTTATAGCTGAATTTGTATTTCATACAATAATTAACATCACATGATGAACCATATGCATATGTCATTCGTTCAGAGTTGAATTTATATTTTCATACAATAATTCACATCATATGATAAATCATACGTCATTCATTCAGAGTTGAATTTATATGTTCATACAATAATTCAAATCACATGATGAACCATACGTCATTCATTCAGAGTTGAAGTTATATGTTCATACAATAATTCACATCATATGATGAACCATACGTCATTCATTCAGAGTTGAATTTATATTTTCATACAATAATTAACATCAAATGATAAACCATACGTCATTCATTCAGAGTTGAATTTATATTTTCAAACGACAATTAACATCACATGATAAACCATACGTCATTCATTCAGAGTTGAATTTATATGTTTATACAATAATTCACATCACATGATGAACCATATGTCATTCATTCAGAGTTGAATTTATATTTTCATACAATAATTCACATCATATGATAAACCATACGTCATTCATTCAGAGTTGAATTTATATTTTAATACAATAATTCACATCACATGATAAATCATACGTCATTCATTCAGAGTTGAATTTATATATTCATACAATAACTCACATCACATGATGAACCATACGTCATTCATTCAGAGTTGAATTTATATTTTCATACAATAATTCACATCACATGATAAACCATACGTCATTCATTCAAAGTTGAATTTATGTTTTCAAACAATAATTCACATCACATGATGAACCATACGTCATTCATTCAGTGTTGAATTTATATTTTCATACAATAAGTTAAGAATGTTCTCTAAGCACTTTACTTATATAGTTATACTACTCTGAAAACCCTTGATAATCTTGTAAAGGGATAAATTGTTAAGACATTAATACTTTTTTTATAATGAATTGATCTGATTGTGTTTACCTCCCACTATTGTCTTCTGAAAATATTTGTTTTGTACAAACTATGTGAGGTAAGCATTGTGAATAGGGTTTGTACTATCTACCTGTATGTGTTCCATTTCGAGAGGTAATGATATCGTGACTTACAATCACTTGCAGGTACTCATTAAAATGTTATATAGACATGTTTTAAGAATGTGGAAACTGGAGAAGTGTATATGATGCACACAAAATTTCTATTGAGATAGTGAAGAAATCATCTTATCTTGTGACTTGTTCATGTTGGCGACTTGACATTACCTGATGCACACCATTTATTGGCCAAGTAAATGTTATACACAACACAACAACTTACTGCCTTATCCTAAATGAACACAAAATGATAGGAATCTTCCGTTACATCATCTTTCAATCTCAAATTTGACATAATTCACATATTTTTTAACTTGACATATTTTGGTCTTTGAGAGTTGTTTATCTTGACGTTTCACTCACTTATATTTTAAAAATGACTTTCATTGCAAATGCTAGATTTATTCAAGTATCATAAGTTGCAATATGATATTATGTGTTGATTAGGAAAATTATAGTGTTTTATACCACAAACTAAAGCTATAATTACTATTTATCGTATTATAACACATATCATTGCAAAGACTCTGTGACAAATCACAAAGACTCCACCCTCACTGTAACCAAGTTTCCTACCTTGTTAATACCTAATGTTGTCTTTTTTATCTGGGCATATACCATTATAATCAAGGGTACAGCTTAATAAAACCATAAAAAGTGGTGTGTCTTTTGGGAGGTCTGTCTTATGGGAAGATACCGAAAGAAGCAACCTTACATGCCGACTGCTGGACACACTCGTCTGACGGCATTTTGTACAGCAGATTCGAAGTCAGTGTATTAATGGGTGGATTAAAGTCAGTATTTAACTCATGTTTCAAACAACTACAAAATCTAACATAATGGCTTGGGGGAGGCGGGAGGGGGTGATGATTATTTTTATGGAGAAGCATGTACAGTGTGGTTGACCCCCCCTACACACACACACACACTCATATTTATGTACAAAGTAAGTGACCCCCTGCATTTCACGTACACAATCAATGTCCCTCTCTCTAGTACATCAGGTAGCAATGCAAATACTAACGGAAACATTTCTTACACAAGCATGACCAGAAAATATATGAGTAAAGGGCCCGGGACACATGCTGAAGGTGCCATCACAGAGAATGGTGTCAGTCTGGGATAGATGTCGGGGATTCGGCGTTGTCGATGTAGATGTCGTCATCAGAATGGATGAGGAAGCAGTTTTGGTGCTGAGGTCAGGCAGATTGATTTCAGATCGTTGTTTCGGTAGTGTAGGGCCCTCCTTCACTCTGGATCGGTACAATGATGACAGATCGCCGTTTCGGTAGTAGTGGGCCCTCCTTCACTCTGGATCGGTACAATGATGACAGATCGCCGTTTCGGTAGTGGTGGGCCATCCTTCACTCTGGATCGGTACAATGATAACAAATCGCCGTTTCGGTAGTGGTGGGCCATCCTTCACTCTGGATCGGTACAATGATGACAGATCGCCGTTTCGGTAGTGGTGGGCCATCCTTCACTCTGGATCGGTACAATGATAACAGATCTCCGTTTCGGTAGTGGTGGGCCATCCTTCACTCTGGATTGGTACAATGATGACAGATCGCCGTTTCGGTAGTGGTGGGCCATCCTTCACTCTGGATCGGTACAATGATAACAGATCTCCGTTTCGGTAGTGGTGGGCCATCCTTCACTCTGGATTGGTACAATGATGACAGATCTCCGTTTCGGTAGTGGTGGGCCATCCTTTACTCTGGATCGGTACAGATCGGTACGTTCGCTTTATCTTAATGAAGTCCTGAAAATAATAAATTAAGGGCATTATAATTCGATCCATTTAGATGTTGATGTTATATGTAACATGTTACTCTACTCTATACATTTATGTATGTGTGTATGTAAACAGTATAGTTGTAAAAAGCGTGATTGACTATTTACTGTAAATATTAAATAAATGTAATTTGTAAGATCATACCTGCTAATTCCTCTCTAAAGATGGAAGGACCGGTCTTGCTTTGCTGTCTGACTTTGTTTTTCAGGTTGATCATGAACTTGACTACAGCCATTCTATCATGCTCAGGCAAATGGATGTGGTGGTTCTTCAAGGCTGTGATCAACCCGTTGTTGGTATTCACGGCAGCAGGGCAACCCCCAAGTGGAACACTCCCAATAAACCTGACCAGCTCTTCTTAATGTTTCTGAACTTGTTGCCATTACAAACGAGATTTTCACAACCTTGCTTATCCTGAACAAACTCCACTTGTGCATGGCCATGATAGCATTTGTGGCTGATACAATTCCATTACCCTATACATATCATCCTTTGAATTAAACTGATTATCAATGTGATCTCTGAAAATTGATGAATATTGCTCTGAAGTATCGTGTAATGACTGACAGTGATTGGTGAACTGGATATGATTGGTGAACTTGTGTGACTGTGATAAGTGAAATTAGTATTATTAGCAACAGTGAGAGACAGCTCACCGGGCCCAGTTTACCTGGGACCGCTACCCACTGTGATGGCTGGGTTCATCTCAGGACCGGGCTTGCGTGTCCGACACCCCTAACATTGGAATGCCCAAATTAATCCCCCTTGTCGTTTTCCGTATGACTGAACTTGTTGTTTTAAGGAGTCCTGGGAAACCGGAGGCAGACCGCAACTACAGGTAATACCGATCGGTCACCGTGACTAAATCAATGATGCTGTTTCACAAGTACTTTTCATTGAGTTTTTAAGAGTCTTTTGCATTTATTCAACAAAATTTTTATGTTCCTGTTTAAAGAATATCATTGCATGAATCATGATGCGTTCAGTCGCTTAAAAAGCAAATGATGTAATTACGAATAGTTTAGCCCCTATAGCCTCTTCCAGAAGATCTACTTCAAAGTGCTTGTTTTGAATGGTCATTATGTTATTATAAAATACAATATGCATTATTATGAGCAACATTATTCTCATTATTTTCATATAAAGGTAATGATGATATCGAAATTCAGAGTATATTCTGTCAATATTAACAATAATAAACCTCTACAAACCACTGCCAACAGAGGAAAGGCAAGCTGTTTGTTATTGCCCTAGAGAGACGAGTACTATACCGTCGTCCAGGTGAACATACTATAAGAAGAATACAGATTTCCTCTTTTAGTATAGTAATGTAAGCAAAAAGGCAGACATTCAAAACCAATTTGAAATACCATTTCGCTTTACCCACATATATACAATGTTTTGTTTGTTAAGATTTACTTCATATATTTACGGACCACCTACGTGGTGTAGTGGTTAGAGCGTCCGCCCGGAGAGCGGATGGTCGCGGATTCGATCCCCGACCGCGTCATACCAAAAGACGTTAATATATAGTACTTGTTGGTCCCTGTCTGGCGTTCGGCATTAATGGGTACAACAAGGACTGGTCGGCTCGGAGTCAGTATAATGTGTCTGATTGGGGTATTCATGCTTCACTGCGGCATGGTATCTCAGTGAGCTAAAACTATAAAACCACTATAAGCCGCACATACACATACACACGCATGCACGTCGTCATATGAGCGAAATATTCTCAAGCACGACGTTAAACCTAATTTCACCTCACCTCACCTCATATATTTACGCAAAATAATATCATAATTATTGTGCTGTGTTCAGATAGTGCCACTGATTTCTCCCTGTGTATTGTAAAAGGCTGTATTCAAGTGATTAGTGTGACACAGTTTCAAACCAGGAGATGCTCGTTCAACATTGTATACTTTAGAAACAGGAAGTGATGAGTGTCTGAAACGCGAGGGGCATGATTCGCTGTAGTTGGTGGTGACACTGTGACAGTCAAATATCGGATCGCACCCTTAGCTCAGCACTTACTGATGAGAAATTACCTTCGGGGGTTGGAGCTTAGGGTGGGAGCAACTTTTGGAAATGCCAGACTCTCTGATACTTAAGCTCAAAAGTCGTCGTCCAAGAACTAATCTGCAGTTGGGATTAATAAGAGCAAAGATGAATTGTCTCAAAATAACGGTAGTTTGTGTCACTGTACTTGGTAAGGGATTGGTTTCATGTTTCATGTTTTATTCTGTTAGAAGACATTGACTGAATCTTTGTTCTTGTTGACTGTGATAGGCTGTCCTGCTCGCCATACTGTAAATACTCGAAGTCTAGACAAACACACAGAACATTGGATACCCATTTCGTTCAACCGTGGTATGGCTCGGAGAGTATTGCTTCAACTGGCGGCATAGAACCATACTCACTCACCTAGCTCATGCTCACTGACACACATTACAGGCATTTGATGAATCTCCTGCAGGATTATTCGTCCTCATTTGGGTAATGAGACTTGTTTTCATATGTATGAGGTAGAAACATTCACGTCATATTATTCTTTCTAAAGCAGATACACAGGTTCACAAGATTCTAAGAACTTGATGTCTAATTTTGTTCAGGGACAGCGTACGTTAGCGAGACGTACCAACGTAACGTGACGTACTTCCAGGACGACGTATGCGGTCTTCGAGTGCCGGGGTCAATATCCAACGAAACATTACAAAAATATGGAAGTCATTTGAAGGAAACAGCGAAGAAATGGCTGAGGGAAATGGTAAGAAATTTACAAAATACAAAAAAGGCTTCATGAATCAATCTGTATTATGGTCATATTTGTCATGTTTATCATCATCAGCACCATCATTATCATCATAATCATCATCATCATGTTTTGTTTTTGTTGTTAGAATGACACCCTTCAACACTGGCCAGGCACACGGTCGTGGAAAGAGGGTTGTAGAATCCACGGGAGAAAGAAGGTACAAACAAACACGTTGACATTCCATTTTAAAGATTTCTGTGATTCAAACGTCATTCTCGATAATTGTTCGTGTCTGGAAATATTCTAAATATGAAATACATGAGAAAATAGACTTTACCCATAATAACATAATTCACATACATATCGCCACATTTAGCTTTTAATATGTTTACTTGTGGATGCCATGTGGTGTCTATGCATAACCTGACATTAATATCCTTACAGACTTTGAAGAACATTGGCACTATCCCTATTATGTTTTTCCTGGAGTATCTGACAATTCTACAAGAAACCGAAGAAAGGAAAGCTTCACGAATGCTGTTTTTGAACTACGTTAAGAACTCTGTTAGTCACAATCTCATCAATGATACTACAAGTGACCTGTGTTATCTACTGGCTGGTCTTGTTCATACGCAGCCCGAAGCTAACAACGTTAAAATCAATCTGTGTAGCAACGTAGTACAGCGATCGAACGTCAGGGACGTCATGAACCTCATCGTCCGGTTTGGAAATTGTTTGAGTAAATATAAAACTGCATCATCGTGTACGAAAAGCTCTGGTGTTGTTCAAGGTTGTTATGAAAGTCCTCGCAGAAAGAAGCCAAGGTGCAGGAGATGCAAGACGAGGAGAACTGGACAGACAAGGATCGGACTGATACAGGGTTAAAATATGAACCCGTAACCAACACCATCAAACCACAAGTTATAACTACAGCACGAAGACAATGTAAATCTATTTTCTTGTGTCACAGTATCCCCATGGATACATACGTTATCATTATACATCACATGTCAGGGACTATGGTCCATTCATATATTGGCCACCGTTATTTTGCCTTTTATGTCCAGACGAATCTGTTCCGTCTGATAATCCAGACTGGTTTTTGTCTGTACTTTATAAAGTCCAACGGCCGTCTAATTCAGTTAGATTTGGCAAATCTCCTTTTATTTCATGTGATATTTGTTATTTAAGAATTGGATCTTAATACATGTCATGAGTATACATATTGTAATAAATATTATTTACTGTTTTGTCACTTTCAGTATTCTTGTTTTTCTTCAGAAAGCTTATTACCGTTAATGTGTGTAATATAATCATTCGATCTGTCCTTCGTCACACCGTGTTCCACAGATAAGAACATATTCATGTTATCTCCATATCAATGTGAACCTGCATAAACCAGAAACCACATATTGCGGGCATATTCTTCAGCTTCAAATGTCATTTTGACTTCAAACGTACAACACACGGACTACGTCAGCCTCATTGCTCTATCCACTATCAAGGAACACATTACAGTGTATGCCTACTACCATGCACTACATTAGAGTGTTCTGCCTACAGTGATGGAACCCACTATATGATTCTGCATACTACCATGCACTACATTACAAGGCTCTGCCTACAGTGATGGAACACACTACATGTATATGATTCTGTCTGCAGTGATGGAACACACTATATGATTCTGTCTGCAGTGATGGAACACACTATATGATTCTGTCTGCAGTCATGGAACACACTATATGATTCTGTCTACAGTGATGGAACACACTATATGATTCTGTCTGCAGTCATGGAACACACTATATGATTCTGTCTACAGTGATGGAACACACTATATGATTCTGCATACTACCATGCACTACATTACAAGGTTCTGTCACACTATACGATTCTGCACACGATCATGGAACGCACGACATTGTTCTGCCTACAGTGATGGAACATACTATATGATTCTGTCTACAGTGATGGAACATACTATAATGTTTTGCATACTGCCATGGAACACACTTTATACTTCTGCATACTATTATAGAACACACGTTATACATCTGCATACTATGATGGAACGTACTATATAATTTTGCATACTGTCATGAAACATACCACATTGTTCTGCATACTGTTATAAAACAAACTTATAGTTCTGTATACCATCATGGAACAAATTGTCTAATTCTGCACACTATCATGCAACATACTATATAGTTCTGCATACTATCATGCAACATACTATATAGTTCTGCATACTATCATGCAACATACTATATAGTTCTGCATACTATCATGCAACATACTATATAGTTCTGCATACTATCATGCAACATACTATATAGTTCTGCATACTATCATGCAACATACTATATAGTTCTGCATACTATCATGCAACATACTATATAGTTCTGCATACTATCATGCAACATACTATATAGTTCTGCATACTATCATGCAACATACTATATAGTTCTGCATACTATCATGCAACATACTATATAGTTCTGCATACTATCATGCCACATACTATATAGTTCTGAATACTGTCATGCAACATACTATATAGTTATGCATGCTATAATGCAACATACTACAGTGGAAACCGCCTAAGTAAAGACCGCTTAACTAAACAAACCTGATAAGTAAACACTTTTCTTTGGTCCCGGCAAATTTCTTCTTCAATTATCACTATTAGAGTCCTGTTAACTAAACTCGGATAAGTAAACAATACCGCTTAACTAAACGTCTTTTCACGGTCCCTGGAAGTAATTTACTTAACAAAAGATACTGGATAACTAAATTAGCGAATACCACATAATCCGACATGAGGGGCAGTCGTGTCAGTCTCCAGTCAAACAAACATCCTACTTACAGCTCGCTGGCGTGAAGCAGATGACAATACACTAACAACTGGAGGCCAGCCCTGATAAGTTGTTCATTGTTACACATGCATACATATGCATGCCTATGGTTGTCATTTGCAGGTTTTTATATGTTTGGATAAGTAAAATACCTGATAAGTAAACAATTTTGGCGAGTCCCTTGAAATTTTACTTATCAAGTTTCCACTGTATATAGTTCTGCATACTATCATGCAACATACTATATAGTTCTGCATGCTATAATGCAACATACTATATAGTTCTGCATACTATCATGCAACATACTATATAATTCTGCATACTGTCATGGAACATACTATATAGTTCTGCCTTATGCATGGAACATACCATCATGAAATACACAATGTCTGTACACAGTTGTAACCACCAGAAATGAAACTAGAAGAGGCCAGTGAAAGTGACTTATATTTCCTATCACATTCTATGCATAAAGAATGTGACAAGGACCAGCTTCACAGTGTGACAAGATGAAAAACTTCAGTTATCCAGCTATATGACAACACATTTACCCTGATATTTTCTACGTCAAGGTTCTTTCTTGCTGCGTGGATGTTGAGACCTTGTCATTATCTGTATATAAACCTAACATACCAAGTAGAGATACCCGTCAGGCAGGTGTAGTGAAGTTCTGACTAATAATGTACGCATTACGTCCTTATAAGTCATTGAGTCAGGCAGGTGTAGTGAAGTTCGGACTAATAATGTACGCATTAAGTCCATATAAGTCATTGAGTCAGGCAGGTGTAGTGAAGTTCGGACTAATAATGTACGCATTAAGTCCATATAAGTCATTGAGTCAGGCAGGTGTAGTGAAGTTCGGACTAATAATGTACGCATTAAGTCCATATAAGTCATTGAGTCAGGCAGGTGTAGTGAAGTTCGGACTAATAATGTACGCATTAAGCCCTTATAAGTCATTGAGTCAGGCAGGTGTAGTGAACTTCTGACTAATAATGTACGCATTAAGTCCTTATAAGTCATGGAGTCAGGCATGTTTATTCATGTTCATTCATTTCTGTTTAAATAACCTGTCCCCGCTACCTACATTTTATCAAAGCCGGAAGGTCCCGAACTCTTTTAATATACTATAATGTTTAAGAAACCCAGTTGACGTAGCCCACAAACGTCAGTAGTGTTTCGTAAATCACAACATGTAGCGGTTTAGTTAATATTATCCATCAGGTCATGTCTTTACTTCGGGCATAATAAACTTGTTGAAAGAAGGTACATTTAGCCATGTAGCTGCTACTATGCACGTGCTGCTTCAATTGGCCTTTTTATATGACATATATACGACATGCATACAAAGGCACCAAAAAACACTTGATAAAACATTTTAGAATGTATCGACATGACTTTGAATAATTTTACACAACCAGTCACTATTTACAGGACGGAAACTTGTAACCCCTGAGTTTATTATATGAAATCATGGTCATGTCCTCACAAGACCTCAATGACCTCAGCGAATAACCTGACCATGTCGTACCTTTCGCAACTATGTCAACACATTGGTCTGAAACTACCATACTTCCTCCTGTCCGTGACATGCCTGGCCGGTGACACGTGACGTCATGATACAGGGTACAACCATGTGCGCCTAATGATCCCATGACATGAAATCGAAACAAGCATCTGATTGGCGGACAAACTGGAGGGGTATTTTGACACGCCCCCTCTGCTTCACTCGTCTATAGATAGGTACATGTACACTCTACTGAAACATATTGCTAGCCTCCCCCCCTGACAGTAGCTATAGTGAGAGGAAACTCTGGCTTACACAGAGCAGGAAGAATATGGAGAGGTTGAAGAGGTTAGCACTTCCTACACTATAACTCTGTGTTCATATGTGTGAATGGGAAATGTCATGAAGCGATATACCTACAAATAATTCCAGCCTTTCCAACATGCATACACAGGCGATCCCGACAGGACCAAATCGGTTTACGAACAGATGAAAATTAGTAAAAATCTAAATCATATGGACTATTTGCCATCACAGAATTCATAGGTCTTTTATCTGTGGACACAACAGAAAGAGGATTATTTTATCTTATTTTTCTAGTTCATTTTTCAAGCGTCTTTCTTCAACAAAGGTTTTAAGGAAATGTTATATAATGCTCGAGTTGGTGATCGGTTCATTTCTTCACAAATCAGTTGATCTTACCGGAATTCGTTACTCGCACAAACAACATTTGTAATTCCTACATGATTCTCATCTGTGTAACTATGTCCCATCCAGCATGTGTAATTTATCGATGAATACAGTAATGTGAGTGTAGTACTACATACCCAGGACGTTCACCGCACCTCGAGCACCGGGTGTCATAACTGTTCTTTACAAAAGTATGTTAGTGATATAGTCTAAATCTTAGAACGAGATTTTATCTCGTAGTTCTTATGATTATGTTTGATTCGTTTAAATATAGTTTTGTTGTTTTGAAATGTGTGTGTCCTCATTAACTGACGTTCCCAATGTTTGTGATTTATAAGCAACAATCAAAACATTTTTCAAAATATTCACATTGTTACTTATTTCCAAAAATAAAATAAAAATTCCCAAACCACAAGTTGTGTACTTTCTTTTGTACGTCGGTTCCATGTCAATGTCGGACAAATTACCTTCATTTATGTTCTAACTATATTTTTAGTTTTTGGTGAAATTTAACATGACGTTACATACATGTGTACATGTGTGTGTCACTTTTTCTTGAATGGAACTTTTTATTTCATTCCCTTTACAAACTTTTGGAAATGTAATGGCCCTCTTGCTCGTTACAATCGATAATAATTAATTATGGTTTAGGACCCGTGAAGGTCCGGGTTAGAATATTGATCTTCAGTAACCAAAAGGCGACTAACGGATAGGGTGGTCAGGCTCGCTGACTTGGTTGACACATGTCATCGGTTCCCAATTGCGCAGGTCGATTGGATTGTCTGGTCCAGACTCGATTATTTACAGACCGCTGCCATATAGCTGGAAGATTGCGGCGTAAAACTAAACTTACTCACTCACTAACTATGATTTATCGGGCAAAAGACAGAATACACTCGGAATTGGCACAGCAAAGGGTACAACTGAGAAAGGAGAACAACATTGAAAAGTCATTAGGCTCAAAACTCCGAAAACTAAACTGCAAAGCTTTAAGTTCCAAACACAGCAACAACCCCCAGATACAATGTATGATCATCGGCCAGTTCTTGGTCGTCTCATTCCTGACCCTCATTAAAGATGGGCGGATACTTTCGCCCGGAATGAATGGAAAATAAATTAATGTAACGATGCTTCACTGTTCCAACACAGTCATGGGGCTAATTTACCAAGCAAACAGGAATGAGTACTTCAATGATTACAGGCCCGTCTGACATAATACTGATGGCGAGAAAAGGAAGGTAGCTAATACAAACTTTGACTTACCGACCATATTGTCCCAGTAGCAAGATGCGAGCCCACGGTATTATCGCTGCTTGTACTGACCAGGATTGTAAACACGAGGCAATGACCAGAATGTCAGCACATACCCGTCGGGAAATAGCGCGTGATATACATTCCATGTCATATACCTAAACTTTGCGGGCTAGCGGTTACACATATTCCATTCAACCACGTTTGCTATATCGATCTGTTCAACGCCTTGTCATGAAACCGACCCCAAAATATATCATATGTTTTCCTCAAAATATCGCCTTTGTTCCATGCTCAATTGATCTGTCGGTATTTTCAGATAAAAACACAAACTTCAAAGCATTTTAAAGAATCCCCCAAAAAACAAAAAAAAAAAAAGCACATCTCCCCTGGATCCTTAATATTTCTCGAGGAACGTTTATCGTCTATATAGAGTGTGTCATGTTGCAATCTTAACTTCGGTATCTTTGAAGCAAGGCATTTGACCAGTATCTACGCCAAAAGACATAAACTGATTTCACTGAAATACTTCCTTGTAGATATGTCCCGTTAGACGTTCATCCATTCCACCACTGATAAGCGTTTATCAACATTATTGAAACTCACACAAGGATGTCAGTTAAAGCATATGTTTCTGTCGTCATGGGATCAAAGGTGACGAACCCATCAATCCCCCAACCCCCCACTCCAACCGCATCTAAATGCGTATTTCAGAAACATCCAATGTTTATTTCAGAAACAACCGATGTTTATTTCCCAGGTAGATTTTACATTGTTTGTCCTAAGTTTTTCTGGGAATAAAACCTATGTTTTTTAATTTCATATGCGAAGGTATATAAGTCATATATTTCAAGGTCCAGGCAATAAATCAAGCATGGTCAAATACGTTGTATACTTCGCGGCTGTGTTTCTATGCGGTAAGCTTGCATTATTACTGGTCAATGCTTAGTTTTATTTGGCCCATCTTAATTTAGGTTTGCAATTTATCTCCAAGTCAGACAATCAGTAATTTCAAGCTTAAACAGTTCCATTCAAGCTTATGTTTGCTGCGGAGAGTTAGCTGTTGTGTTTGCTCCTGTTAATGTTGCTGCTGCACAGGTTTGTCATAATGTTGCTGCTGCACAGGTCTGTCATAATGTTGCTGCTGCACAGGTCTGTCATAATGTTGCTGCTGCACAGGTCTGTCATAATGTTGCTGCTGCACAGGTCTGTCATAATGTTGCTGCTGCACAGGTTTGTCATATGTTGCTGCTGCACAGGTCTGTCATAATGTACTATACATAACTTCGTCAATATTAGTCGATAGGACTCTTCACGTTAGTTACTATTTACATTTGAATCTAACTAAGGTTAAATATTTTGTCCGTAATCTATACATTATTCCATTTGTTATGCTTTTATGCCGCACGAACGAGGTGATCATAGCCGGTACATTTTTATCAAATCATTACGCTAACTTCTTTTCCTTATTGAATGATGAACAATATATGTGCATGTCAATGATAATGAATAATAGCTGGGTTTGGAAGAGAGGTGGAGAAGTCCACCCTTTTTCTTGGTTTTTAACTCTAATTTCTTTTCTTTTTTCATTTTTAAAAAAATTATTTTTACTTTGTTCCTACACACAAGCATCTATGTCGTCCTTTTCATTGTTTTTATCTCTCCCTTTCCTCTTTATTTTTCCTATCCATAAATTTTTGTTTCCAATACGGTACAAATTTCGCATTCTTCTGTAACAATATTCCAATTTTTTCTTTGCATTGTATCTTTCTCTCACCTCGCTATCTTTCTTATTAAAAAAACTTTGTTCCCAACATTCCAGTACAAATCTCGCCTTCACTTGTAACAATACCCCAATTTCCAAATCATCTTAAAACAACCACTATGACATATTGTTCAAAGCCCTTTCCTTTTATATCACTTATGAAGCATTTTATTTTGAGATCACTGTATTCAAGTACTATTGTTTTAGTATCTGACTGTGGATAAGACAAAGAAAATCAAAATGATTTCAGCTAACTGTAGAGGCTTAGCTGACAAAAGCAAAAGAAAGGAAGTGATGAATTTATTTAAGAAAAAAGCTTATTCTATAATCTGTTTACAAGACATCCATGTCACTAAAGAAGATATTAACAGAGTGAAAAATGAATGGGGATTGCAAAGTATAATTGCACCATTTAGATCGAACTCTAGAGGAGTAGCTATACTCTTCAATAATGACATCGATCTCACTATAAATAGAACACTAGAGGATGAAAACGGTAATTATATTATTGCAGATGTAACCGTAGATGATAAACGATTTACCCTTACCAATTTATATGGACCTAATATTGATGATCCCAATTTCTATTTAAAATTATTTGAAAACATCTGTAGTTTTGATAATGAATCCGTAGCTATTGTTGGTGACTGGAATCTGGTTCTGGATCCTTCCAATGATTTGGAAAATTACAAAAATATTAACAACCCCAAGGCCAGAGATATAGTTTTAGACAAAATTGAATCCTTAGATCTTATTGATATCTGGCGGGAACTAAATCCTGATTTAAGAAAATATACATGGTGGAAAAAACCCCATAGACAGCAAGCAAGATTGGACTTTTTTTTAATTTCGCAGGACATGTTTAATCTTTCACTTGATGCTGACATCATACCTGGCTATAAAACAGACCATTCAGCTATTAGTTTTACTTTCTCAAACACTATTAATCAAAAAAGAGGGAGGGGTTACTGGAAATTCAATACTTCTTTACTCTTAAATCCCGATTATGCTGATTTAGTCAGATCAATCTTAAAGGAGACGACCAAAGAATACTCAGATATTGACTCAGATGTTGAGAATGTGAATGACTCAGATATCAAACTTAAGATAGATGGCAGCTTATTCTTAGAAACATTTCTGATGAAAGTTCGAGGTAAATCAATATCTTTTTCATCCTATCTTAAAAAGAAAACAAAGGACAAAACAAATGAGTTAGAAACTAAAATAAGAGACTGTGAAGATACTATTAGAAAAGATTTTCAAAACGTAGATGAAGCCTTACTATCTGAACTTTCTAAATTAAAATCAGAACTACAACAAATTAAGGAAGAAGAGATACGACGAATTCAACTCAGAAACAGAATTCTATGGTATGAAGAAGGGGAAAAACCAACAAAATATTTCTGTCACTTAGAAAATAGAAATTATGTCAGCAAATCAATTAATAAAATTATTACAGATAAGAATGACGAAATTACTGACAGCGATGCAATCTTAAATGAACTTAAAGAGTTCTATAAAAAAACTGTATTCTTCTGCTGAGAACTATGGGAATGATGCATGTTTAGAAAATGTGATAACTCCAACCTTGAGTCACCAACAGAGAGACAAATTGGAAAAAGAATTAGACATAAATGAAATATCATTGGCAATAAAAAGTATGAAAAATAACAAAAGCCCAGGTATAGATGGATTTCCAATTGATTTCTTTAAATTCTTCTGGAAAGAACTAAAGGTCTGGATTTTCAGATTTATCAAAGATGTATCAAAACGAAATAAGATGTCTCTTACCATGAAGAGAGGAGTTATCACTTGTATACCTAAAGCTAATAAAAATAGGAACTTATTGAAGAACTGGAGACCAATTACTTTATTAAATGCTCTGTATAAATTAATAAGCGCATGTATCTCAAATCGGTTAAAAACTACCCTTGATTCCCTGATACATAACAACCAGACTGGATTTATACCTGGCAGAACATTAAGTGAAAACACAAGACTATTATATGACATTATGTTTGAAACTAAGAAAAGAGACATGTCAGGTTTATTAATTTTGATCGATTTCGAAAAAGCATTTGACACAGTTTCTAAGGATTTTATCAATTCTGTCCTAATAAAATTTGGTTTTGGTCCAAAGATTATATGTTGGATTAACGTCTTAACATATGACACAACTTCATGTGTTATTCAGAATGGGCATCTCTCTGATTTCTTCCAAAATCAACGGGGTTGTAGGCAAGGGGATCCCATATCTCCATATCTATTTCTTTTTGTTGCTGAAATCCTAGGATGTATGATAAGGCAACATGAAACTATAAAGGGTATTGTAATTGATGATCAAGAATACAAATTAGGTCAATATGCAGATGACACTGAATTATTTTTGGATGGCTCAGATGAAAACTTGTATTCTGCTATAGACACACTTAATACATTTTACAACATGTCAGGACTAAAGATAAACATAGATAAGACTAAAGCAATCTGGATTGGCTCAAAAGCTGGTAGCAGGGATATACTATGTGAAGATTTGAATATACAATGGCAAAGAAAACAATTTGAAGTATTAGGAATTAAATTTACTCCGGATTTGAATGATTTATGGGTTATTAACACAAAGAAAAGACTAGAAGAAATTAATAGATTACTAGCAACTTGGAGAAAAAGACATTTGACGCTGATAGGGAAAATTACTGTTATTAAGACATTGGCTCTTTCAAAATTAGTTCATATTTTTAACACTTTACCTAACCCTCCAGATGATTTTCTCACCGCGCTTGAGAGAGTATTTTTTAAATTCATCTGGAATGACAAAAATGACAAAATCAAACGGAGCACTTTAAAAAAAGATTACAAAATGGGGGCTACGGATGATTGATATTAAAACCTTTGTTAACGCCATGAAATTATCTACACTCAAACTATACTTAAAAAAACAAATCCGGATAACCCATGCAATTTTCCTTTTAAGGATATGCTAAAATATGGAGCAAATTTTCAGAATATAGTTGCAGTTGATAATCCTTTTTGGAAAGACGTATTAAAAGCATGGAAATTATATTGTATCAAAAATACCATAGATGCAGAGAACATTAACGAAATTTTAGCCCAACCTTTATGGTTGAATAACAATTTTAAAAACTCAAATCACATCATTAGTCACTGGGCTAAAAGTGGAATCTTGACGATCAAAGATCTTTGTGATGAACATGGGTTTATATCCTTTGATCAATTGAAGCTTAAATTTGATATAAAAGGTACTCACTTAGATCTTGGATATGTTATATATATTTTACCTGAACCTTGGAAAAAGACTTTAAAGGAATATAGATATATAAACATTAATGACCTCACAATAAATTCACTCCAAAAGGATTTCATATCCCCAAGAAAAGGTTCAAGAATATTTTATGATAAATTGTTATCTGAAAATGTTAAACCTCACATGTGCCAAAAATGGGAAACATTATTTGACTGTATTGATTTTGATTGGCATTTGATTTTTCATACTTGTAGAAAAAATTTAAGAGATGTGAAACTGTTAGATTTTCAATATAAATTTCTGCACGGAATTGTTTATACCCAAAAAAGAACTTTTTAGAATGAATCTGGTGGACAATACAATATGTTCTTTGTGTAATGATTCTGTTGAAACTTTATGCCATGTATATTGGGAATGTGATGAAACCAAAACTTTCTGGAAGAAACTTGAACAGTGGATTACGAAACGTATCCAAACACTTAATTTGACAAAATCTTTGATTTGGTTTGGCTTTTTAGGTAAGAACCCATTATTGAACCACATAATCTTATCTGCTAAGAGATATATTTACACTTGCTCTTTGACAAAAACAATTCCAAAAGTTGATAATTACTTAAGGATATTGAAAGACATATTTACCACTGAATCATTCATCGCCAGAAGAAATAATAATGTTGAAAGCTTTTTAGTCAAATGGTTTCCTCTCATCCCTGAATTTAACCCTGAATGACTATTAAACAAAGAACATATCACTAACATTGATATTCAATGCACTTAGTGTACTATATCGCTATTGAGCCCACTAGCTTGTATGTGCACACATTCCTCTATATGCTTGAACTCATCATGTTTTTGTACTCATCACATTGGGAACAATAAAAAAAACAATATATCTAAATGCAGTTGTTTTGGAGGCGGACGGAGTGATGGAAAAGTGTCGGAGCACCTGGTGTCATCACTGATTTCAATTCCTACTATTTTCGAATGATTTTGCTCTCTTTTGTTTATGTTTTAAACTGGACAAGTTCTTCATTCGACCCTGTATCTTAGCTAAAGTATTTGAACATTTTCTCAGGATATCTGAACTCATTTCGATCGTTTCACAGCTGTTCTCCATCATACATTTCCCTTGGGACATTTCCATCTCTTAGTGTATTTTAATGTTTTTCATAATATAATATAGTACAAGAAGCAAACATTGCATTTTCAGACAAAGTCTAAGACGTATGAGCATTACAAAAACCTCTCCGAAGATACGGACATCAATCCCTTCCTGCAGAAGGTGAGAACAACAGGGCGGACACCTTAGGACGTGGGTATTTGAGGGGGTTTTAAGCGTAGCCCGGCAGCCGGGCGATGTCTTAATGACGGCAGGCTGTTGAGAGTGATATTAAGTGGCAATGGCTATTGGGAAAGATGCGTGTTACTGTTATATAATGGGGAGACATTCATTCGGTGGGTACTGAGAGTGAGAGAGTTTAGTTTTACACAGGTTTTAGAAATATTCCGGCAATATCACTGTGGCTGACACCAGAAATGGGCTTCACACAGTGTATCCATGTGGGGAATCGAACCAGGGTCTTCGGCGTGACGAGAGAACACTTTAATAACCACCAGGATACCCCAACGCTCGGTGGGTACAGAGAAAGATTTGTATTACTGTTGGGTACTGAAAGAGATATTGATTAGGGTGACTATTAACTAGCTATCACCAACAACATGCATGTACTTACAAGCATTCCTGCAATATGTCAATGATTGTGATAGTACGACAACAGGATATGGTAATAGTACTGTGATAGTACGACAATAGGATATGGTAATAGTACTGTGATAGTACGACAATAGGATATGGTAATAGTACTGTGATAGTACGACAATAGGATATGGTAATAGTACTGTGATAGTACGACAATAGGATATGGTAATAGTACTGTGATAGTACGACAATAGGATATGGTAATAGTACTGTGATAGTGTGTTGACGTCTTCCCTGCTCTGGTATCTATGTCCTCCCATCCACATGTTGCTGCAATATTGCTATGTGTAAAATCTTAATCGCTTAGACAATTATACCTCACAGGTTCCTTCCTACCATGCACAATACCATGATTTATATGCTGCACTAACTGTTTCATTGTCGCTCATTTCAGAAACCGAAGTCTAAGCGCTTAGAATATTGTCTCATAGCATCTATAAGATATTTGGAATGGATACGAGAGGCTGAACTGTCTCTACTCAACCGGACGAAGCTTCTGGAACAGGATGTCACGTCTGGAAAGGGCAGCTTCAGAAGGTCATTAGACGCTCTTTGTACTATCGGCCGGTTAGCTGAAACAGTTAACAAATCACCTGCCGCGGCCAATGTATCATTGAATATTTCAGATGTCAGCAATGACATTGGCCCGAATCTGGTTAAGGCTCTTAGGGTAAAGGATTCAATATCGTCTTTCGTTAATTGTCTCATAAAAAAGTCACGTCGTCTGAAAGGAGGGACTCTATCGGATGCGCTGACAAAGTTAGGCAAATGCAAATGGGGCAAACACAGGTGTTCATTGAGAGGGACAAAGAAGAGGAAGAACAGGGTTAAAGCAAGAAAAGGCATGAAGGTGAAAAAGAGAATGGGAACAAAGAGAAGAAAGAGCAAGACAAGTAAAAGAAAAAAGACAAAAGGTGGATCTCGAAAAAGGAAGAAGAACAAAATTGGTAGACCACATAAAGGTAAGAAGAATAAGGATGGCAGGCCCCGAAATAGAAAGAAGAATGATGACACAAACTAAAGGTTAAACAAATGAATATGAATATGAATCTACACGTAACGTCCGCGACATAAGGCTTATCTTGAAGCTTCAGCAGTATCTCTTGGCGACATTCCTCTCCTCCAGGACCTTAATTACGACAGTGGATTCTTTCACCTTCAAGACAATCAAGGTTATCCACACTCGAGAGAATCGAGGTTTTGCATTTTCGAGACAAAGGGAGATCGTTTATGTCGATACAACGGTAGGATGTTCATCTGTGCGTTCGTCAATTTCTGGAGAAGGATATTCCGCTTTAGGAAAACAGTGTCGAGACCTTTTGTCAGAACAGGATCATCACGTGTTGAGCATAAGATGAAGGCTACACAATATGCAGGCTACACGACCTGTGTCTACCATTACATAAACGACCCATGTTCATTAATATTGTAACAAATAGTACGGCACATGGTGATGCTTGGAACTACCTCACAATAACATGGACATGTATGTTCAGCTGACACATGTTCCAGCTGTACAGCTGTTGCCGTGGAGATATGTTCATCCGGTATATGTGTACGATGTAATTGTTAGATATAACTGTGTGTTCTGACAGGAACAATAAAGATAATATACCATCAGTTCATCATAGTTTAGTTATCAGTCAAGCTATGCTTATGGGGCGGTGGGGTAGCCTAGTGGTTAAAGCGTTGGCTCGTCACGCCGAAGACCCGGGTTCGATTCCCCACATGGGCACAATGTGTTAAGCCCATTTCTGGTGTCCCCCGCCGATATATTGCTGGAATATTGCTAAAAGCGGCGTAAAACCAAACTCAGTCAGTCAGTCAAGCTATGCTTATAACTTGGTTTGATTCGCATGTAATTGTGAATACTATTTGAAATAGCTTCATTACAGTGTTTTGATCGTATCAGGGAGTGTTTTCGTGCAAGTAGCAGGTGCATTATGACATGATAATATAACATCAAAGATATCGTTGGAAACTATGAATTCATAGTTTCAATGTCTTTCAATGCTCCATATGACCGTTGGCACTAAACGTGAACACTGTTTACCACAAGACACATTACTCACAAATAAATAAATAGATAAATAAATAAATAAATTAAATTCAATGAATGAATGAATGAAAGAACAGACGAGTTCGAGCGAACGAACGATTTCGAACGAACAAACAAACGAACCAATGATTAACTGTATAAATAAATGTTTTATTTTTTTCACGTTCAGATTAGAGCATATTGGGCCGTGAACAATAGAAAGCAGTATTGCTATCTAGAACTGAGTGATGTGGCCAAAGTAGATAAAAGTAGACATAGCACCTTCCGAAGCATACTTCACATTTGTGTATTACAACGTAGTCAGGGAAAAGCCGCTGACATCTCCCTTTATGCTGTTGAAGGCCTCATTCATAAATTCTATATTTCCCTGGAACCCGGATGTGTTGTTGTTACCTACATATACGCTTAGAAATGTGACATATCCATTTATAGAAAGGGGAAATCCATACGGAAATAGTTGACCTAAATTGTAGAAAGCTGTAAGTAAGCAATGATATTACACGCGCTAAGCATCATGCTAATGTGACAATCACAAGGCCAGCAATCGACCACGTTCATTGGCTGTCCAACGTGTTATGGGTCGCTACATCATATGATTGGCTGCTGATGGGGGGCGGTACCCAATCACGTTTTGATCCAGTTTACTGTTTACATCTTCCTTCGGCCATCCAGAAAATACTTCCCACGAAACTTTGCTTGAGAACATTTATCCCATCACGTGGAAAAACATCATGTTTCACTTGAACCTTGGACCTATATCCTCCTTGGAAGTGTTGTAGGACGCTGATGTGATGCTTGTACGACGGTGTTGGGATGTCAAGGTTGAGAATCCCACTCCGCGGTACTGCGTCAAGTTTTTGTTAGTTCTCTTCATTACGAGAAACGAAAGGGGAAGAGTTTTCAATTTTAATTACGACTTGCACTGTAGTTCGAGGCCATTTGTAATTCATTGTCAAGGACCTTCAAAGTTTTTTGCCAACGACTAATCACGCGAGCATATGATGGATTAACTCAGCAACACTGTAATTCATTAGATAGATTTGACAAATATTTAAGACTTTTCTCGCGATTACAGAAGCTATTTGTTGCTTTTACTGTATTCAAGCACTCAATGCATTATTTTAAACTGAAAATATGATGTCAGCCAGACAGACTAAAAGCAGCGGATCATGAATTTACTTCATGACTAATACATCCCTACATACAAAATATCATTACACAATTAAGAATTTTATCTAATTCATATTTATTGTCAGAGAAATTCAATACTTCTTAAATCTGATGTTATTTGCAGTTGTATCATATTCATTTGCTAGAATTTTTCTATCTCTATTCCATTAGAACTAATTACAGACTTCACTATTGTACATGCTTAATGCTGAACCCCGTGGAATGTCCTTGTGTACTGATAGTGAACTGACCCAAAGTTAAACGCAGTTTCAGACGTTAAGATTACTTGACTATTTCATATTTCTAAAGGTAAGCTGTCATGTGGTACAGTAGTACTTCCTGTGGGTTGTACAGTAGTACTTCCTGTGGGTTGTACATAACGTTTAAGGTCGTTAAGTTTTGTCCATAAATACTGATGAACCTACTGATGCAGGTAAAGGATCGAAATATTTGAAATCTAAAATAGAAAGATGTTTAAAATAATAAGTTTATCCCCTAATGTTTTTTCACCATGCACAAATCCTAAGATAAACAAGGGTTAATATAAAGTTGTTAAGAAAATCCTACACTGTTGTTTTACCCGTTATGTATGCACCTGGACTGAAGCCCTTGCTTGTTGTCATTATATAAAGTTCTCAATAAATAACAGCTGGTACCAGAAATCTCCACATTCAGTAAAAGCGAGAAAATAATTTCCATAACAAATCCCCGACACAAGGGTATTGCACTGGCCAGGCTATAGGATAAGTAGCAGTTTAGGAATCACTACCAATAATGACGATGCCAGATGCTGGCGACGATATCAGTTGCCATGGCACATCCGAAGTTCCTGGAAATGCCAGTACCATTATGTACTGAATTCTTTTATTTGCTGACGTAAACCTCCAACCTATCCTCGGGAACGGTAGTCAGCGTATAGACTTCCCTCGTAATTTCTTCTTAGATGGACATTTTTAAAAGTTGAGGTGATGAAGACTGATGATAATTTTATGCATATAAAACTCTTTTATTCTGTGAAAGGCGACGTTTCAACATATATATTAATGTCGTTGTCAAGCAAGTGATACATTAGAACAAATTTGACAAAAAAATATATACATGAGTTGTTATTCAATCTATGTCGAAACGTCGCCTTTCACAGAATAAAGAAGTTGTATATCCATAAAATCGTTCTCTCCATACACCTATGTATGACTAAAGGGTAAACATGGATCATCATTCTTCTCTCGGTATCTCCATACATCTATGTATGACTAAAGGGTAAACAGGGATCATCATTCTTCTCTCGGTATCTCCATACACCTATGTATGACTAAAGGGTAAACAGGGATCATCATTCTTCTCTCGGTATCTCCAGTACACCTATGTATGACTAAAGGGTAAACATGGATCATCATTCTTCTCTCGGTATCTCCAGTACACCTATGTATGACTAAAGGGTAAACATGGATCATCATTCTTCTCTCGGTATCTCCATACACCTATGTATGACTAAAGGGTAAACATGGATCATCATTCTTCTCTCGGTATCTCCAGTACACCTATGTATGACTAAAGGGTAAACATGGATCATCATTCTTCTCTCGGTATCTCCATACACCTATGTATGACTAAAGGGTAAACATGGATCATCATTCTTCTCTCGGTATCTCCAGTACACCTATGTATGACTAAAGGGTAAACATGGATCATCATTCTTCTCTCGGTATCTCCAGTACACCTATGTATGACTAAAGGGTAAACATGGATCATCATTCTTCTCTCGGTATCTCCATACACCTATGTATGACTAAAGGGTAAACATGGATCATCATTCTTCTCTCGGTATCTCCAGTACACCTATGTATGACTAAAGGGTAAACATGGATCATCATTCTTCTCGGTATCTCCATACACCTATGTATGACTAAAGGGTAAACATGGATCATCATTCTTCTCTCGGTATCTCCAGTACACCTATGTATGACTAAAGGGTAAACATGGATCATCATTCTTCTCTCGGTATCTCCAGTACACCTATGTATGACTAAAGGGTAAACATGGATCATCATTCTTCTCTCGGTATCTCAATACACCTATGTATGACTAAAGGGTAAACAGGGATCATCATTCTTCTCTCGGTATCTCCAGTACACCTATGTATGACTAAAGGGTAAACATGGATCATCATTCTTCTCTCGGTATCTCAATACACCTATGTATGACTAAAGGGTAAACAGGGATCATCATTTCTTCTCTCGGTATCTCCAGTACACCTATGTATGACTAAAGGGTAAACATGGATCATCATTCTTCTCTCGGTATCTCCAGTACACCTATGTATGACTAAAGGGTAAACAGGGATCATCATTCTTCTCTCGGTATCTCCAGTACACCTATGTATGACTAAAGGGTAAACAGGGATCATCATTCTTCTCTCGGTATCTCCAGTACACCTATGTATGACTAAAGGGTAAACATGGATCATCATTCTTCTCTCGGTATCTCCAGTACACCTATGTATGACTAAAGGGTAAACAGGGATCATCATTTCTTCTCTCGGTATCTCCAGTACACCTATGTATGACTAAAGGGTAAACAGGGATCATCATTCTTCTCTCGGTATCTCCAGTACACCTATGTATGACTAAAGGGTAAACATGGATCATCATTCTTCTCTCGGTATCTCCAGTACACCTATGTATGACTAAAGGGTAAACAGGGATCATCATTCTTCTCTCGGTATCTCCAGTACACCTATGTATGACTAAAGGGTAAACAGGGATCATCATTCTTCTCTCGGTATCTCCAGTACACCTATGTATGACTAAAGGGTAAACATGGATCATCATTCTTCTCTCGGTATCTCCAGTACACCTATGTATGACTAAAGGGTAAACAGGGATCATCATTCTTCTCTCGGTATCTCCAGTACACCTATGTATGACTAAAGGGTAAACATGGATCACCTATGTATGACTTTCTTCTCTCGGTATCTCCATACACCTATGTATGACTAAAGGGTAAACAGGGATCATCATTCTTCTCTCGGTATCTCCAGTACACCTATGTATGACTAAAGGGTAAACAGGGATCATCATTCTTCTCTCGGTATCTCCAGTACACCTATGTATGACTAAAGGGTAAACATGGATCATCATTCTTCTCTCGGTATCTCCAGTACACCTATGTATGACTAAAGGGTAAACAGGGATCATCATTCTTCTCTCGGTATCTCCAGTACACCTATGTATGACTAAAGGGTAAACATGGATCATCATTCTTCTCTCGGTATCTCCAGTACACCTATGTATGACTAAAGGTAAAAACAGGGATCATCATTCTTCTCTCGGTATCTCCAGTACACCTATGTATGACTAAAGGGTAAACATGGATCATCATTCTTCTCTCTCGGTATCTCCATACACCTATGTATGACTAAAGGGTAAACAGGGATCATCATTCTTCTCTCGGTATCTCCAGTACACCTATGTATGACTAAAGGGTAAACAGGGATCATCATTCTTCTCTCGGTATCTCCAGTACACCTATGTATGACTAAAGGGTAAACATGGATCATCATTCTTCTCTCGGTATCTCCAGTACACCTATGTATGACTAAAGGGTAAACATGGATCATCATTCTTCTCTCGGTATCTCCAGTACACCTATGTATGACTAAAGGGTAAACAGGGATCATCATTCTTCTCTCGGTATCTCCAGTACACCTATGTATGACTAAAGGGTAAACAGGGATCATCATTCTTCTCTCGGTATCTCCAGTACACCTATGTATGACTAAAGGGTAAACATGGATCATCATTCTTCTCTCGGTATCTCCAGTACACCTATGTATGACTAAAGGGTAAACAGGGATCATCATTCTTCTCTCGGTATCTCTCCAGTACACCTATGTATGACTAAAGGGTAAACAGGGATCATCATTCTTCTCTCGGTATCTCAATACACCTATGTATGACTAAAGGGTAAACAGGGATCATCATTCTTCTCTCGGTATCTCCAGTACACCTATGTATGACTAAAGGGTAAACAGGGATCATCATTCTTCTCTCGGTATCTCCAGTACACCTATGTATGACTAAAGGGTAAACATGGATCATCATTCTTCTCTCGGTATCTCCATACACCTATGTATGACTAAAGGGTAAACAGGGATCATCATTCTTCTCTCGGTATCTCCAGTACACCTATGTATGACTAAAGGGTAAACATGGATCATCATTCTTCTCTCGGTATCTCCATACACCTATGTATGACTAAAGGGTAAACATGGATCATCATTCTTCTCTCGGTATCTCCAGTACACCTATGTATGACTAAAGGGTAAACAGGGATCATCATTCTTCTCTCGGTATCTCCAGTACACCTATGTATGACTAAAGGGTAAACAGGGATCATCATTCTTCTCTCGGTATCTCCAGTACACCTATGTATGACTAAAGGGTAAACAGGGATCATCATTCTTCTCTCGGTATCTCCAGTACACCTATGTATGACTAAAGGGTAAACAGGGATCATCATTCTTCTCTCGGTATCTCCAGTACACCTATGTATGACTAAAGGGTAAACAGGGATCATCATTCTTCTCTCGGTATCTCCAGTACACCTATGTATGACTAAAGGGTAAACATGGATCATCATTCTTCTCTCGGTATCTCCATACACCTATGTATGACTAAAGGGTAAACAGGGATCATCATTCTTCTCTCGGTATCTCCAGTACACCTATGTATGACTAAAGGGTAAACAGGGATCATCATTCTTCTCTCGGTATCTCAATACACCTATGTATGACTAAAGGGTAAACATGGATCATCATTCTTCTCTCGGTATCTCCAGTACACCTATGTATGACTAAAGGGTAAACAGGGATCATCATTCTTCTCTCGGTATCTCCAGTACACCTATGTATGACTAAAGGGTAAACATGGATCATCATTCTTCTCTCGGTATCTCCAGTACACCTATGTATGACTAAAGGGTAAACATGGATCATCATTCTTCTCTCGGTATCTCCAGTACACCTATGTATGACTAAAGGGTAAACAGGGATCATCATTCTTCTCTCGGTATCTCCAGTACACCTATGTATGACTAAAGGGTAAACATGGATCATCATTCTTCTCTCGGTATCTCCAGTACACCTATGTATGACTAAAGGGTAAACAGGGATCATCATTCTTCTCTCGGTATCTCCAGTACACCTATGTATGACTAAAGGGTAAACAGGGATCATCATTCTTCTCTCGGTATCTCCAGTACACCTATGTATGACTAAAGGGTAAACAGGGATCATCATTCTTCTCTCGGTATCTCCAGTACACCTATGTATGACTAAAGGGTAAACAGGGATCATCATTCTTCTCTCGGTATCTCCATACACCTATGTATGACTAAAGGGTAAACAGGGATCATCATTCTTCTCTCGGTATCTCCAGTACACCTATGTATGACTAAAGGGTAAACATGGATCATCATTCTTCTCTCGGTATCTCCAGTACACCTATGTATGACTAAAGGGTAAACATGGATCATCATTCTTCTCTCGGTATCTCCAGTACACCTATGTATGACTAAAGGGTAAACAGGGATCATCATTCTTCTCTCGGTATCTCCAGTACACCTATGTATGACTAAAGGGTAAACATGGATCATCATTCTTCTCTCGGTATCTCCAGTACACCTATGTATGACTAAAGGGTAAACATGGATCATCATTCTTCTCTCGGTATCTCCAGTACACCTATGTATGACTAAAGGGTAAACAGGGATCATCATTCTTCTCTCGGTATCTCCATACACCTATGTATGACTAAAGGGTAAACATGGATCATCATTCTTCTCTCGGTATCTCCAGTACACCTATGTATGACTAAAGGGTAAACATGGATCATCATTCTTCTCTCGGTATCTCCAGTACACCTATGTATGACTAAAGGGTAAACAGGGATCATCATTCTTCTCTCGGTATCTCCAGTACACCTATGTATGACTAAAGGGTAAACATGGATCATCATTCTTCTCTCACCTATGTATGACTAAAGGGTATCTCATTCTTCTCTCGGTACACCTATGTATGACTAAAGGGTAAACAGGGATCATCATTCTTCTCTCGGTATCTCCAGTACACCTATGTATGACTAAAGGGTAAACATGGATCATCATTCTTCTCTCGGTATCTCCAGTACACCTATGTATGACTAAAGGGTAAACAGGGATCATCATTCTTCTCTCGGTATCTCCAGTACACCTATGTATGACTAAAGGGTAAACAGGGATCATCATTCTTCTCTCGGTATCTCCAGTACACCTATGTATGACTAAAGGGTAAACAGGGATCATCATTCTTCTCTCGGTATCTCCATACACCAGTACACCTATGTATCTCCAGGGTGTACACCTATGTATGACTAAAGGGTAAACATGGATCATCATTCTTCTCTCGGTATCTCCATACACCTATGTATGACTAAAGGGTAAACAGGGATCATCATTCTTCTCTCGGTATCTCCAGTACACCTATGTATGACTAAAGGGTAAACATGGATCATCATTCTTCTCTCGGTATCTCCAGTACACCTATGACTAAGACTAAAGGGTAAACAGGGATCATCATTCTTCTCTCGGTATCTCCAGTACACCTATGTATGACTAAAGGGTAAACATGGATCATCATTCTTCTCTCGGTATCTCCAGTACACCTATGTATGACTAAAGGGTAAACAGGGATCATCATTCTTCTCTCGGTATCTCCAGTACACCTATGTATGACTAAAGGGTAAACATGGATCATCATTCTTCTCTCGGTATCTCCAGTACACCTATGTATGACTAAAGGGTAAACAGGGATCATCATTCTTCTCTCGGTATCTCCAGTACACCTATGTATGACTAAAGGGTAAACATGGATCATCATTCTTCTCTCGGTATCTCCAGTACACCTATGTATGACTAAAGGGTAAACAGGGATCATCATTCTTCTCTCGGTATCTCAATACACCTATGTATGACTAAAGGGTAAACATGGATCATCATTCTTCTCTCGGTATCTCCATACACCTATGTATGACTAAAGGGTGTACACCTATGTATGACTAAAGGGTAAACATGGATCATCATTCTTCTCTCGGTATCTCCAGTACACCTATGTATGACTAAAGGGTAAACATGGATCATCATTCTTCTCTCGGTATCTCCAGTACACCTATGTATGACTAAAGGGTAAACAGGGATCATCATTCTTCTCTCGGTATCTCCAGTACACCTATGTATGACTAAAGGGTAAACAGGGATCAGTCATTCTTCTCTCGGTTTTCACACTTCTCATGGGTAC
Organism: Haliotis rubra; assembly: GCF_003918875.1. Classification (NCBI taxonomy): domain Eukaryota; kingdom Metazoa; phylum Mollusca; class Gastropoda; order Lepetellida; family Haliotidae; genus Haliotis; species Haliotis rubra. The sequence continues at coordinate 1,243,423 of NW_025765048.1, read as the reverse complement.
AATGTGTGAAACCCATTTCATGTGTCCCCTGCCGTGCTAAAAGCGACGTAAAACTAGACACTCACTCACTCGTGTTCATGTGAGGATTCTAACTCAGTCACCACTTCTCAACATACCTGCCAATAGTATTTCAGTACCTTCACAAGTGTCAGTTTTAAGAGGGAGGAAATCCTGGTGTGATGCAGGACGTTTATCAATGCTGTCAAACCAATAAAAAGAAGAATCTGAGACCCGTTCCCATCATCTAAGGGACGCAACTGTTCCAACACTCATGACACATCACAAGCATTATATCCACCTTCGTTACACGGTACATGTCGGTGAATTAACAAGTCGCTGTTATTATTTGAAAAGTGATGTGCTTTCTATATTTGATTATACATGTTAAAATATGGAAAATAAACAAACTATAATTGTTGAATTTGTAACCCTGTTTTTCTATTCGTGTTAGACGTTGAACCATAAGACGGGTAAACATTTACATTTGAAAGTCTCACCTCTACAGTGCAAAATTATCATCATGTTCTAGAGAATCACACCCGCACCCCTACCCGCACCACAACCCACACCCCCACACCCAACATCTAAACGTGTTCTGTACACGCGTGATCAGGGATGAGTAAATGCGTCACCCCAACAGCGTTAATTTCAGGTTCGGGGCGGTGGGGTAGCCTAGTGGTTAAAGCGTTGGCTCGTCACGCCGAAGGCCCGGGTTCGATTCCCCACATGGGCACAATGTGTTAAGCCCATTTCTGGTGTCCCCCGCCGTGATATTGCTGGAATATTGCTAAAAGCGGCGTAAAACTAAACTCAGTCAGTCAGTAATTTCAGGTGCTCTTAGCTCAATTTGTAGAAAGTATATAAACATTGTTTTACGCTGCATCAAACACTACCCCGGGCTGTGAAACAGGTTCCAGGGCTAGGAACACGAGTGTTTGATATCATTAACAACGTTTAAACACCATACAATAATCTCTCTTAAACACTGTAACTGACTCATTCCTATGGCGGTAGGTTAGTAGAAGCTCCCAGTACTGCACATCTGGCATGGCATTGGGTCTTACATACAGGAATTGTTGTAATTGCTTGAAGTGACATCAGATTTAATCTAGATATGAAAATAACCACCAGATGGTGTGTGTATTTCCACTCAGGACGCAAGAACACCATGAAAATCCTGTTTCAAAAGTTTCTCACCCGTTTCTAATTTTCAAAAGATATGGCCGCACAAACAGAACGTATGTGGTGAAAAGAAACTACCCGTCGTACCTCTGAGACGAGGAAGACCTATACACTGTGCACATTATGACAAATAATATGAAATAGGTTCTCCTCGGGTTGTGCCAGCTGTGCCAGGGAACCAGTCTCCTTCTTCAACGGCAGATTTAAGGTCCTAAAGTATAATTATTTAATCATCTTCGGTTTAGAAGTTGAGGTACCCTCCCACCATACGCGAACCTCAGTATCCAGTGGAATATACTGGTAACCATGGAAACATTGGTCACAAGCTGATGTAGATGATTGCCGCCGCTTCCACTGGGAGATCTTCACGGACAGTTTAACATGTAATTAGAAGTTTACTGACCTTCGTTACCAATTCCCACCCACGCGTAACTAGGCAAAGCCAAATAAATGACCAGTGTATTGTAGTTTGAATCTTTAGTTATGGACAAGTAGCAGCATTCATATTTAATCTTTCAAAATAGGATTCATAATGCGTTTTTAGGCATGAATTAGCTGTAGCAATGTGGCTCAACAACGTTCAAATAAGATGTGGTATTCATTGATAAATGTTGACACAGTCATGCACTGTTGGTGCTGCATAGTGCCTGTCATAATACCGAACTGTGTAAAATATTTCATATGTAAGTTTCACTGAAAATATCAAGCCGTGAAAACTGATATCAATAAACCAATCACCAGCAGTCTGCCTTTACAATTACTAAACAGAAGTACCACAGTACAAGCCTCGCGGAATGGCATTTATCAAGGCCAACAGTTGAGTCAAACCCTGGTTACCTGTAGAAGGAATAACACAGAGGAAATAATGACGGAATTTTGATGGACGGATGAGTTTGGTTTAATGCTGCCTTGGACGATGTCTCAACTTAAAACTTGAAGTGAGCGCGATTAAGCCGGGTTTAACGCTGGTATGAAGGGTATGTCAGCACAGGGTGGAGAATGACTGTGGTTTAACAATAAAACACAATAAATATCATAAAGTTCACAACTGAAGAGGGTTACCACTAGTATAGTATGACCAGAAATTATTGAGAATATTAGGATTGTGTTTAATTGGATTTCTAGTATAAACAACCTTGACCAGCTATCAAGTGCTTGGTTTCATTCAAGAGAGACAACTCCGTTAATCATTATTCACTAGTTTGTGAAGAGTTATCCCCCTTTTTTTACTTGCTAGCAGACGACATTTTCAGTGATCCTCAGTATGGATGATTTAGAGAAGAGGAAGTTGATTTTAGAGTATTATAACAAGAACTTTACAATCTTAAATTCTCAAAACATTCTGGTTGTACTGTATATGTTACTCTCCGTGTAACTGAATTGTTAATACAAACTGACACTAACCTTAAACGCAAAGTAATGTGTTTTCTTTGATTTAAAATTATGAAAGATGCAGAGATTATTCACCAATACAAATACCGAAGAAGAAGAAGAAAACATATTTATTTGTGTGTCACATGTTATATATAAAACATATATTGACACTTTAAAACAGTCAATAAAATATAACATCGATCTGACCACATGGCCTATGAGACTCAGGACACTACATAATACCTAAAACAGATAGTAGTGAATAAAATATCCCAGCTTTGTTAGCAACAGTGAAGTGTGGTATATTTAATTACATAACTACAAAGTGCGATTTACGTGTAGTTACGGGGAAGAAAGAAGAAAAATAATTCTATTTGTGTGTCACAGTTTATATATAGCACATACATAGACACTTTAAAATACTCTATAAAAATATATAACATCCGACCATATGGCCTATGAGACACAAGGCACTTTATTGTACCTAACAGAAATAATGGTGGAAAAGATTCCACAGCTATATAAGCAACAGTAAAATGGGATATATTTAAATACTAGGACTACAATGTGCGTTTACGTATAATCTGGCGGTGTAAGTTCGAATCCCGATGGGACTCCACCCAACAAAAGAATTTGTACTTTGCCAAGAACGTGTAACCCCATATATATCACGTTAAATATTGTGACTGACATTGATCTACGTAATTTGGATAGGATGACAAACACGTCATCGAGTCTAACCGCACGGTTCCGTCAAGTTCCACTGGCTGCCGAAGACAAAAACCAGGACCTACACGTGTGTTATATAAAAACAATAACCAACTCATGACGGGGAATGACAGATTATCTTTCCCTCGTTATATTTTTATGTAATTCTCGCCAAGATCCGGGAATAAAGTAAATATAATAACTCGGGAAAGATAATCTCAAGGCTCAAGAAATTTATAATTAATATAACGAGGGAAAGATATTTTCTGAATGCCCAACACTCGTTAGTTTTTGTCTAAATCTTTCTCCGGAATTGTGCAAACGACATTTAATTGCGTCACATAAGCCTGCGCTGCACGTGTATTCAGATACATAATTGTTGTGCCACGCGACATATTATATATTATCAAACTGAAAATACGTTGTATCTTATTGTAATATTGGACAACGAATGAGAGACATGAGAGAAGATTTCAATTGTATTGGGTTGACATCCATTAAATGTTTACCTTAATGTGCATCACTTCTATATGCTGTTCGAAGATTGTATGTGAAATTAGTTGTGGGTGTGATTGGGGTGAGGGGTGGGATTAGGATTGGGATTGGGGCTGGGATTGGGATTGGGATTGGGGTGAGGGGTGGGATTAGGATTGGAATGGAATGGTTTATTTCTCATGAAGATCACGCAATAGTGACATAGAGAAAAATACAAATGTACAGATTTTTTTCATGGGAGCATACGTAGTCCGGTTTTCACATAGTTGCTTATTTTTAACAATAGTGCTTTATGCGTACAAGACATGAGGGATATAAATTTATCTAATGATGGGTAATTACAATAATAGTTTGGTAGGAATGAATTTCTTACATTACTTAAACATGGACAATATAACATGAAGTGAAGTTCATCTCCTATTGTGTTCTTACACAGTGTACATAATCTTTCTTCTTTAATAATATTATACCATCTACCTGTTTCTATTGAAAGTTTATGGTTACAAGTTCTAGTATAGGTGAGCCAAATGCGTACATTTAATTGGAGGTGTAATAGATAACTTTCAAGGCATGGAGATATCTTAAACATATTATAATAGTGGCCTTTAGTAGATTTCGATTTACATTCGTTCCAGTGTTGATAAAACTGGTTACATAATATAGACTTAAGGTTACTTTTAAGCCAAATCTTACTTGTACAGGTTTGAGACATCCATATATAGTTTAAGCCAGAACATTCCAAAATTGTTTTAACAACATTGATAAGAGGTAAATATATGTTTGGGTCATTCGTTTTCATTGTAAACATGATCCGATATAAAATACTAGACAATGTGCCAGTTGATGAGATTAGTTTGCACCAATATGAGATGATTCTAACCTTTATAAGTATATCTGTTGGATATCTTCCCAGTTTACCATATATCATATAATCTGGTGTTGATTGCTTAAATTTTAAAATATATTTACAAAATTTTAAATGAACCCTTTCTAAGAGAGTACTCTTCTCAAAGCCCCAGACTTCTGAGCCGTATAACAAAATCGTCTGCACAAGGTTATCGAACAGTTAAAGTTGACAATCAATGGGAATATCTAACAAACGTAATTTTCTAAAAATCGCATACATTGCTCTTGAAGCTTGTTCGACAATTCTCTTTTGAGCTTTACAGAATCTACCAGTGCGAGTAAATAAAATACCAAGATATACATATTCTGAGACCGATTCAACATTTTGCTGTTGTAGCTTGAACACATGGTGTATTTTGTCAGGCATCCTCCCAAAAATTATTATCTTTGTTTTAGAAACATTTACAGTTAATTTCCATCTTTTACAATATTCATCAAATAAAAATAGACATTTGCTTAGGTCTGTAGGGTTTTCTGCATAGAGTAACAAAAGAAGTTTTAAATAGATACCGAGATCATGATGAATGTTACTATTCAAATGTTCAAGGCCATTAAAATTATTGGTTAATAAATACTCTTCCAGATCATTTATGTATAATGCAAAGAGAAATGGGGAGAGATTGGGATTGGGATTGGGGTGAGGGGTGGGATTGGGATTGGGATTGGGATTGGGATTGGGGAGGGTGGGATTAGGATTGGGATCGGGATTGGGATTGGGGCTGGGATTGGGGTGAGGAGGTGGGATTAGGATTGGGATTGGGATTGGGGTGAGGGTGGGATTAGGATTGAGATTGGGATTGGGGCTGGGATTGGGGTGAGAGGTGGGATTAGGATTGGGATTGGGGCTGGGATTGAGATTTGAATGGAGGGATTGGGGGGTGAGAGGTGGGATTAGGATTGGGATTGGGGCTGGGATTGAGATTGGGGTGAGTGGTGGGATTAGGATTGGATTGGGGTGAGGGGTGGGATTAGGATTGGGATTGGGATTGGGGTTGAGATTGGGATTGGGGTGAAGTGGGTGGGATTAGGATTGGGATTGGGGTAAGGGTGGGGCTAGGATTTGGGATTGGGGTGAGGGTGGGATTAGGATTTGGATTGGGGTGAGGGGGTGGGATTAGGATTGGGGGATTGGGATTGGGATTGGGATTGGGGCTGCGATTGGGACTCGAATGGGGATTGGGGTGAGTGTTGATTCAGCTTGGTGAGTTTTATGACATATGAGCTTTGTATCACACTGACGTAGCACCATACAGGACACACAAAGTCTGAACAAAGGGTATTGTATATGTGACAAAAATGACATTACGAAACATATTTGAAATTACCCAAAGAACTTCAGATTGGAAACATAAAATCAATCATTGTCCAATGCAAACAACGGGTTTGATAGAGCAATTGGGTATTTTTTAAAAAGAGTGTACTATTTACTTACCCCAATTACTCAGCGTCGTGGGCTGATGATGTACGTATTCCAACTGTGAAACCAACGTACAGCGAATTCGTGGAAATGGGAAAATATTTCTCAAGAAACTGGTGGCATGTTAAAACATGTCGCTAGTGTTAAACTGCGTTCCTCGGGAATAGCGTGTGCAATGTCATTGTTGGTAGAACTATCACGTGAACAAACTGGCTTTTTATGTTCGTTTGTTTGTTGGCTTTTTCAATGGCTAAGCAATATCCCAGCAATATGAAACTAATTCCAGCGGCCTGTACATGGTCGACTCTGGATCGGACAGACCAGTGGTCGACATTACGAACACTGTCCCATGCCCTGGGGATACGATGAGGTCAACTATGTCATCGTTCTATCTAACCGATCCACGCACCATTGGCTTTTGGGTACCAATAGGACAAAGCAAATCCGGATTACAATAAAACTCTCGAGTACAAATCGAACATCTATATCGGCTATCGATCTGATGCTAGTGATACCCGTACTCTTGGTTTATAAAATATGGTTAACACCTATTACCTGCAACTGTTCACGTCTTACTTCTACAGATAAAATACCAGAAAGTTCTTTCTAAGAAGGTGTTTAGGTGAGTATACTCTATTAAAGCATACACCAGTCTCGCAGATCAGTCATGATTTTTATATAGGACTATTTCCTCGCCACCCTCCCTCAACCGATGTTGAGGAATATTCAGTCATTATTATTTACAACCATACACTTACAAGGTTTTTCGGAAAACTATATGTCTTTCATGAGTGAAAAGCTTTCTAAGTTGATATTGTCAGCTTGTACAAACGGAGTATACACGTAAAACGCCATCTGTACACCACATGTTTCAATGTCCGCCCACAGCGCTGTAACAGGGAAAGATGAACTACCATTTCCCCCGAGAATATTGCCTCGCCTTTATTGTAATGTTGACAGGTGTGGCCTTACTTAGAATGACCGCTCGTGCGTGTAGAGTGATACATCGTGATGTAATGCATCGAGCGTGTGTGTTGTAAGATAAAATGTGCGTTTAGTGTGATACATCGTGCGTGTAATGTGATGCATCGTGCGCGTAGTGTAATCCGCCGTGCAAGAATCGTGCGTGTAGTGTGATACATCGTGCGCGTAGCGTGATACATCGTGCGCGTAGCGTGATACATCGTGCGCGTAGTGTGATGCATCGTGCGTGTAGTGTGATACATCGTGCATGTAATGTGATGCATCGTTCGTGTAGCGTGATACATCATGCGGGTAATGTGATGCATCGTGCAAGAAAGTGTTATACTCCGTGCAAGAATCGTGCGTATAGTGGGATGCATCAACAATCAAGAGACGCAAACCAAAAACGAGCATTAAATTTGTTTTTTAGGGGAAGTCATATAAGTTTGTTGTGTCATATAAGTTTGTTGTGTCCACCAGGCACTGACATATGATTGTCCTTACGGATGTAGCTGCGCTTTGTTCGCGATGTAGCTCAGCCTCTGAACAATTCACTCATTACGCCGAAATTGCGTACAATCCGTAATGCCCCGATATGGTGTCCCCAGCTGTGATGTCACGTGGCTGCTGGTACCCGAGGCGTTAGCATTCACTATTCGCATTATTAGCAAAACTGCTGATGGGAACGATAGACGTCTTATCTTTCAAAAACAATGCATTTCTAGAAGGAACAATTAAAGGTTAGCCGGACATAATCAAATCTTACAACAGTCCTTTCAATTTTCAGCCGTATAAAGTATACAGGCACATTATATGGTGTCCCTCTGTTTACTATGGTACGGACAACTGGATGAAACACAATTAGGATCAGAGTAGATTTCACTCATCAGTGGAAAGAACGCATGTCATAAACACGACACGTTTGGGCGTATAGTTTGGGAGTATAGCTTGGGAGTATAGTTTGGGTGTATAGTTTGGATGTATAGTCTGGGTGTATAGTTTGGGTGTATAGTCTGGATGTATAGTTTGGGTGTATAGTTTGGGTGTATAGTTTGGGTGTATAGTATGGATGTATAGTTTGGGTGTATAGTATGGGTGTATAGTATGGGTGTATGGTATGTCTGGGTGTATAGTTTGGGAGTATAGTTTGGGAGCATAGTTTGGGTGTATAGTTTGGGTGTATAATATGGGTGCATAGTTTGGGTGTATAGTATGTCTGGTTGTATTACTTGGGTGTATAGTCTGGGCGTATAGTCTGGGTGTACAATTTGGGTGTTTAGTTTGGGTGTATAGTTTGAGTGTATAGTTTGGGTGTATAGTTTGAGTGTACAGTTTGGGTGTGTAGTTTGGGTGTATAGTTTGAGTGTATAGTTTGGGTGTATAGTCTGGGTGTACAATTTGGGTGTATAGTTTGGGTGTATAGTTTGGGTGTATAGTTTAGGTGTACAGTTTGGATGTATAGTTTGGGTGTATAGTCTGGATGTATAGTCTGGGTGTATAGTCTAGGGGTGTAGTCTGGGCATATAGTTTGGGTGTATAGTTTGGGTGTATAGTCTGGATGTTAAGTTTGGGTGTATAGTTTGGGTGTATAGTCTGGGGGTGTAGTCTGGGCATATAGTTTGGGTGTATAGTTTGGGTGTATAGTTTGGGTGTATAGTCTGGATGTTTAGTTTGGGTGTATAGTTTGGGTGTATAGTTTGGATGTATAGTTTGGGTGTATAGTCTGGGGGTGTAGTCTGGGCATATAGTTTGAGTGTACAGTTTGGACGTGTAGTTTGGGTGTATAGTTTGAGTGTATAGTTTGGGTGTATAGTCTGGGTGTACAATTTGGGTGTATAGTTTGGGTGTATAGATTGGATGTATAGTTTGGGTGTATAGTTTGGGTGTATAGTTTGGGTTCATAGTTTGGGTGTATAGTTTGGGTGTATAGTTTAGGTGTATAGTTTGGGTGTATAGTTTGGGTGTATAGTCTGGGTGTATAGTTTGGGTGTATAGTTTGGGTGTATAGTCTGGGTGTATAGTTTGGGTGTATAGTTTGCGTGTATAGTTTGGGTGTATAGTTTGGGTGTATAGTTTGGGTGTATAGTCTGGATGTATAGTTTGTGTGTATAGTTTGTGTGTTTAGTTTATGTGTATAGTTTGTGTGTATAGTTTGTGTGTATAGTTTGGGTGTATAGTTTGGGTGTATAATATGGGTGTATAGTCTGGGTGTGTATTCTGGGTGTATAGTTTGGGTGTATAGTATGTCTGGGTGTATTGCTTGGGTGTATAGTCTGGGCGTATAGTCTGGGTGTACAATTTGGGTGTTTAGTTTGGGTGTATAGTTTGAGTGTATAGTTTGGGTGTATCGATGTAAATCGGGTTTTCCCCCAGACTTTTCGGGGGGAAACTGGTTTCAACAGCTGGGCTGCGCTCATAGCACGTGCGTAGTGAAATAGGTTCGCGCAACTTGGAAGCGGGCTGTCCGGTGAATACTCAGTGAAGGCTTTGGTGCGAGCTATTTTCCTTATGTTTTGTTGATATCTCACAGGCGCGAGCTTTTTATATGTTATGACAGTAAATAAACTGTTGATAAAATTTCATTTGTCTATTTCACCACACGTTCTTCTTACCGAGTCACTTTCTCAATTCGATACTTAAAAGCAATGTCATTATTTAGCGTTGACAGAATTTCTAACTGTGATATAGATATGTCGTTGTCACAGACAAAACTCAATGTCTTGTTTTATTGACACCTGTGTGTCTGCCTGCCTGTCTGCTAATGACAATATTCAATACACAGCTGCTATCACTGATCACATGCAATTTGAACTTAACACCAATCAGGCTATACACCATAAACAAAATGCATTGATTTATGGCCCGAGTTCGGTCTCTGTCACATTATGTAATTACACAGACAGGCAGGTGTGATACTTGAACACATACATGTTATGATGTCTGTTGATTGCAAAATGTTATACACAAAAAATGAGCATGTATTTACAAAACCCAACATCTCTATATATACACACACAATGAGCCGTGAGGGTATCTGCAAATGAACCAGCCGTTACACTTGAGTGCACACCCACCCGCTCTGACTGGGTTCGGTATCCCGGCTGCTTCGTTTCTTGGGAAGTAATTCCAAGTACACAATATTGCACTTTTGATGTGCGATTGTACGCTTATAATTTTGTTTATATGTTTTTTCATAACCAGCAATGTATATTATATGTCATGAATAAGTGATAATTGTGTTTTAATTATGTTCGATTTTTTGGTTGCATATGACCTTTAAGCTGGTTTTATAGTGCTAGCCCACTGAGATACCATGCCGCAGTGAAGCAGGAATATCCCACTCAGACTCCGAGCCGACCAGTCCTTGTTGTACCCATTAATGCCGAGCGCCAGACAGGGACCAACAAGTACCATATTTTAACGTCTTTTGGTATGACGCGGTCGGGGATCGAACCCGCGACCTTCCGCTCTCCGGGCGGACGCTCTTACCACTACACAACAGAGGCTGTCGTATACTCTGGGTGTATAGTTTGGGAGTATAGCCTGTGTGTGTAGTTTTGGTGTATAGTTGGGTGTATCGTTTGGGTTGATAGTATGTGTGTATAGTTTAGTCAGGATGTATAGTTGCAACCTTTCGGATTGCCCGGAATCATGTGATGAAAGTGTTGATCCCACTAGAGACGGGTGATTCTCTACCAGAGGAAAATCTAGAGTTGCTTCATTTAGAGCGTATTCATTATCAAAGGGCGACAGCTGAAATATTCGTAACACTCACTCACTCACTCACTCACTCACTCACTCACTCACTCACTCACTCACTCACTCACTCACTCACTCACTCACTCACTCACTCACTCACTCACACACTCACTCACTCACTCACTCACTCACTCACTGCAGTCATGATTACAATATTGCAAGAAATATATAGAAGAGAACTTCCTTCCTGCCTAAGGGGAAGTGAATCGACAATACATATTTAGACACACGTACTGATGACAGATTTAGAATGGACTAATTTGCAATGACTTTGAAATGTTTAAACACACTGTGTGTTGCAGGAACATCAGAGTCTGTGTCCTCCTTTCCGTCCATAGAGGAAACTGACGAGACCGTGTCCATGTAGCGATCGTAGCTTTGTGATTATCGTAAAGTCTGTCCATCACTATGTGCTGATGAATTTGGTATAACTCCATTAGACTCTTTGCCAGCTACCGCCTCCGTGGTGTAGTGGTTAGAGCGTACGTCCGCCCGGAGAGCGGAAGGTTGCGGGTTCGATCCCCGACCGTGTCATACCAAAAGACGTTAAAATATGGTACTTGTTGGTCCCTGCCTGGCGCCGGGCATTAATGGGTACAACAAAGGACTGGTCGGCTCGGAGTCAGTATAATGTGTCTGAGTGAAGTATTCCTGCTTCACTGCGGCATGGTATCTCAGTCGGCTAGCACTATGAAACCAGCTTATGCCTGGGCTAGTACAAGCAGCCGCACATACACATACACACGCATGCACGTCGTCATATGAGAGAAATATTCTCAAGCACGACGTTAAACCCAATTTCACCTCACCTCACCTTGGCAGCTTCTGGAGAGAGATTAATATTCCTCCGTCAGTTGTTCATCAATCAGGGTCTTGTTTTGAAACCGCCTCGCTGAGTTTTTACGATTTACTGTTAGTTTCACTGGTTGGTTGAACACTCCAGCTCCACTGACGCCGATAATGGGTTTCTGGTGTCCCCAGACACCCGTGGCAGCGGTACAGTGCTAATGTATATTTCAAATTAAGTAATTTCACGATTCCAGTTGAGAGCTGAACCAATGATCAAACATGGTCAGTGATCAAACATTATCAAAACTAATTGATCATCATTCATTTACACCTTTTCCCTATTTGGAGCGGTCGGGGAACCTGGAGGTTAAAGCGTTCGCTCGTCACGCCGAAGGCCCGGGTTCGATACTCCACATGGGTACAATATGTGAAGCCAATTTCTGGTGCGGGTTCAGTTCCATCGGTACTTCACGAGGTCAGTGTTAAGCATATAAGTATTGGTCAGGACAGTCTTCTGGGTTTAAGCAATGTGCAAATAGCATTGTCATCGTGATCAACAATACCAGCAGCCTTGTACATTTTAGAGTATCGGAAGTAGGACAACTTCAGATGGGTCGAAGGTTAGCGTGGAGAGGCTGTCGGGGAGATATTTCAAACCAGCTTATACGTAAGTACAGCTATGAAAAAAAAAATGTCATCAGGATATCAAATAAACGTTGTTGGGGCAATATATTAGTTCACAATTTTTCAACTATTTCTAGAACCTGTCATCCCAGCAGTGCCAGGTTTCATATTGATTAAAAAAGAATTGTCTTCAGACCTTACAATACATACATGCAATAGGTTGGGACAAATTGACTTATGTTTAGAATTATTTTATCAGTTCTGTTTAAAGAAGTGTATATTTTGTAACCATTGGTTTCAACAAGAGTACCCTCACTACCTTCACGACCCTCGGATCCGCGTTCTGAGATAGCTGGAATGTTGCCTGTGTATAAGACAGCACAGTTTTCAAAGCACCCTTGTCGTCACGGTGGAATGGGGCGGCGGGGTCGCCTAGTGGTTGAAGCGTTCGCTCGTAACACCGAAGATCCGGGTTCGATTTCCCACATGAGTACAATTGAGAAGCCCATTTCTGGTGTCCCCAAAGGTGATATTGCTGGAATATTGCTAACAGCGGCTTAAAACGAAACTCAATCACTCATGATGGAATGGAGACAAAGTAACCGGGGGTTTACGGTCGTCTAACTGGAGATGACAGCATCTCACTCATACAACCGAAACGTTATGCTAAAGTGCACGGTCCTTGATTAAACCACAGTAGAATTACCTCTGAATCATATGTACGCTCTTGAACAGGTTTGTGCAAAGTGAGTATTTTAGTTGTACTTATTGTAAGCAAACACTTTTACAGTTTACTCGCTGTAGTGCCTGTCGACCTCTGAAGTCAACAGTTATACACATGCCTCTGTAACAACATTTACTAACATCAAACAAAATCTGGTATATATTCTTATATCTAAAGTAAATTATACCGACATACATAATCAACACACGAAGAAATTCACGGGGAGAGTTCCAGTCTTCCTCGTGGCAATATTGCGTCCATCATGCGGCATCAAATCATACTCACTCACACCTGATGATATTGCGGTAGTACATCTGTCAGCTCAATTATCAGCACGAACTAACAGTAATGAATGCGATCCATATACCTGTGTGAGGCGGGGTGTGTTTACAGGTGTACTGTCATCTGAGAGTAATGTGAAGTAGGCTGTGGAAACACCCTGTTGTTCAACCCAAACATACACGTATATAGAATGTATATCTCCGTTAACACGTCCCTTAACGATCGGCTGGAAAGCATCAGCTTTATGGGAGCATATAGACGGGTATACCCTTCACTAGTAGTTACCCTGGTAACGATGGGATGAACATTGCAGAGATGTTTATATCTCGGCCTACACCTACAAAGATGACAGGTTTTCATCATCAATCTGCAAAATCTACTTCCTAGTTTCTGAAATTTGTTTTTGGAAAGTCTGCCCAAGCTGGACAATATCCTTGAAGCGCTCACCCTACAAAATGCGCACCATTCACTCACTCACTCGACTACAACCAACACTTTAAATGTCTGTAAGCCACGAGAAAGAATCGAATTAAGCGTCCATAAAAGAACCATGAGCCTGAAATCGCTCGCTTGCGATGGGTTTATGGAGCAACAATCCGGGAGTGTTTAGATACACCCAGCACTTGTAGTAAGTGATACCTGGCTCTTTAGTAGGGTACCACAATACCGAGGTGGTGCATGGCTGATTAACGGGGTACCACAATACTCGGGTGGTGCATGGCTGATTAACGGGGTACCACAATACTGAGGTGATACATGGCTTATTAACGGGTTGCCACAATACTGAGGTGATACATGGCTGATTAACGGGGTACCACAATACTGAGGTGGTACAAGGCTGATTAACGGGGTACCATAATACTGAGGTGATACATGGCTGATTAACGGGGTACCACAATACTGAGGTGATACATGGCTTATTAACGGGGTACCACAACACTGGGGTGATATATGGCTGATTAACAGGGTACCACAATACCGAGGTGGTACATGGCTTATTAACGGGGTACCACAGTACTGAGGTGATACATGGCTGATTAACTGGGTACCACAATACTGAGGTTATACATGGCTGATGAACAGGGCTATATTTGAGCGCGGTCCAGAGTAACAGTTGTCACACTTGCATTTCGTGGATCCCTCGATGGCTGAGTGGGTTAGATCGCAGACTTTGTGTGCTAACGATTTTGTGCCTGATGCGGAGAGTGTGGGTTCGAGTTCCTGATGAGACTCAACCGGAAAATGTTCTTCAGTGTGTACTGAGAAGTGTAGTCTTAAATATATGACACTGTGTATTGCTATGATGACACTGTATTGCAATGACACTGTGTATTGCAATGATGACACTGTACTGCTATGATGACACTGTGTATTTCTATGATGACACTGTGTATTGCTATGATGACACTGTGTATAACTATGATGACACTGTGTATTTCTATGATGACACTGTCTATTGCTATTGTGTAATGCTATGATGACAATGTGTATTGCTATGATGACAGTGTCTATTGCTATGATGACATTGTGTATTGCTATGATGAAAATGTCTATTGCTATTGTGTATTGCTATGATGACATTGTGTATTGCTATGATGACACTGTGTATTGCTATGATGACACTGTCTATTGCTATTGTGTATTGCTATGATGTCATTGTGTATTGCTATGATGACATTGTGTATTGCTATTAGCACACTGTGTATTGCTATTGCGTATTGCTATGATGGCACTGTGTATTGCTATTGTGTATTGCTATGATGACACTGTGCATTGCCATGATGACACTGTCTATTGCTATGATGACATTGTGTATTAATATAATGACACTGTGTATTGCTATGATGACAATGTCTATTGCTATGATGACTGTGTATTGCTATGATGACAATGTCTATTGCTATGATGACACTGTGTATAACTATGATGACATTGTGTATTGCTATGAGTACACTGTGTATTGCTATGATGACACTGTGTATTACTATGATGACACTGTGTATTGCTATGATGACATTGAGTATTGCTAAGATGACAGTGTCTATTGCTATGATGACACTGTGTATTGCTATGATGACATTGTGTATTGCTATTGTGTATTGCTATGGTGACATTGTGTATTGCTATGATGACACTGTGTATTGCTATTATGGATTGTTAAGATATTGCTATGATGACACTGTGTATTGCTATTGTGTATTGCCATGATGACATTGTTTATTGCTATGAGTACACTGTGTATTGCTATGGTGACATTGTGTATTGCTATGATGACACTGTGTATTGCTGTGAAGACATTGTGTATTGCTATGAGTACACTGTGTATTACTATGATGACACTGTGTTTTGCTATGATGACATTGTGTATTGCTATTATGACACTGTGTATTGCTATTGAGTATTGCTATGATGACATTGTGTATTGCTATGATGACATTGTGTATTGCTATGATGACACTGTCTTAGAACCACAACACTGACATAGGATCGGACTGGTGTCAGTCAGAGTGTGAAATTAGAGTGTAATAACCCACTAAAACTTCACTCTTCAGTTTTACAGTTGAAAGGTCGCCGGTTAATTGAGGCCGGCCTGAAGACCAAGGTACCCATTTAAGCTGAATCATTTCAAGGCCAGTGGTGGTTGTGTTCATATCAGTCTAAAGCCCCATACACTGTCATGTCCTGAAATAGACTACAACAGTCAACCACTGACAGGCCAGATAAATCTGATTGGCTGAACGTTAAGAAAGAGTTTAGTGATTTACCCCTGTCTTGTGTTACAATTGGTCAAATTCCCATCGTTCAGAGTTGTGTTGTATTTACATATATTACACACCTCAAAGACGTATGAAGCGCTGCGTTAAAAAAACGACACTTGTTCCCCAATCAGGGAATCCCGACAGTATTGAGTGGTGTCACGTGATCAGTGCATATCTGTCAGTCAGCGCTAAGGCGGAATCACGTCAATCTTGTGAAGAGAGATTTTATGTCGGTTTGAGCTGTTAGCTTTTTTCGTCCATTTTTTGCAGATAGTTTTATTGTCCGTTGTTAGCAGAGAGACTTATTGTCTGTTATTAGCAGAGAGACTTATTGTCCGTTAGCATGGAGACCCGTGGAGGGCAACCCATTGGTGTATGTGTAGAAATCAATGCAACTTTATTCAAGATATCAAACTGCGATCAAATGTCTCCGGACAGTTTGTTTTGTACTTTAGGCGTTTTAATTAAAGACAGAGTCCTATGTTGATGGTTGTTGTTTTTCAACCGAAACTATATATGTTTTTGTTTGTTGTTGTTGTTTGGGTTTGGTTATTTTCATTTTGAAGTGCGTGATCCTATTTTTACACCTACAGCAGCAATGCAATGGTCATCTAGTGGAAAGCTTCTAACCCGAGTGCTGTTTAACTATCAAACATCGGTATTGAGCCACGCCACTTGAAAACAATTGAATGAACTCACCAGACACATATTCATTTGGGGAACGAGTAAATGTTGTTAATAACTGTCAATATTATGGCGTCTGTTGTCGTGTAAGTAAACGACACCCAGGTGTTGTGGCGTCAATGTGACGTCTATGTGACGTCAATGTGACGTCTATGTGGCGTCAATGTGACGTCTATGTGACATCTATGTGACGTCTGTGTGACGTCAATGTGACGTCTATGGGACGTTTGTGTGACGTCTGTGTGACGTCTGTGTGACGTCTATGTGACGTCTATCTGACGTCTGTGCGACGTCTATGTAACGTCGCTGACCAGTTTTGCTCTGTGCAGTTTCATATAGTCACAGACTGAAGCCAAATATGTTTTATGTCTTGAGTGTATATTATCCGAAATGCCCAGTAGTCACGACAGGGGCTGACTTTTAAAATAAGCATATCATTTCTTTCAGTTTGTGTTGTTTGGGAACAAGGATGAAATTTAAACAAGAAACCATTTTGGACCAGACAAAGCAGGGTGACGGTAACATGCTGACAAGTCATAGCAGAGACAGTACCGTAAAGAAGCTGGCAGTGGCTAGGGCAGCCTTTAGGGCTGTGCAATATTACCGGTAAACCGGTATATACCGGTACAGTATCTCGCGATACGATTATTGCGATATGGTTGAGATTCTGCAATATATTGCGTCATCCAGAGTTAGCCCCCTTTGAATTATATGCCCTTGACTACCATGGCAACAATATGTGCTCTAAAAGTGTCTAATATACTTTTATTTCTGTTGGTTTCATGTAACATTGTACAAGTGGAAGTACCTTTATAAGTGGCTCCAAAGGAGCCAAATATTCTACCAAGTTTTGTGGGTTTGAATGGTTTCATATGTGACAGTTTGGAGGAATTAAGTGGTCTCAATTGGGCCAATGTTTTATTTAGTCTTATTAGTAGAGCCTCTGGTTCTGAGGAACCATTTTACAATTCAAAATATTTTATTATTTTTGTTTGTTTCATAATGTGGCATATGCTATCAATTTATCATAAAGGTCTAAGTCTTATAAATTTTGTAGTACTGTATAATGACATTCTAGTCAAGGATCTTAGCATTGGAGGTTACATGAGTTTTTAAGCTCAAGTAGTTCACCTAAATCATGTTTTTGTTTCATTTTGCAATAGTTCATGTTAACAGATGTTTATATTGGAGTTGAATCTGAATGAATCACTGACATACGAGGGGCGATCAAAAAGGATGTAGAATCACCAAGAAAACGATACAAATGCAGTTAATTTTATGTTTTATTTTTCTACATATTATTTGTCAAGCTCAAGCAATTTGGTTTTGCTATGTTCCAGTCTCACGATGCCCATTTTGTTTGACCTTTTATCTTGGTACCCTCAAAAAACGCAAAATCTACAATAAAAGCATCAAAAACTAGAAATATTTTGTGTGTTTGAGATTGATACAAGTCCCCTAGAATCACACTTAGATATTAAAGTTCATAAAAAAGCAATTTGAAATTACAATCGCTTGTTAAAGTCACTCCCCCTTCATGTTGACTGAAAGAACTTGTTTTGGAGACACTACCCATCCCCCTATCGGGAATCGTAATCATAAGGGCATAGCTTATTCTAACGTTTTCACTTATAAATGCATACATGATGCCAAGGGTTCAAACTAAATACTGAATGGTCACACAAGTGTCAGCTCACAATATATTGTAAACTGTGCCAGTTTGAATATCTGTACACAATGTTTTTGAAAGATGAAAA